>NW_020954562.1:29739109-30233402 GCF_900497805.2 Vombatus ursinus | reverse complement strand
AAGAAAGAAAGAAAGAAAGAAAGAAAGAAAGAAAGAAAGAAAGAAAGTAATGAAAGAAAGAAAACATATTTATGAAACAACTTACTACATGCCAGCCATGGTACTAAGCATTGGGGATAAAATTTGGCCAGCTAGTCCCCGTCCTCAAGTAATTTACATTCTAATAGAAGACAGCACATACAGCAGGGTTGTGGACAGGGAAGTCAGAGTAAATGGTGATTGGAGATACATGCTAAAATGATTGATATGTCCTTTTCAGAAATGATGATTTTATTAGATTATTGTTCTCAGAGCTAGATTTAGAAATGAAGGGTAATAGGGAACAAAGCATATTTGCACTATGGTACAGACTGGAGATGTCCAGGGAGTAGAATGGTAGGTTTACAAGTGGGCAAGATAAGGTGAATGATCACCAATCAGATCCCAGGATGACAGAGGTGAGACCTTGAGCCTGCTATGTGGTAAAGAAAAGATTGTGGAATTTGAAGCAAGGAAAAACATGAGTCTGAGTCTTACCACTGCACACTTGCTATTAGTGTGACTATGGGCAAGTAACATCCTCTCTGACCCTCAGGTTCCTTATCTGTTCAATTGGGACAATAATATATGTAACAGCAGTATAGAGTTTTTATTATGATCAAATGGGATGTGTGAAGATTGCTTTCTAAATCTAAAAGCATTTAAATGCATGCTATTATTATCTGAGGCAGAAAGTGCTCTTCTATCTACTTCTAAGAGACCTATTTGACTTCTTGTAAACATCAATTTTCTCTGGATAATAGCTAAAATTTATGAAATATAAATTAAATAAAAGCCTAGTTCAATCTTTTATCTGGTGAAGCCTCATTTAATGTGATAAGACAGTAAATTTGAGGATTCATCAGAAACTCATGGAGTGATAATAGAACAAAAAAGTAGTAATGAACCCAAGAAACTTTCAGGGTTATTTTCTGATAACCTACTGAACTCAAAAGTCACCAGAAAAATAATATATAAATCTGGGGCCGACTCAAGACACCACAATTTGACACCATCTCTCCTTTCAAGATTTATAGCCTATGCCATATACATGATTTGTGCCCCCAATAAATTAAGCTGTTGATCATTCCCCTTCTTTGCTTCCCCATACATGCCCCTTACTTCTCCACCTCCACACTTTGGGTTGCACAGTTCCGTAATCCTAAATTATTTCCCCCCTGCCCACCATTGCAAATGCCCTCATCCCTTTCTATTAATTTAAATTCAATCCATCTTCTAAGGCTCAGTTCAAATGCCACGTTATTCAGGAAGACATTCCTGACTGACTCACTTGATACTAACTTAAGAAGGAAAGTGAATTCCCTTGCTTTTTAAGAGGCAGGTCTCATGTAATAGAAAGGGCAATAGATTTAGAAGTAAGAAACCTGCATTTATATCACAGCCCTACCTCTTAACTAACTATGTATGTGACTTTGGGCAGGTCATGAGTCTCCACTTCCCCACTTGTAAAATTGGGATCATAGCTATACTATCTATTTGACAAGAATTTTTTTTGAGGAATCATACAAGCTAATGACCATATGTTTTGTGCAAAGTGCTATGTAAAGCATCAGCAATCACTATTAATATTTCATGACATTTCACTTTATCCTACTCAGGTTTTTTTTTAATGGAAATGCTTTCAAAATATTAGTGTAATTAATGAGAAAATTAGAAGAAATGCATTGTTATCGAGAAGCACTGTAAAAGAAGAAAAGTGAAACCAATTGATTATATATGTTTATATATGCACATATATATTTACATATAGATTTGTAAATTTCCATATTACATATGTATATATATGCATACATACACATATATGTTTGTATCTTAATCATCTTATGAAGCAGTAGAAATATTAAAATATCTCAATTTACTAATTCTCTAATTTGCTAATAAACTAAGACACTGAGGCACAGGGAAATTAAATGACTTGTTGCAAAAATAGTATCAGAGATGGGATTCAAACTAACTTCTCTTTACTTTGAGAATATTGTTCTCACTCTACTATCCCACACTGCCTTTCCCTGAACTTCATTCTTATCTGATTAAGATGAAAGATCCCAAGTTCTAGTCTCTCTATGGTGGGTATTTTGATTGTTATGGCTATTGTCATGTTTCTGACTTTATGGGACATATTCATCCGTATTTCATTTGTAGCTCTTATTACCACATACAGAACATTTTAACCATGTAAAAATCAACCTGTTAACTATATGACAATATGCAGACCATACTGTTGTGACTTCATATACTGGCCAACAATAACAACAAAAAAAATTATAGTCCTGGCAAGAGTTTCAAATAGAAGCAGACTCATAATTAGAATTCTAGCATCTAAGATGTGAACATGGGCTCTATAGTCATTATAGAATTATGTCAGAGTTGCGGGACAACTAGCCTTTCAGAAAGGCTTCTGAAGCCCCAAACTGCTTGATATACCAGTAATCCATTGTGACTGAACTCTAGCCAAATCCGGAGATGCTTGTAGCTGCCAGAAACCAAACAGCTTAAAGGTAAACTTGAGCAATAGATGCAGACTCAAGACCTTCCTTGAGACTTTCTAAACAAGATATCTTGGCTTATTGTGTCTACACATGTCTTCTCCCTTATCCTTGCCTGCCCCAAAGCCTCTAGAAACTATGTTATCTCACCCTTTTTTCACTCTTCTCTCAGTAGCTCTCCCTCTGTTCCCTTGCAGGATCTTCTCTCCCCCGCAAGTTTTTTTCCTCAGACAATGAGAAACACTTTGTAATTTGTTATAGGACTCTTCTGCATTTAAAGTCCCCCTTTTTGGGTACCGGGGTCTTCCTTTACCAAGGGCAAGGAGAAATTGGAAAAAGATCTTTTTTTAATGATAGAGAAGTTTCAAGGGCTGGGAACAGAGTAGAGCAGTCAAAGAGCTCACCTAGGGAAAACCTCTGAATTCCACCTCTCTCTCTCTCTCCTTCCCTCTTCCCCCGCCCCACACACACACTTCACCTTTATTGTTCCTCAGTTGTCTTTAGTAGCCACTTGTAGTCACATACAAGGAAATGAGGACCAACAAGTTGCAGATACAAAGGACTATGGCATATGGATAGCAGATCACAAAGAGTGGGAATTGTGGACCAGAGACATACCAGGAAGGAAGTATGCCTTGCTAAATTTTAGCACCCTGAGTGAAAACCCAGTCATCTCATACTGGTCAAAGGACTAGAAAGAAAGCAGTGTTATACAACAGGAAAGATTGTTAGTCAGAAGACATAGAATTCCCTTCTAGCTCTGCTATCAAACATAAATCCACTAAAATCCCTCCCTCTTCATTTAGAAAATAAGGAATTTGTGAATTTTCATTCATAAAATCAGAGGAGTTAGGAATAGAATGACCCTTTCAATATCATCTAATCCAGTCCTCTCATTTTACAAAAAAAAAAGGAAATTAATGAACAACTTACAAGTAGCAAAGGTGCATCTTCTGACTTAGAGTTTATTAGATAATTTCTCAAGTTCATTCCAGATCAAATATAATTTTTGGTAAATCTTTTCTCACACTTTCTCTTTTTCTCCTCCCTCATCTCCAGCATCATTCTCAAATTTAAAGAAACTTTCAGATCACTTTTAAAATCCAAAATTATCTAAATTGATGGGTAATGTAGCCCGAATTCGCCAAACTGCTGCTACCTTCCACCTTGTTTGACTATGTCAAATTGACCATTTGCAAAAATGCCAAGCACAGTTAAGATCTATAAGAATCCTTGGAGACCTGAAAAGGACATATTTGCAGGATGGTCTCAATATGGTGCAGCTTGGCAGAGAATATATGGCACTGAATTTGGGGTCCGGAGACCTAGGAAATCTCACCTAATAAGTATTTGCTGCATTACCATGAACAACTGACTTAACCTCTTGGTGGCCCAGTTGCCTTATCTGTTAAATGAGAGAGTTAGACTAAATGACTTTTAAGATCCATTCTAGCTCAACATCTATAATTGAATAATCCTATGAAATGTTCCCTATCAAGGAACAGTATCACCTTCAGATGCAGAAAAATAACACCTGACCCTAAACCCCCAGGATAAGTTCTAATGATTTTTATGAATAAATGACAAATAACTTATTAAATCTTATGATATACTGGACCTCATGTTAAGTGCTAAGGATACAAATACATTTAAGCAAGACAACCACAGACCCCAAGGAGCTTATATTCTAACAGGGGAACACAACATAAAAGGGGACCTAGAAAGGGGAATGGGCAGGATATTTGTATGGTGGCATTTTGTGGAAATGGTAAGGAAAGCACTTGGATCCCTGGTTCCAGGACAGATAAAATCTATTAAAACCTAGCTTCCAGTGCCTAGTGGGAAGATCTAGTGAGATGAGGATGAGGAATCTAGGAAAAAGGGCTGGAGTGTAGATGGCATGGTATGGAAATAGTAGAATCATACTTGAATCACTCCCGAATGTCAAGACTGGATTGACTCATTCAAGTCACCAAGATATCATTCAGCAACACCTTTTAGAATACAGTTATCCTTTCTACACCCTGGGGGAACACAGCATGGTGGCCCCCATCTGGAAAATTTAAGTAAAATATTTTAGTCCTCCCTTTGTACCAGAGAAAAGAAATTGTGTATATTCATGGTATTAAAAGATAAAATATGTTGGTATTTTGCAGTAGTATACCTATATTTTATACATTTCTGAGTTTCTAAACCTTTTCTTAGTCACCTGTTGGCCTTCATGTGTCATCTGCAGGTTTTGCAAAATTCCCCCCCAAAAAATCCGATTAAATATCTTATGCAAGTACAATGGCAAAAGTCACAATGTGGAAAAGATAAGTATAAGCTCCTGGAGCAGGGACTGTGTTTTTGCATTTCTTTGTATTCCCATTACTTACTGCATTACCCAGAACATAATAAGCACCTATTAAATGCTTGTTAAATAACTTACTGACTTTCTTCTTAGGAGAACACTGGTAATATCAACATTACATATTGTGCATGGGCTTAAATTTCCTGTAGGCAGACATATAAAGAAAGCAATGAGGTATGGGAAAAAATGTACTGAATTTTAAGCCATAAAATTGGGACCCAAATCTTTGTTCTCCCATTTGATACCTTTGTGACCCTAGACACTTTTCCACTCAAGCTTCCAGTTTCCTCTTCTGTAAAAGAGGGGATTGAACTAGAAAACCTCTGAATTTCCTCAGTTCAAAGCTGAACTCATTTTATGCCCCACCCAAGATAAAAAATAAAATAAAGCCTGCCCTCTTCTAAACCTTCCTGTTTTGGTCAAGGGTAGTACTACCTTTCTAGTCACCCAGATTCCAAACCTGGGTGTCATCATTCTTCACTGTTCTATCTCCCTTACATGACATGTCCATCCAGTTCCCAAATACTGTCACTACAATTTTTCTCATACCTGATCCCCTATCTCTGCTTATGTAGTCACTGCCCTGTTTCAAGCCCTTATCTTCACTAGGATGATTGCCATAGCTTCCTAATTGGTTTCTTTGCCTCAAGTCTTTCCCTACTCTAGGCCATTCTCTACCTAGCTACCAAAGTGATTATTTTCCTTAAGTACAAGTCTGGTCATGTCACCACCCTCCTCAGGAAACTCCAATAGCTTCCTATTGTTGAGGTTTAGGGATTTAGGGGTACTGGAACCCCAAAATCACAAATGGGTCCTACCCAAAAGAATTCAACCCAAGCCTTCTTTCAAACCTTCAAAGACAAGGTTTATTAGAATATCCATCATATTGGGCAGACTCTTAAGAAGTCTGAACATTAGTGAGCTATTGGCTAGATTGTAAAAATCTGAGCAGTGGCTAGATTATAAGAATCTAAGCAGTGGCTAGATTTTTAAGAATCTAAGAACCTTAATGGAGACAAGATGGACCTTATATACAGAAAGACTGTGGGAGGGATCTAGGAACAGGCAAGTACTTTGGGGTGACTGGAGGAGGGGTCTAAGGAAGATATTAATGGGAGTGGCCAATAAGCTAGGGTGAACAGAACTCCTAGGACCTGGACCACTGGCAAAGGGAGAATGGAGCCCAGCTAGGATTAAGGGTGGGAAATGACCAAGGGCCAAAGGGAGGTAAGACAATGGAGAGCTAGGCTACCTTAAGGGTAACAGAGAATTGGGAGATTGGGTGTAGCCACAATGAAAGGCCAGTTGATGGGATTATAACCTAAAGTGAATGCCAGAGATTTGACCATGTGGGAAAGTTCAGGGTTTTTTCTTTCTGGGGTTCAGATCCCAACTCCATCATTATTGTCATCAGGATTAAATATAAGCTCCTCTGTTTAGATTTTAAAGCCCTTCAAAGTCTGTCCCTAACCTCCCTTTTCAACCTTATCATTTCTCCCCTTCTCCCATGCTACAATGCAGCCAAACAAGGCCAGTTTTTACACACACACACACACACACACACACACACACACACACACACACACACCATCTCCTCCACTTTGAACTGGAATTCACTCCCAACTGACCTCATTCTCTTGAACTTCCTTGTTTCCCTCAAAATTCTACTCAAGCACCACCTTACATATGAAGCCTCTTTCAATGTCTCTAGTTTTTAGTACCTTTCCCCCAAAATATTTTTAACCTTGTATTCATATTATAAAAATTGTAAATATTTGTATTAATGTAGCCTTTGCCTCCTAATAGAACATCAGCTTCTGAGAGCAAGAGCTACTGAATTTTTGTCTTTGCATAACCAGTACCTGGTAACTGAATGGGTGCTTAATAAATTGTTATTGACAGATTGATCAATCATTAAACATTTAATTTTTCACCATCTTTCTGAAATAATGGACCATGTCAACCAAATGCCTTTTTCAAATAGTTCATCATTTTGTTAGCCTAAAATGTCATTAAAAAAAAATGATAAGGTCTTGGTATTCTTCTGTCACTGGTGAGCTTCACCTGAACATGTCTTCTGCCTAAATGTTTCTGTTTTTCTTTCTTTAAAGTGGCAGAGTTGTCATGTCACTTTAGCTAGAGGCTCCTATTATCCATTCCTATAAACTGCCATGCATAGACCCCCATAATCCACTTAAGCAATCTCAACTTTCCTAAATGATTTTAGCAGCATGCAATTGTTTTGAAGGAAGTTCTACTTCTTATTCATATAAAATGCCCAACTGGTTCTATAGACAAGTCCATTTTCAGGTTATCAAAGTTCTTCTGATGAAAAAAATGAAAACAACAACTGGTTTAAATCCAGGACTTCTCATACTTTTTCTAATATTAGTTATGATGGTGCAAAGTGACATGTATCATAGAGTAGGTGTTTTAATTAGATAGTAGATCTCAGGATATTGGAATCTGGAAGGTGTCTTTGTCTTTTATGCAAAGGCAACAAGATTAGTAACCGGATCCAAACATGAAAGGGAGATCATGTAACCATACTTTCACAATCTAGTTCATAGGTTTCCAAAGTAGTTGATACCACCCCTAGGAGATGCTGGAAAGATCCAGGGGGGCAGTAGTAATCTCTGGCACTATTGGGGAGACATTGAATAAAAATAAGGAGGTGGTGGAAGCATAAGAAAAGAAGAAAATTTTGAAAAACCATTCATATGTGTTTCACCTGCTGTATAACAGAGTTAAAGTCACAGTGATTACATTATTTTCTAATTAAACACAAAAATCCATGCACAGGTCTTAACAAGTGAGTGTTAGCAGGCAAGTGTGTTGTCAGAAAGTCCAGCATGCATTGGCAGGAATATATGCATGTAATGACTTGTTTACAATATGATACTATATAGTTACATGATGCAATATTGTGTCATCAAAATTTCAATACAGGAAAAAAACCACAAATTTACAATAAAGTATTAAATTTAAGAAGCATCATTTTTTTAAAAATTATTTTTTGAAATGACTCAAATATTAAAAAATGTTAAAGTGTTAAAGAAAGTAGATTTCCAGGGGGTGCTGAGTAATTTTTTTTTAAAGGGGGCAGTAGGCCAAATAAGTTTGGGAATCTCTGATGTAGTCAAATGTATTCACTTTGCAGTTGTCAATGCACATAGAAAATGCTGTCATTTGGGGTCGTCTTAAACTTTGTCTCACTAAGTTATTTAGAAGACAACCTTGATGACAATAATGATAAGTTCTATGGTTTCCCTTCCAACCAGGTACAGGGAACCATCTTTCCAGCTCCAAATTTCAATCCTGTCATGGATGCTCAAATGATAGGAGGAGTCCTTCAAGGATTTGGTAAGCTTCATATATTGACTTTTGTCTTTTTATTTCAATGCTATTTCTTTTTAATTTAAGTGTCTTTAAAGGTGAAATGGTGTACTTGCAAAAAAGACTAGAGAGAGTGGGTCAGGAAAGATATGGGGAGAAGAAATTAAATAAAGACATAAAAAGAGAGATCAAAATTGAGTGAGGAGAAAAAACAAGGATATAGGCAACAGAGAAGAATGTAGTGTCCACAGGATGATCAAGTTTTGAAAGTTTTTTAAAGATCATGTTGTCAGTTAAATGGTACAATGCAGGGTCTGCAGTCAGGAAGACTCATCTTTCTGAGTTCAAATCTGGCCTCAGATATTTCCTAGCTGTACAACCTTGGGCAAGTTACTTAATGCTGTTTGTCTCAGTTTCCTCATCTGTAAAATGGGCTTGAGAAAGAAAAGGCAAACCACTCCAGTATCTTTGCCAAGAAAATCCCAAATGGGGTCAGATACAGCTGAACAACAACTAAAGACCATATACTCCAGATAAAGAAACTGAGACCCAGAGAGGTTTGTCTAAGATAATCAGTGTAGTATTCAAACCTAGATCCTCAGATTTTAGATCCAGTAATCTTTCCTGTACACTAATCTGGTTCAGAGTTTGAAAAGGTAGTATTGGGATAAGTACTAGATCTGTGATTTCATGGTATAAGGAATTCTAAGATGAGAAAACTTCCTCTACCAGAGCAGGTCAACACCCTCTATTGGTAGGCAGCGATTCTTAACCTTTTTAATGTCTTAGACACCTTTGGAAGTCTGGTAAATTTATGGACCCTTCTCAGAAAAAAAAGTTTTTAAATAATTGAAGGAAATGCTAAATTTCAGTTAAAGTCAGTGGAAATAAAGACATATTTTTCTTCCTATTCAAGGTCATGGTCCCCTGAAATCACTTGCTAAGAGTCATACAGCCAGTATGTGTCAGAGTTGGTACCTTAACACAAATCCTCCAGCCATTTCTCTATCCAATGCACAATACTGTCTCTGTAAAATAGGTGATTAAAGAAGATCATGCAAAAGGAATTTTTTAAAAAATTAAATGTCTTCAAAATACTGAAATAAATTTTAAATAAAGTACACACCTATGTGCTCCTTTAAATGCATCTGGTTTGTTTGTTTTTTTATGAGGTCTCTTGGTAAAACTGTGTTAATTAATAACTTTAAAAGAAATATTTGTTTAAAAACGTATAAAAGTTTTCCCAGGAAAGCAAGCTCCATCTCTTTAAAGAAAAAGTGGGCCTTAGGAAGAAGTCAATTTTTGCTGTCTCTATCTTAAGTGAAACAAAGATGGCTTTAATTGTGCCTTCTAAAAAACTATCTTAGAAATGTGCAAAGCTCTTGTGTTTTTCAAAATATCAATCATTAGAAAAATTATAGGGGCAGCTAGGTGGTGCAGTGGATAGAGCACCAGCCCTGAAGTCAGGAGGACCTGAGTTCAAATTCAGCCTCAGACCAAACACTTGACACTTACTAGCTGTGTGACCTTGGGCAAATCACTTAAGCCCAATTGCCTAAAAAAAATAAATTATAAAGACAAAATGACAAAAAGCTACAGATTGACTCCCACCCACCCCCCACCCCCACCCCCACCCCAGAATGCAGTAGTTTCAGGCTATACACCAGAAACATCTATTTTTTTTTCAATGAAGCATTTTTTCCCACTTTACCACTTTCCAATCCACCTGATATTGAGGTTAGGGGTCAGAATATGGATTCTTTTTGAGCAATCCTCATTTGCTTCTCCTTGAATTTTTGAGAGTCAGAGGTCACAAAAATGCTTCTGTCTTTAATCTTCTGATAATTGCTTCAGTTTGAATAGTGACAATGAGATGAACCTAAAGGAGTAAATGAATGACAAACCTGGATGGGGGCGGAGTTGAAATTGAGTATTTGCTAGTAGAGTACATTTGCATTCAACAAAAATAAGCATATAAAAACAAGCCAATTAGTAGCTGTTATCCCCCCCTTTTTTTAAAATTCTGAACTTTCATACCAAATGGGTTTTTATATATACAAAGCAGAATAGGAATAGGACCATATATGTGTTTCCTACTGACCTTCATTCTATTTGTTATCTATGCATTCTTAAATGCTTCAATACTCTGTTTTTGTAACTTTCTTTTTGGTTTTTTTTTGTTTATTATGCTAACCCTACTACCTCTTCCCAATTTCTTCCCTCCAAACTCAAAGAAAGAAAAATAAAACTCTTGTATCAGATATGAATAGTTAAGTAAAACAAGTCCCCCCACAATGGCCACTTCCAAACAAGTACATATCATTCTATGCCATTGATGTGGTCTAGAGGTTAGGGGTCCTGGAATCCCAAAATCACGACACCTGAGTCCCTGCCTGAAAGAATTCAACCCAAGCCTTCTTGCCACCAAAAACAAGGTTTATTGAAGATTCGCCATATTAGCTAGACTCTTAAAGAATCTGAGCATCTATGGATTCTAAGAATCAGAGCCTGTTAATGGAGACAAGATGGACCTAATATACAGAAAGATTGTGGGAGAGATCTAGAAGTGACCTAGTTCATGAGGTAATAGAATTACCAAGGGTGGGAAGTGGCCTGGGGCCATAGGGAGGCAAGACTATGGAGGGGAGGTTGGGTGTAGCCACAGTGAAAGGCCAATTGAAGAGATTATAGCATCAGAGATTTGACCATGTGGGAAAGTTCGAGGTTTTTCCTTTCTGGGGCCCAGATCCCAACCCCATCATTATGAGTTTATCCCCTCTCTGTCAGGAAATAGGTAACATGTTATATAATTGGTCCTTTAAAATCATGGATGGCCTTTGCCATCAGAGTTCTTTGGTCTTTCAAAGCAGTTTTCCTTTATAATGGTCTCATTATTGTATAAAATGTTCTCCCGGTTCAGCTTAGTTCACCTTGCATCAGTTTATACATGTCTTTCCAGGATCATTAGAACCACTTTTCACTGGCTAATACAGGCTGACAGAGCTGGGACCTGACTCCTGGCTTTGACATCATATCCAAGTATACTTTCCACCATGCCCTACAGCAGCTTCCTAATATTAAATAAATAAATGAATGAATTATGGCCAGAGATGAGCTTAAAATACTGTATATATTTAAAAACCTAATTATTTTCAAAGATTTACCTAAACTAGTCCCTATGAAAACATCTGATTTGAAGCATATCTAGACAGATTAAAATGGCAGTTTAATCAGCATACTTTTGCCATATAAACTCAACCTCTGTTGGAAATGTAAATTCCACCCTAAGCTCTTCTTATTAGATAAAAGTCTTTACACTAGATTTCCCAGTTGACTAACCTTGAGATACCTCTGAAACCATACAGCCTACATGATTATCTGTCACTATCCTATAGAGAAATGAAAGATACATGAGACTAGTAAATATTATTGATATGTGCAAGCTTCTAGGAAATATTGGTCTTCTGGAAGGTCTCTCTGACAGTTTGGTGGCTTCCACATTTTAAAAAGATGTGGAGTCTCTAGAGAGGCTCTAGGTCCAGAGGCAAGATTCAAAATATTGATTAAAAATATTAGAAGATTGGTCTTGATCATTTATTCTTCACAGGGCAGCAAGTAATACAACTAAATTGTTCTCAGATGAAAAGGAAAACAGGGTGGGGGAGAGGGAAATAAGACATTAGTTAGCTAGAAATATCTGTTGACTTAAAGGTGATCCTAACTGTTGTGCTGGAGCTTCTGGGAACCCCAAATGCAAGGGTACAGGGCATGAGTCTGCCTCAAAAGAATTCAACTACTCAAGCCTTACAGCCAAAGTAGCAAGTTTAGTGGTGTAGTCTGGAGGTAACAGAGAATGGAGGGTTGGGCTGGATGGGGGGGGAAGGGGGAGCCACAATGAAAGCACAGTTGAAAGGATTATACTGGGATGAGCCCAATGCCTCAGGCAAACACCAAGGATCTGGGTTCAGGGGCTGGATTCTTGAAATTCTTGGCAAGGTTAGGGGAGTATCCAGATCCCATACGCCATCATTCTCCCCTCAAACAAATGAGGGGTTAAGGTCTCAGCTTCTGAAACTGCTTCCTGTTGGCAAGGGCTGTCCCTACCTTGCTAGGTTCCATTCAAGGTGTCAGACTTTGGAGTCTGGATGATGTCATGTCCACTGGGCTAGAAACTTTGGACATAGTTGAAGCCTGAGCAGTCATCTGGAAGTTGAAGGCTCAGAACCTGAAGGAGATAAACCTGGCAAGGAGGTTAAGCAAACAAGGACCAAATAGGCATGAAAGGAATATACTCAGAAGGGGAATAAGGATGTGAGCTAGTAGAAAAAAGAGCCAGGATTTCCACAAAGAAAATGATTTTGGGGCATGAGGTTATTACTGATTTCTTGCATCTAACTAGCCTTTTCCAAAATACATTCAGTGTGAATCTCTACCTACCCAGAGTTGTTGATGTACATACAACAAGAAGTGTTTGCTAGAGCACATACCCTCTGCCCCCAGAGACAAGCAGGTAGTTTATGGCTATTCTGTTATCTAAGACTTTGTTTCTAGGGAATCCAAAGATTTCTGAATTTCCTGGAGACTTTGCCAGCTGGTGAATGGTGTCTTTAAGGTTAGAGAAAATGAGTTCATGTTGTAGGTGACCATACAAAGGCAAGAGATACTCCACTTCCTTTTTGAGGAACCAGAGGACATTTCCCCAGAATCCATGCTTTGCCCTTTTCAAGGGAGAGGTCCTGGGGTGTGTGACATTGAAAATGGGAAAGGGGGTGCTAAAATCCAAGAGTGTATACCCCAAAGTCCTTATAAGGTGTTAAGCGTTAGGTGTCAGGACAGTAGTTCTGGGGTCTTGCCATGCATTCTGTTTCACCTCTTCCCCAGAATTTTTGTCATTTGGCTCACTGATCCCACAAAGGAAAGCATAGCCTTTGGGGGTACAGGTGGAACTAGTTCATAAGAGGCTCTGAGTGTGGATGCTTCAAGGATCAGAATGGTTGCACATTAAACTCCCAGGCAAGAGGGGTGTCTTTAAGTGATCAATAAGAGTGTTGTAACTAGAAGGAGATGTGGCATTATGAATTAACTTAGAATTAAAGTTAAAAAGAGAGAGCCTACTAGGAAAGTAGGGGATGCAGTCATAAGTGCAAGTGGGAAGTGCTTCCTTAGTACAATTGGTACAGCTGGCTGATATAAAGTTCTGGAGACACTTATCATTAGTTGTATCTGTACAGTAGTACAGGTCAAAAGACTAACAGAAACCTTTACAAGACCTCCCTAAACAGAGGTATTAACTCGTCCAGTGGCCATGGGGCTTGTCTCCCAAATCAAGGAATATTCTCCTGTGGAGAAGCAAGGTGTTGAGATGGAGAGAGTAGCCCATAGAGGATTGACCAGCGTAAGGGGGGCAGGCAAAAAATCTCTGAGGAAGTCATGTTAGGGAGGGGGGCTGAAAGTTGCCCTGTGGGTGTGAGTGGCAGACCCAACAGTCTTGGACTTCTCCCCAACCCCACCCTGCCTAAGGAGTTTCCCAGTTTAACTAGTGAGTTAATTACCTTCCCACTTGCTGAGGCCAAGGGTGATTGAGGTATCAGGGAGGAGGAAAAGGATTAGCATTATCATTGTCAGCTCAGAGGGAAACGATTTCAAGAGAGAGAAAAGGGGTGAATTAAAGATGGCTAAGGCAAGGCCAAAACATAAAAGGAAAAGGCAAGTATAATTTCACCTCTTTTTTATCCACCTGTCTGCTGGAAGGGGCTGGGGACTTTCTAAAGAGTAGCTTGAGGTCCTCCAAGGGCTCACAGGTATATTACAGAATCTCATTGGGAAAGGGGGAGGCAAGAAGATATACTAGTTTAATCCTAGAAGTATGAGTCCAGCTGGTGAGGCCCTTGAGTTTTACTGCCATTGGAGTAGTGAGTATGACTTGGAAAGGTCCTTCCATTTGACTTCTAATTGTTCTCCCTTTTGGGTTTTCCATGACTTTAAATAGACCCAACCTCCAGGTTGTACTGGAGCAAGACACTCCTTTTCACTGCCAAGAGGTTCTGGAAGATGTTTATTGGCATATTCTGTTAGGGCATTCCTGACTGCTCCTAACTGAGTTGCAAATTGGGTGATCAAATGCTGTTCTGGTCAGAAGTTAGGAAGGGCCTCCCATACAGGAGTTCAAAGGGGCTAAGCTTGATATTTTTCTGAGGTGTGATATGGACTCTGAGCAGCCCAACTGAGATATTCTTAATCCAATCTTCTCATGTTTCTATGCACAGTTTAGTAAGGACTCCCTTAAGGGTATGATTCATTTTCTCTACTTTACCAAAAAGACTTTGGATTCCAGGCTGAGTGGAGGTGGTAGGTGATTTTAAGGCTCTTTGCCACAGCCTGGATCTATGAAAAAAAATCTGGGCCATTGTCACTCTGTAAAGAGTTAGGCAAGCCAAAACATGGTACAGTTTCCTTTAATAGGAACTTTGGTACCTCCTGAGCCTTTTCAGTTCTGCAAGGAGAAGCTTCTACCAAGTTAATAAAGATGTCAACAAAAAAACAAAAGCAATTTGAAACCCCTGGACAGGGGCATATATGTGTGAAGTGTATCTACCAGTCTTTACCTGGGTAGGTACCCCTCCTCTGAACAGGTTTTAAAAGAGGTGGAGGTTTGACTGCCCCTTCAGTATTCACCTGGGCACAAGTTGGGCAAGCCCAACAGATTTGTCAGATGGTTTCTCCTAGCTTACTGCCAGTAAAAATAGGCTTTATCAGAGACTGGAGGGCATTATATTCCAAGTGTGTGGTCTGGTGTAAACCAAAAAGAGGCTTCCATTGGCTTTTCTTTAGGATAAGAAGTTGACCTGAGAGTATCTGAAACCACCAAGAAGGGGAGAGAGAGTATCCTCTTTCTTTAGTAAGGCCCTACTCTGAGGGCTGTCAGAAAATGTGAAAGGATCAGGGAGCTGTAGGAGTAAAGAAATAAGTATAGTTAACTGGAGGGCAATATTCTTTGCTGCAATGTCTACCAGGTGATTTCCCACAGCCTGATCCATTTCCCCTTTCTGGTGGCCTTTGCAAAAAATAACAGCTATCTTGGACAGCTTTTGAACAGCTTGGAGGAGATGTGAAATTTCCTGAGCATGTTTGATAGGGGAGTGTTTTGCTGTCAGATATTCTCTTTCTTTCCAAATTGCTCCATGGACGTGTAGAACATGAAAAGCGTATTTTAAGTCAGTAAAAAAGAAAAAAACTTTTATTTTCCACTAGCTCTAGGGCTCTGGGGTGAGTGCTATTAATTCTACCTTCTGGGCAGAGGTCCCAGGCAGGGGTTTGGCCTCTATAGTATGGTGGAGACTGACGACTGCATACCCAGCTCTAACCCTTTATTCAATAAAGCTTGACACATCTGTGTACCACACTGCTTTGGGGTTAGGGAGAGGAGAATCTTTTAGATCAGATCAGCTGGCATAAGCACAGTCCAAGGTCTCCTCACAATCAGGAGCCACAGCATTGGAGTGGGCACTGTCTGGGAGGTGGGTTGCCTGGTTGAGTGTGTGGCACACCCAAAGAATTAGGTTAGAGGTATCTAAGAGCAAGCCTTGATATTTGATGAGCCTGCTGCTAGCCAGCCACTGATGGCCCTTTGTTTCTAGGATATTCTGAACTTGTGGGGAATTGGCCAAGTATAAGTTTAGAGGCTGCCTCAATTAGAATGGCTGTTACAGCCACTGCATAGAGGCATGAAGGCCCTCCAGCAGACACAGAGTCTAATTGTTTTAAGAAATAAGCAACAGGCCTGGGGGAGGGGGTCAGGTCCTAAGGACTAGGTTAGGACTCCCAAAGCCTGTCCTCTCTTTTCATCAACATAAAGAGCGAAAGGTTTTTCTAGATTGGGTAGAGCTAATGCTGGAGTTGTGATCAATTTAGTTTTCAGAGTCTCAAAAGCTTTAGCCTCATTGGGGCCCCTCTCTAGAGAGAGTGAGTCAGGGCCTTGAGTAGAGGCATAAAGGGGCTTAGCAATAAGATCAAAATTAGAGATCCAGAGTCTACAAAATCCAACCATACCTAGAAAAGTGTGAAGTTGTTTTTTAGTACCTGGAACAGGTATTGACAGGATTGCCAATTCCTCTCTGAGGTTAAGGAGCAAGATATGAGTGTTAGTTCATGGCCCAGATACTTTACAGTTCGACATGCTATTTGGACTTTCTTCAAAGAGACCCTATAGCCTTGAATGCCCAAGAAATTAAGAGCTCCTGTGGCAGCAGCCAAGAAGCCAAAGAAGCCTCCCAGGTGGGGTTATAAATGAGAATAACATCCCTTAAACCTCTTCCCAATGCCTGAACAAATAAATGGGGGCTATCCCAAAAACCTTGGGGCAAGACTTTCCATGTTAGCTGACATGGATTTGATTTCTCAGGGGGTCTCCATTCAAAGGCAAAAATAAATTGTGAGTCTGTGTGAAGACGTGTACAGAAAAAGGCATCTTTGAGATCCAGGGTGGGAAACCATTGGGTACCCCTAGGGATCTGAGTGAGTATAATATATGGGTTAAGGACTATGGGTGATGGGAATAACAGCTTCATTAACAGCCCTGAGACTGAACTATTCAGTGTTCTCCATTAGGCCTTTTTTACAGGAAGGATAGGGATGTTACATGGGGACTGGCAAGGGACAAGGATTTTATACTTCAGGAATTTTTCAATCAATAGTTGCAGTCCCTTCCAGACCTCAGGCTTAATTGGATATTGGCGATATTGGGGGAACACATTAGGTTCTTGGAGGCAAAGAATGGCTGGTGTGGCATTGATGGGCCCAAGCAAAGATCTTTGTCCCTTACCCCAAAAAGAATTTGGGTCCCATTTGTCTATGAGCCCTAGAGAGCCCTTGGACTGTCCTTGAATTCTCTTACTTGATCAAGGAAGCCTCTGAAGGTATAATCCCATCAACTTACCTTTCCTACACCCCATTTCCCAATTCTCTGTTCCTATCCCTCCAGGTCTTACCTCCCTATGGCCACTTCCCACCCTTAATCCTATCTAGGCTCCATTCTCCCTTGGCCACTTAGTCCTGGTTCCCAGGGTTCTATTACCTCACAGTTCCCACAGACTGCTTGGCCATTCCTAGATCCCTCCCACAGAATTTCTGTATATTATGTCCATCTTGTCTCAGATCCCTTAAGAACCTAGCCAACAGCTCATAAGTGTTCAAATTCCTTAAGAGTCTGGCCAATATGGCAGATGTTTAATAAACCTTGTCTCTGGCTGAGGGAAGGCTTGGGTCAAATTCTTTCAGGCAGGACCTTTGCTTTTGATATTTTGGAGTCCCAGCACCTCTAAACCTCTAGACCTCATCAGCATGAGTAGCTCACCCAGGAATTCCCTCATCCCAAACAATTGGCTCAACTGTCTCCCACATTTCTGAGGGAACATGGGGAGGTCTGGAGAACAGAGGGAAAGGGGAGATAGGAGGCTTAACTAAAGAAAATTGATTCCTTAATTTCACCATTAGGTGCCTAACCAACAAGGGGGCAGGGTAAGAGGAAAAGATAAGGAAGAAGTGTTCAAACAGTAGATCCTCAAATAGCAGGGGAGGAGGTATGTCTGGAGACATCCCTTAATTTTCCCTTCAATGCCCATAACCATGAGGGGAGAGTAGGGCCAGAGTAGTTGGTATCAATGATAAAGCAGGTAACCTCACCTTCAACCTCAATTTTTGTCTAGGGCTTAGTGAAAGATGGAGGAAGTGGAAGCAATGGCAAGCCCCAGGCTTTCCTGTCATTCTGAGTCTTCAGAAGACTGGAGGACAGGGTACTGGGTGGTGGCTTCACCACTTTTTCAACCTTGGGGACTATCCTTCCTCCTAAGTCCCTCCTGGTCACATCTTAGGTGTGGTCCCGGAGGCTTTGGTCCTGGGCGGGGTTCCTCTTGGGAGGGGGCACCTTGGAGGGCCACTCCTTGTACCAGTGGCCCTCCTTGTGATGTCTCTGTTGTTAAAGACTCCAAAGGCTGTCTCCAATAATTGGGCCTGAAGTGTTTGAGGTCCCATTGCCAATCTCTGAATTCCTGCTGGGGCAAACAGATTAATGAAATACATATCAACGATTGCCACCTCTTCTATATATCTATAGTCAGGATCTAAATTAGTGTACTTTTTAATACCTTCTACCAGCTGGTCCTGGAAAAAGGCAGGGTTTTCCCTTTCTCCTGAGTAATCTCCCTAATTTTTTGAAATTTTGTTTCTAAAATCCTGTTCTTAAGCCTTCTAACAGGCAAATCACCATATGGTCTCTCTCTCCCCTCTCTTCACTCTTCTGATAATCCCAACATTAGTGAGAACAGAAGCTGTTTCCCAGAGATATTTCATGGGGTCAGAACTAGCCAAACTTCTGGGCCTGTTCCCAGATTCTCTTCTCAACAGGTGGAGAAGATATACAAGTCTCCCTAAGAAAGCTCAAATTGAAGAGACACATCCCTAAAGCCCTCAGTAAACTTAGTGGGATCTTCAGAGTATCAACCCAGTTCCTCTGTAACCTGAGTAAGGTCTGAAATGGAAAATAGGACATGCACTCTAATTGTCCCACTGGGCTAGGTAGCTACTTCTTTTAGAGGAAAAAGCCCAGAAGGTGTGGTGGAAGAGAGATAGGAAGTCCCACTTCTTGTGAGACAGGGGCTGGGGAGTGAGGGCTGAACTGGATTCAACTGCAATGCAGCCAAGGGAAAAGATCAGCTTGCACTGGAGGTGGAGGAGAGGTCAGAGGAGGAAATGCTGCCCATACTGCAGTGGGGTTGGTGCCTGCGGTGAGCCAGTGTGCCAGGTACAGACAATGAGGGTTGGGCTGGGTCCAGGGCCACAATGAAAGGACAGTTGAAAGAATTATACTGGGATGAGCCTGATGCCTCAGGGGAATGCCTGGGATCTGAATTCAGGGGCTGGATTCCTAAAATTCTTGGGAAAGTTCAAGGGGGAAGGGGGTCCAGATCCCATACCCATCATAACCACTCCTACCTGAGTGAGACCTTGTGATAATCTAAAATGGAGGAATGACTCTCTGAGGTTATGACAGGAATGAAAATGGAAGTAGAGAGGGGGATAACTGGAATGGAAGCCACATGATGATCATTTGAAGCAAATGGGTACTTTACTCTACAAAAGAGAGGATTTAGCTGGAGACAAAATGCCTCTCTTCAAATATTTGAAGATCTTCATACTGGAAAAGGCTTATAGTTGTTCTAAGTGGCCCTAAAGGTCAGAGCTTACTACTCAGAGTGAGCAGCTACCTACAAGTACTAGAGAAACCAACTTCTTCACTCATAACTCCCTAAAAAATGCTTGCTTCATCTACTTGTAGATCAAAATGACTTTAACAAAAAGCAATTACTTGCTATTCTCCAAATATAAAAATTGTTATTAAAATGAATGCTTAAAGATAAATATGAAATTCTTTTCTGAGCCTGATTTTAATAGCATGTGTCTATAGAGTGGGAGCAAATTTGAGGGGCACTGGATTCCAAAATAGCCAGAGAAGTAGAAAAAAATGTCACAAAAAAAGATCGTTTGGGATTACTGGGCACATACCACCTACTGTACAATTTTGCTCACAACTGACCTAAGGAAACACATAGGCATATAAGCAATTGCTCATCTATCCTTTTTTAAGGGAAAGATCCAAGCAATAGCAAAAATACTTGAATATCTTATTTTAAATGATTTTAAATTAAATTAAATTAAATTAAATTATTTTACTGAACTCCTTCAATATCTCCTTGTAAATTCAGGATCTAATTAATATTTTTCCTCTTCTTTAAAGGAAATATGAGGATTAATTTCTTCAAAGTGTTAGGTTTTACAAAATATCATCAAGGTTCTATATTCATATAGATTAATGGTAGTGTTAAACTTGGAATATTGTTTTGCCTCTTTTTTAGACTGCAACAAAGACATGTTGATTGATATTTTGACTCAGCGCTGTAATGCACAAAGGATTATGATTGCAGAGGCATATCAGAGCATGTATGGCAAGGTACAAACTCTATCTTTGTCCTTTCAGTTCTCCGGTTACCAAGCCTATCAATTTATCATGATTTGCTTTCTCTAACCCAGCCAGATTTCTACAGTACACAAATGAGGATAACAAAAGAGTTTTTCCCATCACATGAATGCTAATGATCCCTGAAATGTTAGTCAGCCAGTACCTATCTGAAATTAGTCACAGTGAAAACCTCTTTACTTAATTACAAGGAACATGAGCTGTTCATTATTGGGGGGAAAACACTTTCAGTTTCTCCACCATCACAGAAGTTTCCTCAGTACTCTCAACAATACAATTCAAGTTAACAAGCCTTTGTTAAGTACTAACTACATACACTAACTAACCTGTTCTAGGTTATGAGGAATGTTTTCTCCTAGAAACATTCATTTCATTTTGACAGCTATATATTTCAAGTTGGTGCAATTATATTAAAAATATTGCACTATAGAGGATTCTGGGAAGATGGTGGAGTAAGTCAGAAAATCCCAAGCTCTCCAGATTTTCCCCACAAACAAGATAAAGTAATTCCTCAGGGTGAACATAGAGTGGCAAAAATAAACAAAGAGTTGGGGCAGAATAGTGGTCCTCCCGGGATAACCAGGAGAAGATCCAAAGAAAAATCCCAGCACCCTTTTTTTCCTCCTTTCTTGGTTTTAATTCTTCTTTTAACTCTTTTATTTTTATATTATATCATATGAATTCTTCTTAACAACATGACTAATGTGAAAATATATTTAGTATCAATATATATGTAGAGCCTATATCAGATTGCAAGCAGTATTGGAATGGGGGAGGGGAGGGAGGAGGAGAAAATGTGGAATTCAAAATCTTATGGAAGTAAACTTTGAAAACTAAAAAAATTAATTAATTTTTTAAAAAAGAAAAGAAAAATCCCAGGATGGATGTTTGGTCCCTGTGAAGAGTAAATACTTCCAGGCTAGTTCTGCTGAAACAGAAAGCAGTATCCCTGAGACTAGCTAGATTAGTAGGTGGCCTCAGCCCTAGTCACAGGAACTTTTACCTCCTTAACTTTTTTGCATGGGGAGTCAGGGGCCTGAGCCAGGAAAGATTGAGGGAACTTCTGCTGGCCAGGCTCATCTGTGGGGCTGAGACATGGCCGTGGGTGAGAAGGAACAAGTCCATTCCTGGTGACTGCAGAAGTAGTGCGGCAGTGACACCTGGCTGTGGGCACTTACATGAGGGTGGAGTTCTTGGTTTTGGTTCCAGATTGAGGAGAGAACTGAAGGAGGAACTGAGGCCAGAGGCACCATCCCCCAAACCCCAGGACTAGAGATAATTACAAAAAATAAGCTGCTACAAATAAAAAAAATGTGCAGGCAAAGGAGAAATAATCCAACTATAGAAAGTTACAATGGGAATGGAGAAGACTGGGGTTAGTCTTCAGAGAAGGATACTGAAGCAAAAAAAAAAAAAAAAAAGCCTCTCCTACCCCAAAGAGTACATCAAATGGGCACTTACCCAAAAATAGAAGAACTTTAAAAAAGACTTTAAAAATCAAATGAGAGTGATTGAGGAAAAATCTTTTAAAAATAAGAACAATCCAAGAAAAACAAAAAGATTAAGAAAAGAAAATCAACCAATTAAAAAAGGGGATCCAGAATCTTAAGGAAGAAAATGACTCCTTAAAAATTAGAATTTAGGGGCAGCTAGGTGGCACAATGGATAGAGCTCTGGCCTTGGAGTCAGGAGGACCTGATTTCAAATATGACCTCAGACAATTGACACTTACTAGCTGTGTGACCCTCAGCAAGTCACTTAACCCTGATTGCCTGACCCCTCCTCCCTCCAAAAAAAGCAAAAAAAAATTGAATTGAGCAAAAGGAAGCCAGTGAAGTTATGAAACCAAGAAATAATAAAATAAAATATAATGAAAAAATAGAAGAGAATGTGAAACATCTCATAAGAGAAACAACTAATCTGGAACAGATCAAGAAGAGTAAACATGAGAATAATTGGACTATCTGAAAGCTACAATCAAAAAAAAAATCTTGACAATATAAAATATTACAAACAACAAGAAAAAAATTTAAATATTGTGATGCCACAATTCTAGCAGTGGTGACACCAAAACACTGCAGATCTTGGAACACCACAAAAGAACTGGGATTGTGGCTAAAAATATCATGCCTAGCAAAATTAATCATGATCCTGAATGAAAAAAAAATGGACATTTAATGAATTTCTTTAAAAAAATCTGAGCTTAATAGAAGATTTGACATATAAGATAGAAGAGAAATAAAATGTACTTCTCAAAGACTAATTACAAGGAACTCAATGAGGACAGACTCTTTTATACGAGGAAATGTAAAATGTACGTCTAAGATTGTTATAAGTAATTGGGTAGTTTGTAAGCAAGATTGGGATAGACCTCAGTATGATATGATTTAGAGAAAGCACTGACACAGAGGAAGTAGATGGGGGAGGAGAACTGTTAGTTCTGGAACCCTACTTTTATCAGGAGTGGGTTTAAGAGGGAATAATACATATACATACATATATATGTGTGTATATGTGTGTATGTATACATATATACATATGTGTGTATGTATGTATGTATAAAAGTCTTCTAAATTCAGAAAGAAATAAAAAGCTAAAGGGATAGGAAGGGAGGAGAGGATAAGGGAGGGAGTTTTAGAGAGGAGAGTGAGGGAATGGGGGGGTAATAGAAGGGTATTTAGATTAACTGAAATGGAAAGATAAGGGAGGGATTCTTGGAGTGGAGAATAGGTTAAGTAATAGTGTTAGAAATATGCTTGACACCTAAAATTTAGTATCAAGAAAGTTTATTACAGAGAAAGTCCAGAGGATTAGATGTTTCTGGCCAGAACCGGGCTCCACCCCTCTTAGGGAGGGATGGGCCCTGAGTGCAAGGGCAAGCATGCTTTTATACATTCAAATTCAGCTCAGAAACCTCCCAGGCCCAGATTGGTCCATCCCTTCCTGGGTTACACTCCTCCTTACATGTTTCCCCTTGATATGCTCAAGTATGTTCCCCCTCCCTTGGTTGTACATCCCATGACTCATTAATGAGGCTCTAATTTTATGCGGGGTGTGTCAGATAATAGTAATGAAGTTCATTAAGCAGGTGCACTAACATTTTTCAGGCGTCCTCAGGTTAACCCTAATTGGTCTGAGCTGGCTAGACCCTTATCTTGAATTTGAAGTCTTTTTAGAGCCATCAACTTACTTCTTATGGGTTAAGCCCTCGCCCACCTACAGCATACTACTTCCTGGAACTGTTCTTTAAATCTCTGCATTATTCTCCTTCCCTATGGAAATATGTCCCTTACCTGACTCTCACAATTGGAAGACATGGTAGTGGGTAGAAGTTAAGTAGAGGAGATACACACAAAAATAAAATAAAGATCAAGAGTAAAACTTATTAAGGAAAAATGCAGGGATAGTAATCATGATCTTAGACAAAGTTTAAGCTAAAATAGATTTAATCATAAGAGAAAAATAAGGAAACTACACTATATGTCAGCCATATTAATCAATATTGTTTTAGACTATTTAAAATAACTAGACAATATAAGATTGAAATATTGCTGTGGTGTAGGAAATGACAATTTGGTGGATTTAGAAAATTATGGAAAGACTTGGACTTACAAAGGAAGAGATTATTCACCCTCAGAGAAGCAGAGAATAAATAATTATAGGATGGTCTTACATAGATGCATATTAATGTATATGTCTATATATGAGTATGATTATGATATCTAAGTGTATGTATGTGCATATATGTATATGTGTGTAAATATGCATGTGTGCACATGCATGTTTTTATATGTATGGGACCATGTGTATATATGTATGTATATATATGTGTGTGTATGCATGTGTGTGTATGTGTATGGAGGTGGAGAAGAAGGTGGGAAAAAAAGAACAAAGTAAAAAAGTACGCAGCAGAAAATAAAAAAAACTTACAAGAAAGCAAAGAAGAGATGGACAGTTCTGAACAAAATGAATACTATTCATTAAATAGATTTTCTTGAAATGGAAATTTATTGCTATATATTTTGAATCCTCTCATATTCTGCTGTGCACATGGCAATGCTTTTTTTTTCTTTTCTCATTTTGTACTTAAGTTTTAATATTTAAGTTTATGTTTTTTCTTTTCTTGTTGTATATTTAAGTTTTAGTATTTAAGTTTAAATATATTGCCCTAGAAATGTACATTTGTAGAGATTGAGGGCAGGTATAGAACAGCAGTAATAACCACCAAGTTGAGAAAAAGTGATTTTTTGTTCCAATGCTGTCTCTCCCCCTCTACCATCTTTACCTCATTCTCAGCCAGAGTAAATTCCTTCCTGGTTTTCTCCTTATCTAATAGTATTATTAAAAACCATTAAGAAGTAGAGTCTTTCATCTTCAGCTTCAAAATTGCTCAAGATATATTATCAATAACATTTTAAAGTAATCACATTGAATGTTCAAAATATGTCTCACCAAATAACCTATCTTGTAATTAATAATTCAGAATAGAAACTTGTCAAGTCAAAAGGACCTGAAACATGTACAGTGCTTTGCAGTCCTTAAAGTGCTATGTTAAATGATATTATTATCATCATTATCATTATTACTGTAACTATTATTACAATTCCTTGTCAAGTCAACAAGAATTTATTAAATAACTACTACGTGCAAGACACTGTGATAACAGTTAGGAATACAAAAAAAGGCAAAAGACAGTCTCTACTCTCAAGGAGTCCACAGTCTAATGGGGGACACATGAAAATGACTACAGACAAATAAGATATATACAGGATAAATTGGAGATAATCAATAGAGGTAAGGCACTAACATTGAAAAGGATCTGCAAAGGTTTCTTGGAGAAGGCAGGATATTAACAAGAAGCCAAAGAAAGAAGCTAGGGAAGCTAGGAAATGAGGATGAAGGAAATTCCAGGCATGGAGGATAGCCAGTGAAAACACCCATAGTCAGATACAGAGCATGTTGGGGGAGTGGGAAAAGTAAGATCTGGAAAGGTCAGAGAGCCCAGGTTAAAAAGGGTTTTCAAAACCAAACAGAAGATTTTCTATTTGATCCTGGAGTTAATAGGGAAATACTAGAATTTATTAAATAGGGTGGAGTGACATGGTCAGATCTGCTCTTTAGGAAGATTAATTCAATAACTGAGTTAGAATGGGTTGGTCAACACTGTCAAATGCTTCAAAGTGATCAGGGAGGTAAGGGCTGAAAAAAGGGACCTTGTAATTAGAAATTAGAATGTCTAAATGCATGTGTAGCAAAATAGTCTATTAGCAAGGGAAGGATTCTCAAAACTGAGTGATGGATGCCAGGTAATCTAGGAGAACTCATGCAATTTGAATTGTAGATAAGGTTTGCAAAGAGTACTAAGAGATCTTTGTTTTAACTTAAATGGGAATGTAAACATGTGCAGCTAAATTGTTCATTTTAGAAATTGGCCAGAATCTGAGACTGATAGAATTTAAGGGTATTCAACCTCTTTCTAACTGCTTTTTCTTTAATGCTTTGTCCTTTTCCTAACCACATCCATAACTTATTTCTCTTTTCTTTATGTACTTATCCTCTTGGCAATTTACATTCATTTCCATGGTTCCAACCATCTCTGCCAAATCTCTCTATTCATCTTGGGCCTCTTTTCCAAGGTTAAGATGGACTAAGTAATCAACCATCTCAGATGTTTTAGAAAGGTGAAACAAGATGAAGACTCAAAAAGCAACAATGAGTTTTGGGGAATAAGGTAACCTTATAAAGCAGTATGGGGGTTATTCCAGGTTTCAGGGATAGAAAGGAGTGAGTGAGTGGTAAAGAAGTGAAAAATAAACCACAAAGCATTTTGGAGCTCTTATGATTGACATGTTCTGACCTCATAATTATGAAATCACTCTGGATCTTCCACCTAATGTAAGTACAACACTATTGATTTTATGGTGAAATCAACATAACATCAAGATGTCTCTGGCATTTGTTAATACATGACACTCATCTCAATCAGATAGCATTTTGCTAAGAAGAATTCAAGTTTCACCAACATAGCAAACTATTTTCTTATCTAAAATTCTGGGATATGTCACTGGCATAATGTCCAGGAATGAATATTTATTTTGAGATAAGGGATAGAGACTGAACCTATAGTTTTATTTTTATAGCAAACTCCTGAGTAAGTAAACTCCCTTTACTAATGCAGGTTGCCAGCTTCTCTGCAATTTATGGTCTTGGAGAGTTGCCTAGAATACTGAAATGTTAGCAACTAGGTGACTCAGTGGACAGACCACTGGGCCTGGAGTCAGGAAGGCCTGAGTTCAAATCTGGCCTCAGATACTTACTAGTTGTGTGACTCTGGCCAAATCACTTAACCTCTGTTTGCCTTAATCCACTGGAGAAGGAAATGGCAAACCCTTCTAGTATCTTTGCCAAGAAAACCACATAGACAGTATTGGTGTGCTATGGTCCACAGAGATACAAAGAGTCACACAATTAAACAACAACAACTGAAATGTTAAGTAATTTGAACAGGGTCACAAGGGAGATATATGTCAGAGACAGGACTTAAACTCAATTCTTCCTGATGTCAAGGCTCTGTATTTACTTTTCCATGTTCCCTCTCAATATTACTCTATGTAAAGGCAGCTAGGTGGTGAAGTGGATAGTGTTGTACCTAGAGTCAAAAACTCTTAATTCTAGCCTCAAAATTACTAGCTATGACTTTGGGCAAGTTATTTAGCCTCTCTTTGATTCAGTTTCCTCATCTGTAAAATGAAGGTAATCATCATATCTACCCTTCCCTAGAATTTTGAAGGTAAAATGAGAAAATATTTGTTTTGCAAAATGCTATAGAAATGCTAGTTATTGTTCTCCCATTATTATTACTCTTCAAAGAAGGGACTCTCCTTTGTCTTCATTCAATATAAGTAGGTATTTAATGTTTTTGGACCCATTGACTGAATGTAATAAAGACAATCTGTCATATGAACATACCTGAACTGTGAAGGACCCCTGCAGAAATAGACAGGAGAATTTTATCTGTATTTCATGGAAAAATTCAGAGTGGTTAAAAACACTGCAAATTCTTAACCCCATCTTTAAGGCATTTAGAGGTGAGGTCTGCCAAGTGTTCCTGTTTGTGGATGGCATTGTGTTCATTTCATCAAGTTGTGAAAGAGACTTCTAAGGAAATCTGTAATAATCTAAGAATTTTGGTTTAGCCATTCCCACAAGACAAACCAAATAATGAAGAATGTCTTCTGTCCAGATTACAATATGTATTTGCATGTGTAACCATTAATTTGGTATATCAGTTCTTATATATTGGAAACATTGAATTGGGCCCCAAATTGAACAGGAGGAAAACAGACTGGACTGATTTTGGGAAATTGGTAATTATTTTTAAAGCTCTCAGGCTTTCCCATAGAAGCAATGTCATAAATGATGATTAGGTATAACTTAAATATTATTAGTGTAATATCTACTTTAAACACCATAGCAGGTAAAGACAGTTTACTGGGACTTATTTGGGAGCTTAACCATTTAAAATTCTTTTTAATCCAGAAGCACATTCCTTTACAAAAACTACAGACAACCTTTTTTAAAGTGTTGAAATACATCCTATTTAACAAAGGGTAATAGCCTTAAAAGTTGTTTTCCTCTTAAAACAAACTTTTTCCCAACTCATTATCTTGTTTTTTCAAAGATGGACAATCCATGTTTAAAGAAATAAAGATATTTATATTAATATGAACTTCACATTACATGTAAAATCTCTGTGGAGTACGCAATTGATTAAATTGTGAAAATAAACCTCCCATAATATTTTAAATCCTACATTTGTAAAAATAATAGCCCCCTCAACTTTAGATGTAGATGATAATCTACTTTGAATAGTTCTATATTTATTAAAGATAATACTATGTCTTCTTATAGAAATAGAAGGAATTTATCTTACCTTTTGCTCTGAATTGTTCACTTTAACATATTGCTAATAAATACAAATTACCATTGGTCCATGGAAAATAAATCAAGTATTTTCATCATTATTCATGGCCCATCACCAAATCTATCTGTAGTAGTGGTCCTTAGGTGCTTAGACTCTTTCATTCATTTAGCAAATATTTAAATGCCCAGAACCAAATAGATGCAAAGTATTGGTGATATAAAGGTTAAAAATGGCACCTCCTACCCCAAGGAACTGACATCTATCATGTATCTGCAAAAAGCCTAGGGACATGCAGGTTTTAATTTGATAGTCCTTTGACTGCTTCAAAATTTCTGGATAAATTCTCCATCTTAGAAGTGATCGTTATCAGGGCAGCTAGATGGCACAGTCGATAGAGCACCAGCCCTGGAGTCAGGAGGACCTGAGTTCAAATCTGGCCTCAGACACTTGATACTTATTGTGTGATCCTGGGCAAGTCACTTAACCCCGATTGCCTCTCACATTAAAAAAGAGAAGAAGAAGTGATCATTATACACAACAAAGGCAATTCAATAGTAACATATCATTAGCAAGAACTGAACTAAATAAAAACATTAATGTTATACCATAGGACTCCCTGACATACACCACACCTTTTCCCCCCTAATGAACATTTTTTTTATTCAAGAAAAGGAGTCTGGAGGAATACTTCGCTAAGTCACTTTCCATGATATACCACTGAAAATAAATAACAATTGCTCAATCTCCAAGTATTTATTAAGCATCTATTATATGCCAGACATTGAGCTTACTCTAGGAATACAAGTACAAAGAAGAGAATAATTTCCACTCAAAAGGAGCCCATATTCTAGTGGAAGAGACAAGTATGTATGTGTGTGGGGGGGTATATACACACATACACATGCATATATAAATGTATAGAGAGAGAGAGAGAGAGAGAGAATATATAGAAAGTTAATAAATACATATGTGCAAATATTTGTTACATATAAATAAAATAACATCAGAAGTTGCAATGCACAGTAAAGAATGGTTGATTTTACTTGCAATCTTGGAAAATTTTCAGGTGGTATAGCCAAAATAAAATGGCAGCCACCTCAAGAAGATCTGCTTCTAATGATTCTGTTACTGTTGAGTCATTCTGATAGAGATTACTTCACAGTTAATTGACATACCAATGCTATACAGGCTGATTTGAATTTTAGAGTTTGCATTACATTGGGTCAGTGACTTCAGTGGCAGGTATCCATCATGGTCCAGCATTGAACTAAAAGACTAATTTTCATGCTAAAAAATGAGCAGAGTAATTTTAAACATTCAAGCTTCTCCATGAAAGAGTTGTTCTGTATATTTGCAACATGCAATTCATCAATATCAACTGTGAAAATTATTCAATACAGTTAATATATGCTAAGCACCTACTATGAACTAGTGTCTATGCTAGGTACTGAGGATACAAAAACAAAAAGACAAACAATCTCTGCTCTCAAGGAGCTTACATTCCACTAAAGAACACCTTGTGACAAATCAATGAAATTATAGGAGACAAAGTAGAGTGATTCATTTATAGAAAAATAGTTTTGCCAAAGAAAAAAAGGGCAGTGTATCCAAAAAGGAAAGGAAAGAAATAGATTGAGAAGAAAAGTTTTGATAAAAATCTGATATCCAAAAATCTACTTGTAATTACCTCAATTTTTTAAGGGTAAGATCAAACTACCATCAAGAGGTAAGTACTAGAGAACATGAATAGGCAATTCTAAAAAGAAAAACAAACAAAAAATCATTGACAAATTGTCCCAAATTTTCTAATGGTCAAAGAAATGTAATTAAAACTATTATAGACCACCTCATGCCTATTGAATTGAAAATAGCCTGAAATGGAAAAAAAATCATTGTTGGTGGGGCCTGGAGAAACAGGCCCACTTATACTGTTGGAGATGTAATGATTGGCAGCAGTCTTTTTGGAAAGCAATATGCAGTATGGAGTAGTAGGTGTAGTGCTAGACTTGGAGTCAATAAGACCTGTGCTTTAATTCCACCTCAGATATTTAATCATTAGCTGTATAACCCTGGCAAGTCACTAAAACTCTCTCTGCCTTAGTTTCCTCATCTGTAAAATGAAGAGGTTGAACCAAATATCCTGAAAGATCCCTTACAGCTCTACAGGTTTGATCCTATGATCCTATGGTAGTATATAATAACAGCTACAATTTTTTTTAATAATTTTTGAACCCACTGCCACGACGATGCCCTAAGGATATGATTAAAAGAGGGAAGACAACCTTTCTATGTACAAATATTGACAGTAGCATTGACAGTAGCAAATTAGAGTATAAGAGTTTGATCAAATATTGCATCAAAAGAAATAAGAAGGAGGAGCAGAGCTGAGATGGAGGAGTAAAAGCGGGAATTCACCTGAGCTTTCCCTCAAACCCCTTCAAATACCTTTAAAAAGTGACTCTGAACAAATTCTAGAGTGGCAGAACCAACAAAGAGACAGAGTAAGGCAGATTTCCGGCCCAAGACAACTTGGAAGGTTGAGAGGAAGCTTCTGTTACACTGGGCTGAAAAAGGAGTATAGTCTAGTGCAAGCCACATGAGCCCAGCCCCAGGCCCAGTGATCCCTGAGCAGGCCTCAAGGGACTGAATCACTTGCAGCAGTGGTGGTTCCAGATGCCTCAGCCCATAGACTCCAGGGACAACTTAGAAGGTCAGCAGGAGGAGTCGGTTGGAATGAAGAAAACAATTCATTAAAAATTAGAATTGGGCAAGTGGAAGCCAATGACTCTATGAGACATAAAGAATCAGTCAAATGAAATTTTAAAAAAAACCAGAAGTGTAAGATATCTTATCAGAAAAACAACTGACCTGGAAAATAGATATAGAAGAGATAATCCAAGAATTATTGGTCTACCTGAAAGCCATGATCAAAAAAAGAGCCTGGACAGCATCTGTCAAGAAATTGTCAAGGAAAACTGCTCTGAGGTCCTAGAACCAGAGGATAAAATAGCCATAGAAAGAATATACCAATCACCTCCTGAAAGAGATCCCAAGTTGAAAATGCCAAGGAATATTGTAGTCAAATTCCAGAATTATCAGGTCAAGGAGAAAATACTGCAAGCAGCCAGAAAGAAACAATTCAAATATCATGGAACCAGTCAGAATTACGCAGCACCTTGCAACTTGTACATTAAAAGATCAGATGGCTTGGAATATGATATTCTGTAAGGCAAAACAGCTTGGATTAAAATCAAGGATCAACTACCCAGTGAAATTGAGCATAATCTTTCAGGGGAGAAGATAAACATTCAATGAAATAAGACACTTCCAGACTTTCCTAATGAAAATACCAGAGCTCAATGGAAAATTTGACCTGCAAATACAAGACTCAAGAGAGACATAAAAAGGAAAGGAAAAAAAAAATACTACTCAATAAGGGGAAGCTGTTTACATCCCTACATGGGAAGATGATACTTATAACTCTTGAGAACTGTGTCTTTATTAAGACATTTAGAAGAGATATAGATAAACAGAGGGGATGGGTATGTTTAAATTGACTTTGATGTGATGATTAAAAAAACCTAATTAAGTGGTGAAAATGGATTGTAATGGGAGAAGAGGAAAAGGGGAGGCAAAAAAGGATAAATTACATCACATGAAGAGGCAAAAAGACATATTACAGTAGAGGGCAAGAAGGGATGGAGATGAGCATTGTTTGAACTTTACTTTTATCAGGTTTGGCTCAAGGAGGGAATAACATAATCAGTTAGGTATAGAAATCTAACTTGCCCTATAGGTAGTTGGAGAGGAAATGGGAAAGAAAAGGGAGGAAGGGATAGAAGGGAGGAAAGAACTAGTAAGAGAAAAGAGAAAGAAAAGAGAGGAGGGTGATAGAAGAGAGGGCAGATTGAGGCAGGCAGTGGTTAAATGCAAAATTCTAGTGACGAGAGAAAGGGAGAAAAGAGAAAGAAAAGCATAAACAGGTTGGGGGAATAGGATGGAGAGAAAGACACAGATAGTAATCATAAGCATGAAAGTGAATGGGATGAACTCTCCCATAAAAGAGAAGTGAATAGCAGAATGGGTTGAAAACCATAATCCTACAATATGTTGTTGAACAAGAAACACATTTGAAACAGAGGGCTACACACAGGGTAAAAGTAAAAGGCTGGATTAGAATATATCATGCCTCAGCTAAAGTAAAAAAAGCAGGGGTAGCAATCCTGATCTCAGACAAAACAAAAGCAAAAATACATCTAATTAAAAGAGATAAGGAAGGTTACAACATCTTGCTAAAAGGTACCATACACAATGAAGTAACATTATTACTAGACATATATGCACCAAGTAGTATAGCATCCAAAGTCTTAGAGAAGTTCATGGAGTTACAGGAAGAAATACACATCAAAACTATGCTAATGGGGGAATCTAAACCTCACCCTCTCAGAACAAGATAAATCTAACCACAAAAGAAACAAGAAAGAAGTTAAGGTGAATAGAATTTTAGAAAAGTTAGATATGGTAGACCTCTGGAGAAAATTGAATGGGGATAAAGAGGAATATTTTTTTCTCAGCAGTACATGGCACCTACACAAAAACTGACCATGTACTAGGGCATAAAAACTTCACAATCCAATGCAGAAAGACAGAAATATTAAATGCAATCTTTTCAGATCATGATGCAATAAAAATTATATGTAATAAATGGCCATGGAAAGATAGACTAAAAATGAATTGGAAACTAAATAATCTAATCCTAAAGAATAAATTGGTCAAACAAAAAATCATAGAAACAATCAATAACTTCATTTAAGAAAATGACAATAATGAGACAACATACCAAAACTTATGGGATGCAGCAAAAGCAGTTCTTACGGGAAGTTTTATATCTCCAAATGCTTATATGAATAAAATAGAGAAAGAGGAGATCAATGAATTGGGCATGCAACTAAAAAAACTAGAAAAAGAAGAAATGAAAAATCCCCAATTAAATACCAAATTAGAAATACTGAAAACCAAATGGGAGATTAATAAAATTGAAATTAAGAAAACTATTAAATAAATAAAACTAAGAGTTGGTTTTATGAAAAAACAATAAAATAGATAAATCTTTCATTAATTTGATTAAAAAGAAAGAAGAAAACCAAATTACCAGTATCAAAAATGAAAAAGATGAATTTGCCATCAATGAAGAGGAAATTAAAACAATAATTAGGAAACATTTTTGCCCAATTGTATGCCAATAAATTTGACAATCTTAGTGAAATGTATGAATATTTGCAAAAATATAATTTAACCAGATTAACAGAAGAGGAAGTAAAATACTTAAATAATCCCATATCAGAAAAAGAAATTAAACAATTCATCAGTGAACTCCCAAGGAAAAAATCTCCAAGGCCAGATTGATTTACACATGAATTCTATCAAACATTTAAAGAACAATTAATTCCAATACTATATAGACTATTTGGGAAAATAAGCAAAGAAGGAAAACTACCAAATTCTTTTTATGATACAAATATGGTACTAATATCTAAACTGGGAAGAGTCAAAACAGAAAAAGAAAGTTATAGACCAATTTCCCTAATGAATATAGATGTAAAATTTTTAACTAAAATACTAGCAAAAAGATTATAGCAACTTATCATGAGAATAATTGACCATATCAACAACAAAACTTACAGAAGCCATATGATTATCTCAATAGATGCATAAAAAACTTTTGACAAAATACAACACCCATTCCTATTAAAAACACTAGAGAGCATAGGAATAAATGGAGTCTTCCTTAAAATTATAAGTAGTATCTACCTAAAACCATCAGCAAGCATTATATATAATGGGGACAAGCTAGAAGCATTTCCAACAATATCAAGGATGAAATAAGGATTTCCATTATCACCACTGTTATTCAATATGGTACTAGAAATGTTAGTTAGCAATAAGAGAAGAAAAAGAAATTGAAGTAATTAAAATAGGCAAAGAAGAAACAAAACTATCACTCTTTGCAGATGATATGATGATATACTTAGAGAATCCTAGAGAATCAAATCAAAAACTACTTGAAGTAATAAACAACTTCAGCAAAGTTGCAAGATTTAAAAAAAACCTACATAAATCATCAGCATTTCTATATATTACTAACAAAACCCTACAGCAAGAGATAGAGAGAGAAATCCAATTTAAAGTTACTGTAGACATTATAAAATATTTGGAAGTCTACCTGCCAAAACAAACCCAAGAATTATATGTTCATATTTACAAAATACTTTTCACACAAATAAAGTTAGATCTAAATAATTGGAAAAACATCAGTTGCTCTTATGTAGGCCAAGCTAATATAATAAAAATAACAATTCTACCTAAATTAATTTACTTAATCAGTGCCATACCAAACAACCAAAAATTATTTCATATCTCTAGAAAAATAATAACAAAATTCATCTGGAAGAATGAAAGGTCCAGAATATCAAGGGAAACTAATGAAAAGAAATGCTAGGGAAGATGACCTAGCCATACCAATTCTTAAATTGTATTATAAAGCAGCAATCATCAAAACTACTTGGTGTTGGCTAAGAAATAGAGTGGTAGATCAGCAGAATAAGTTTGATCCACAAGACACAGTAATCAATAACTACAGTAATCTACTGTTTGATAAACCCAAACACTCCAGCTTCTGGGATTTGACAAAAATTGCTGGAGAAACTGGAAAATAGTATGGCAGAAACTAGGCGTAGACTAACATCTTACACTGTGTAGTGAGATAAAGTCAAAATGGGTACATGATTTAGATATAAAGGCTGATACCATAAGCAAACTGGGAGAACAAGGAATAGTTTACCTGTCAGATTTATGGAGAATTGAAGAATTTATGACCAAACAAAAGATAGAGAACATTATGAGATGCAAATGTATAATTTTGATTACATTAAATTGAAAACTTTTTGCACAAATAAAGCCAATGCAACCAAGATTAGGAGGGAAGCAGAAAACTGGGAAAGAATTTTTACAGCCAGTGTCTCTGATAAAGGCCTCTTTATCAAATATAGAGAAATTAGTCAAATTTATAAGAATAGAAGCCATTCTCCAACTGATAAATGGTCAAAGGATATGAACAGGAAATTTTCAGAGGAAGAAATTAAAATTATCTATAGTCATATGAAAATTTGCTCTAAAGCACTAGTCATTAGAGAAACACAAATCAAAACAACTCAGGTACCACGACACACCTATCAGATTAGCTAACATGACAAAAGAGGAAAATGATAAGTGCTGGAGAAGATGTGGGAAAATTGGAACACGAATGCATCATTGGTGGAGTTGTGAACTGACCTCACCATTCTGGAGAACAATTTGGAACCATATCCAAAGGGCTATAATACTGCATACCCTTTGACCCAGCAATAACACTTCTAGGTCTGTATCCCAAAGAGATCATACAAATGGGACAAGGACACACATGTACAAAACCATTTATAGCAGCTCTTTTTGTGGTAGTCAAAAATTGGAAATTGAGGGGATGCCCATCTGTTGAGGAATGGCTGAACAGGTTGTGGTATATAAATATAATAGACTACTATTGCACTATAAGAAATGATAAGCAGGCATACATCAGAAAAACCTGGAAAGACTTATATGAACTGATACAGAGTGAAGTGCACAGAACCCAGAGAACATTGTACGTAGTAACAACCACAATGTATGATGACTAACTTTGATAGACTCATCTCTTCTTAGCAATGCAAAGATCCAAGACAACTCCAATGGACTCATGATAGAAAATGCTGTCCACATCCAGAAAAAGAACTATGGAGTCTGAATAAAGATCAAAGCATATTATTCTCTCTCTCTCTCATTTATTTCTTCATTCTCATGATTTCTCCCATTGGTTTTATTTCTTCTTTCCAACATGACCAATGTCAAAATAGCTTCAATATGAATGCATATGTAGAGCCTATATCAAATAGCACAACATCTTGGGGTTGGAGAGAGGAAAGATGAGGAGACAATTTGAAACTCAAAATCTTATGAAGGTTAATGTTGAAAACCAAAAATAAATAAATATGTCTTTTTAAATCAATAAAAAAAAGAAATAGGAAGAATGTGAAGAAATTTAGGAAGACATGAAATGATGTCAAATAATCAGAACAATATATAGATTACAACTATGTAAACAATATAATCCTAACAACAAAAGAAAATTATCCAGAAACAAAAAAGGGGGGGATGGAAATAAATAGAACAAATTTGTTAATATTACTTTGCATGTCATTTTAGAATAATTAATAATGAAGTTTATTGCAAGATTTTGTTTTATTCTGTGTATTTTCAGTCTGCTTTGTTTATGGTTACATTTAGAATAAGTTTTTTAAAAAAAATAATCCTTTGCACTCTCAAAAAAAATTGCCAAAGGTTCAGGTGCAGATATAATTTTTTAATATTCTTTTATTTTATAAACTGAATAACTCTCAACAAAAATTCAATATACAAAGAATAAAAAAGAGGGACAGCTAGATGGTGCAGTGGGGAGAGCACAGGCCCTAGAGTCAGGAGGACCTGAGTTCAAATCCAGCCTCAGATGCATGATACTCACTAGCTGTGTGACCCTGGGCAAGTGACTTCACCAAAAAAATTTAAAAAAAAATTTTTAAAGAATAAAAAAGGATTTTATATGAAACCTATGAATTCCTATTATAAACAAAATTTTATGTGCATATTCAAAAATGTGGTAAGAAAATTGCCTTCTTTGTGTCCCCTTCTGAAATAAAGATATGTTGTGGAAGATATCTTCATCAATTATTAATAAATCAGAACCATAGTCAATTTCCATGGCCTTGTACTTGAATTCATGGTTATTTATGAGACTGATAGTAAATACCGCAATATACTGAGGAATCTTCTCATGTGAAGCCTTTTGGAAATGATTTAACTCCTAGATTTCATTATCTTCTGGCAGAAGTTAATCAAGATTACCTGAAGTCAAGTGATGCAAATTGCTTTAATAGCTCCTGGGCTTTATTCTGCTGGCTTGTGAATCTCATAGTCTCTTCAAAACAATCTTTCTCCTAATAGAACAAATATTCAGAATCATAGAATCTCTAAGTTTAAACAGAAAGAGACCATCTAGTCCAACCCATAGTTGAACAACAACCAAAAAAAAAAAACAAAAACAAAAATTAAAAAATATGGTACACTCTCTAACAAATGGCCATCCATTTTTTGGTTGAAGATTTTCAAGGAAGGGGAACCCCAACTCTTGAAGCATCCCATCATACTATTAGACAGCTGTAACTGTTAGAATGTTTTCCCCTCACATCAGACCTAGATTTTGCTTATATAATTTATAACCAATCTTCCTCATTAGCTCTTTGTAGGCAGGAAGTGTTTTTGTTTTAGTCCTTATTTGAACGTCTAGCCTTCAGCACAGTGTTTTGCACATACTAAGTGCTTAATAAATGCTTTATTCATCCACTTATTCATTCTCATAGAATTGTCTGGGTTATTAGGAATATATCAAATACCAACAGTCATATAGCCAGCAACCATAGTGAGATTTAAACCCTGATCTTCCTGGCTCCAAGGCCAAGGCTCTTTTCACTCTTTCCATACTGTTTCTCCGATATTGTCTGAGACCATTATAAATGGTAAATCTAATTTGGTCACTAGGCATGCTCTTTTTCAGGATTTCATTACAAACTCCATAAACCTGTAATCTGAGATGTTATATTCTACACTGTGAGTAATAATGTCTCCAACCTATTGGTTCCATTCAAATAAAAAATAACAAACAATGATTACTTCTGGCTAATATAACCAACAAGAGGAAGACTAGCCATTTTATCCAAGTCACAATACCTCTCAAAAGAAAAATAGGAATTATGCACAAAAGGTAGAGGACTTTTAGATGAGAGGGGTAGGCAATAACAATACAATTTGGTTAAAAGAGGGAACTCAAACATGGTATTTTGAAAGTTTGTATTCTATGAAGACTACCATGAAAATAAAGAAAGAATAAATAAGCATACATACCATGAATGAAAGAATAAAAATTAAAGAATAAAATTTCTGAAAAGAAGAGACAGGATTGGAAAAGAATTAATGAAGATAACAAGATAAATAAATCCTTTTTAAGAAAGTGTGCAGAAAAAAAAGCTAGGAAACAAAATAATTTGGAGAGTAGGAGAAGGGGATGGATTTTTAATGAACTACTTAACCAATAAGGTAAAAAGAAAACAAAATCAATAAGCAAAATTCCAAAACTAGGGAAAATGGAATAAACAATTACTAATCACCTACTATGTGCCAGGTACCATGCTAAGCACTTTATCTCATTTGATCCACTCAGCAACCCTGTGAGGTAGGTGCTATTATTATCCCCATTTTATACTTGGGGAAACTGAGGCAGACAGAGATTAAGTGACTTGCCCAAGATCACATGGCTAATAAGTGATTTATAGTACTAGTAAAAAAAAGTGTATTTTAATAACCTCCTAAGTTCACCAAATACCTCAAGCTTCTTAGGTGAAACAGTAGTGGTGAGTTACCTTAATGTGGCAAAAATTCAGTGCTCAGCATCAATCATGCAGGTGAACATCAAGATTCTGTTTAGAGCATTGGGTCGCCTATTTTGTTGGTTTAAAAACTGAATAAACATTAGCTTAGAAACACCAAGAAGCAAGTCAACTGATATCAAAGTAATCAGTATGCAAAAAAAAAAAAAATCTACTTTAGTACAGGCAATACTGAAGTCCCAAGATGGAGAAAAAAATTAAATCGCTTATCAGGACAGCTTGAGAGTGAATGTATATGGCATGCTCTTGTCCAGATTTTGCAAATTAACCCATCCTCACAATCAGAAAAGATGTAATGTTAGTGGAAAGAAAAACACAAGGACCAGGTGAAAGAAAATATGGACTTCCATAAGATAGTCCTTGGTTGCTGTAAGCCTCCCCATATACACAGTCATTCTAAAATCATTGCAACACAAATTACAGCAACTCTAAGGCACTGGCATCAATCCACTTTTAATTTATAACACATATAGCTTATTTGTTAACTGTTTCAGGAACAACTCCAAATTATAGCGGTATTTCATTTCAGATTTATTTAAGGATCAAAAAGACCAGCACCTCCGACAGCTTAATCAAATCCCAGAACAGAATAATGTATATAGATTATGAGGTGAAATCTTTTGTGATTCTTATTATTAGTCAATACTTAAGGCTACCATATAAAACCTTTAATCCTGCACTGGGCAAAGTACAATGTAGTAGTATAAATATAAAAGAAAATTAAAATAAATTTTAACTCAGAAACATGCTTAGCCTGGCTTTTGTAGGAATATCAAATTGGATATGGTAGTAGGAAGAAAAAAATAAAGATTCTGAGAAAAAGAAGGACTCAAGTAAATTCCTAGTAAGTTGGTAGATATACATGAAGTCTAAAATGCCCTCTTTCAATTATATCATGATACAATTAGGAAAAAAATACAATTAATAATGACAATTTAGTTTCTTGTTTCTCAATACTTCTCTCCATTAATCCTGTTTCAGAAAGCAGGGGGTAATTTTTAATTAGTCATCATTCCAACTATTAATCCTTTTTCCCCCTGGCATGGTGTCAGGTGAAATGTCTTAATGAATTAATTTCTTTTCTATTTGTGATTTAGTGGTTGTCAGAAGTAGCTAATGTGCATTCAGTGAACATTACTAATTGTTTCTTGACCATAAAATTCCTTTTTTTACAAAATTTCTAAGGCTTTCTTCCTGTTGCTATTCTATCTACCATGTTAATTATATGCAGTATCCTGTGGATATCTTCAATTATTTTTTTTCTTCAGGGAATCAGGCTTTTATTGAAACTGAGCTGTTGATGACTTTATAAGTTTATCTCCATTTGCTACTATCTCTCTTAGAAATGAAACTTTCCCTAATTCACAATCAAGCTCATAATACGAATTGTACTTAAGGAGCTACTTCTGAAGCACACCATGTGAGCTACTAAACTTTCAGCCCTGAGTAAGGGCTGATTCTGGGACTATGAGAGGTCAGGACAGAGAGCTGGACCATGCTATCAGAGAGAATGACTAGAGTAGCATGAAAGGTAGGAATCATGGCCAGGGAGATATGCTAGCTTATATGAGTTAAATTTACTGTGAATTTTAAAGGCAAAGCTAAGGTCAAAATCAAGGTCAATAGACCAAATTGGAGAAAATAGACAAGTTTAGGTCCAGAGTCCCAAGACAAGCAAGAAAGCATTCTGAGACAAAATGTGGTCAGTAAAGAATAGGCAGAGAGTGGAAATAGGATCCAGTCAAGTACCAGTAAGCAAATCTTTAGAAATAACTCAAATGGTTCTCCTGGGACAAAGCCTGCCCTATGCCTCGGTTAGGGAGCATCCCTGATGTTATTGAATAAGACTAGGAGATGTGAATTACTTCCTGTCTTAGAAAAAGTTCTGAAGGATTTGGGAGATTGTAGGAGAGATGTGGGTCCTCTAATACAGTGGTCTCCAAAGTGAGTACTTAGACCCAAAGATTGTGTGATTAACCCTTAAAGGAGTGGAGGGATGAGAAAATGGGTCACTTCCTTCCTCTCCCTTCCTCCCCCCCTAAAAGGGGATTTATCTCCAACACAGCTACTATACCCAATTCAACATTCTTCCCTACAACTCAACCCCAGCATCCTGTGCCTGGAACCTGAGCCCCTAAAAGAAGTTACATAACCTAATCCAACTATCTGCCCTGGCAAATTTCTCATTGGCATCTGAAATAACCTTCCTACCTTGCTTCAAAATTATAGAATCTCTGATTTTCTTCCAAGTATAGTTCAGGTAACATCCCTTATATGAAACTTTTCTTAATCTCCCTGGTTGTTACTTCATATTTCCTTACGTATCCTCTGTATTTATTTATTTGTATACAAGTTATACTTAAGATAGAGCTTCCCTGAGAGCCATTTTGTGAACAAAATTTAATTTGTTTCATAAAACATGACTTGTAATTAAGTGCTACCTATGTTAATAGGAAGAGAGGCATTATGGCATGGTAAACAGTCAGTCTTGGAATCAAGAAGACCTAGGTTCAAACCCCTCCTCTGACATATAGTGGCTGTATGACCTTGGGCAAATCACTGGATCTCTCAATGTTCTAAGCAGCTCTCTAAAACTTGGAGAACATGGACTGATCTGAATTGGTAAAGGGAGTTTTCTTAGCATGAGTTCTCTTATCTCTACCTCCTAGCTTCTTTGACGGCTTTCAAATCCCAACTAAAATCCTACCTCCTATGGGAAGCCTTGCCCAATCCCACTTAATTTTAGACCCTTCCTTCTGTTGATTATTTTGTTTTTATCTTGTATATGCCTTACTTGTGCATAGTTGTTTGCCTATTAGATTAGATTACTTTAAATTATTTTTTGCCTTTCTTTATAGTCTTAGCAATTAACACTGTACCTAGTAAATAGTAGAGGTTTAATAAATGTTTGTTGACTGACTAGACCAATAAAATTCACAGGTCTCATCCAAAAGACAAATGTTAGTAGCATGATCAAAGATACCAAATATATTATGAGATCAAAGGTAAAATGATCAGCTGATAGAGATGGTTCCTTCACACTTCAGAAAAACCTAAGAATAATAGCAATAATTCATATTTCTGTTGTACCATAAGGTTTTTCATAGTGATATACTTCACAAGAAATAAAGGCAGCATGGTATATTACAGCAGTTCTTAAACTTTTTGGTCTCAGGACCCCCTTATACTCTTAAAAATTATTGAGGACTCAAGAGTTTTTTGCTTATGTGGGTTATAGCTATAGATATTTATTGTATTAAAATTCAAAATGTCTTAGCATTAGTATAAAAATAGTCTCAACATCATATACTCCTGAAAGGGTCTCAGGGACCCCAGAGATCTCCAGACCACATTTTGAGAAGCATTGGAGTGGATAGAGTTGACCTCAGAAGAGAAAGACCTAGGTCCCACCTCTGACACACAATGACTTTGCAACTTCGGAAACTTACCTTAACCTGTCAGTGTTCTAGGCAACTCTATAAGACTATAAATTGAAGAAAAGATGCCTACCAACATTGTGAGAAGGAATTTCCTCACCTGGAAATTCCTTATATTAATGAAATCACAAAGCCATTCCCTATCCCCTGTCTTCACAGTCACCCTGCGAAGAAGGTAGAACAAGTTGTTACATCCATTTTACAGATAAGCAGAGACTAAGAGAGGTTGTATCTAGTTAGCAAGTGTCAGTGGTGGGATTTGAACCCATGTTTCCTGACTAAAAGTTTATCATCTTTCCTTTATATTCCATTTCTTCTCTAATAAAATTGTTTCTCCCTAAAGTGAGGAAACCACTTTTTATAAACTGTTTCCATAAATGTATTATAAAGAATTCTGTAAGGAAAAAAATAGCTACCTTAAGAATCCAGATTAAAAAAAAAAATGTTAGAAGTCTACCGGTTACTAAGTGATTATTAGTAAATATTCTGATTTACCTGCTCACTTGCCTTGTCCCAGTGCTCCCCATGACCCAGAGCTGGTCATTTAGCACCTTCTGTGGTCAAAGCCAGAAATTACTGCCATGGGAACTCAGGTGTAACTTGTTTTAAGTGTTTCTTTGTAAATGGAGATTAAGAAATAAGTAAGAGATCCATTAGGAATTGATCAGAAGAGAAAAGGTATTTACATTCTGTTCAATTTAATGTAGAAACATTTATTATGCATCTGTTACGTATAGTGAGTTGACTGTGGGAAGGGAAAGAAATGGGAGACAAGGGAAGATGTAAATTCTCTGCCCAAAAAGATCTTCCAGGGGAAGCTTTGAATCAAGTCTTGATTGGCACCATCTCCCTCAACCTCTGCTCTGTTTGAAAGGCTGGATGGCTGAGTTCCAAATTCCTCCCAGTGTCTTTATACAGAGACTAGACTTGCAGTTCATTCCACTTTGCATCTGTTTCTCTGCCTAGTTTCAGCTCCACATGGAACAAGATGCCCACCACAGAAGACACCATCTAGAGTCCCAATCCTATCTCCTTCTGTATGTTGTATCCCTCAATATATTATAAGCTCTTTGAGGACAGGGATTGTCTTTCTTTTTATTAATTGTATTCCCAGAGCTTAGCACAGTGCCTGTCACATAGTAGGCACTTAATAAATGTTTATTGGATTGGATTAAAGGAATAAACTGGAAAGATTAGTAAAGCTGGTTTACAAGGAACCCTTTTTATGATTAGAAAAATATTAGTCTAGAGGACTGTTGGTATTCAGAAGTACAGAAATACAGGTGGCTATATGTTAATACTTTAAGGTTTGCAAAGTACTTTGTATTTGTTATTTCTTTTGACCCTCACAACAACAATCCTGAGAAGTAGATGCTGTTACTATTACCCCAAGAACTCTTTCACTACATCAGAGGTTCTCAAACTTATTTGCTTATCACTGTCTTAAAAGAAAGGCCAGTTGATGGGATTATAGCCTCAGGCAAACACCAGAGATTTGGCCAGGTGGGAAAGTCCCGGGTTTTTCCTTTATGGGATTTAGCTCCCATCCTCATCACATGCACAGGTGCATTGGTAAAAGGTAACCCTAACCCTGAGACTTGCCCAGGGTCACACAGCTAGTAAGTATCTAAGGTTAAATTTGAATTCAGATCATCCTGATTCTGGGTCCATTGCTCTATCCACTATGCCACCTGACTGCCTCTGCTTCTTTTATCCTTCCTTCACTGTTTTCTTATCCTGTCTCCACTTGGGCCTTCTCTTCTGTTTTTCTGCTCTTCTTAGAGTGGTTATAGATGTTCATAACTTCAACTATAACATCAATGCATATAACTCTCATGGTGCTATCTCTTCTGACCTCCTCAATATCGACAAGATATTATCTATGCTCCTCAGTCTGGCATTCAAAACACTCTACAAACTGCTCTCATTCTCTACTTCTCCAACTTGTGTCCTAATCCTTTCCCACACAAGATCTCCTGTCTATCAAGAGTGGTCACCTTATTGTCTCTACAAAGATGCTTTCCTTCATATTTGGTCCTGCTGATCCCTACCGTATGGAATGCCCTCACCATCTACACTCTCTGATTGTGCAAATCATACCCTCCTCCAGGGACCAGCTAAAACCCCACTTTCTCCATAAGGGATTCATTTTTTTGTCATACATTCAGCTCATGTTCTTTTCTGAAATTGTAATCACAGTATCTCATAATGGAGAAGGATCTCAAAATGCCATTGAATACAAACCAAACCAGAACAAAAATCCTCTTGGAAATATGTCAGACAAGCAAAATTCCAGTTTTTGCCCTAAGATACTGTGAGGAGGAATCAACAACTTCACTAAGAAGAGCTTTTCTCTTTAGAGGAGTATTAATTGTGAGGAAGTTGGGTTTTCTTTCCCTTATTTCATTCTTTTCTACAACTTTTCATTATACCTCCCCATTCCCAAGTCTTCTATGTGTCATATAACCTCTCTTAACTTTAATTGATCTTCATTTGGCAAGATTTACAGGACTTTCACTATCATATTTGGACTCTTCTTTATTTTCTCTAGTATATCAATGAGCTTCCTAAAATGTGATGCCCAGAACTGAACACAATGCTGTAGATGTGGGGACTGACAGACTACAGATGGCTATCACCTCCCTACTCCTGCCCACAATGCCTCTCTTAATGTAGGTTAAGTTTGCATTCACTTTCTTGGCTGTCACTTTTGACTTACATACAGATTCTAGCCCACTGAAATCTTCAAATATTTTCTTCAGAAAAACTGTCATCTAGTCACACCTCTTCAATCCTAAATTGGTGAAGTTGATTGGTTCTCCCACCTCCCAGCCCCCACCCCCTTAATGTAAGGGTAAGATTTTTTTCATCTCTTTTAAATTCATCTTATTATTTCTGGCCCAACAGAACTAGGCAGAAAGCATAACTTTTTTTTGATCTTCCATTGATTCTTTCATTTACTCAAGAAGCACTTATTGAGAACTGCTGTTATGCTTAATATTATTCAAGGTTCTCTGCTATTCACTAGAGAAACAAAGAAAAAAAATGAAACATAGCCCCTACCACAAAGATTTAAAAGTGTAGAGTTCTTAATTTTTGCCAGTAACTTCAACACTTCTTCAGCCCCTATTTCTCCATCTTTTTAATGTTTTGTGAGTTATGGATGTTTTACTGTAATGTTTGTTGTCTTGATTCTTTCAATCTCTAGTTGCTGACATAATGAAATTCTAAAGACATTTTGATGGTTTATAGGGACAACAGGATGAAAATCTTGAAGTAGCAATTGTTCAGGAAAATGTAAGCCATATGGTCCTCATATCTACAGTGCTCAGCTAACAGATAAATGGCTTTTTGCTTAAAATGAAACATAAAAGCACATATATGACTTTGAGAATTCAACTTATGATTTTTTTTTCTTCTTTCTTAAAACCTTTATGCCTTTCTGTGTAACTGAGATATCTTAATATACATGATCAGGACAAATTTGAACTAATATGTTGGATATATTAAGGAGTGATAGAATATTATCTACACATTTTGTATAGTCTTTGAACCATGTGAAATTGATTTATAAACCTTTCTAGTAGTCTTAATAAAAGCTAAATATGCTGCAAAAAGATTATATGTATGTATCTATATTATATATGTTATATGTAATATATACATATATTTCTGTTGTTAATATAACTTAAAAGATTGAGAATGAAATGCCCTTTCTTATCAATTTTTGTACTTTTGTAATTTAGCAAACATTGGTTTTTTTAAAAAAAATCTTATGTTTTAACAAAGAAAACCCAGCATGTTTGGCTTTAGAAAAAAATAGTTATCTTCACTTTCAATGCTCTTTTATGCATTACAATCATAATGAGCAATGATTTTCAGAAATGCCTAAAAGATTTTTTTTTAAACAGTCACAAAAGATAACATAAGCATTTGGGCAATAGAGGAATCAGTTCCTTCTTTCTAAGGGCTATTATTACCACAATGGAAAAAATTATTTTTGTTGAAGAATAATGTTTTCTAAAGCCCCCACCAAGCAATCAAGGATACTGGATAAACATAGCCCAGCTAAAGTGTACTTAGTTTTTAATTGTTATTCATATTTACAATGAGACAAAGGCAGTTGTATATTTGACCGGGTTGGATAGAGGAAGGTACAATGTTTTATTATTTATAAATATATTATATTTATATATAAATAATAAAATAAATGTTTATTCTATATATTTTATGTATTTTATATAAAATTGTACATATTTTATATAAAAATAAATATGTATTTTATATGAATATTTATATATAAAATAATAAAATAAATATAAATATATTTTTATATATTTATATAAAGGTATCCTGTTTTATTATTATTGTTGTTGTTGTTGTTGTTATATTGCTACATATGGTAAGATATTTTTTTCATGGGGAAATGGGGTAAAATTCAGCCATCCAGGAATCTTGAAGTTTTCAGTCTAACAAGATCCACTAATTAGTTTGTTCCCAAATCACTCATGTTTTTCAACAGGAAAGTACCTGCCTTGGGGAAGGATTGGAGATGAGGTACTATTTCAGGCTGTAATATGTATTCTCCACCATTCCATGATTTGTACAGGTAGAAATAAGGTCACAAATTTTTGGTTTAATACAGAAGGATCATGCTATAGTAGAAAGACTTTGTATTTAGAGACAGAAGACTTATTTTAAATCCTATGTTGGACATATAAGTCACTTTAACTTCTTTGGGCCTCAATTTCCTCAGTTAGGCTAATTGATATCTCAAGCCCCTTCTAGCTCTAAATCTATGTGCCAATGAACCTAAGATCCACGCTTAATCAATGTTTATCAGCAATTTTTCTGCAATTTACAGTCTTAGTTGCTTGATTCTCTGAGAGATTAGTTATATAAATTAATATATAATTAAATACCTAGAGTTACATGGTGTCAGAGACAGTACTTGAATCTATGTTTTTTGGACCCCTCAAACCATGATGCCTCTGATGTAGATATGCCATAATGTGGATAGCATATGAATTTACTGATTTGTTTTCCTTTGCAGGATTTGATTGCAGACTTAAAGGAGAATCTTTCAGGGCATTTTAAGGATGTTATGGTTGGTCTGATGTATCCACCACCATCTTATGATGCTCATGAGCTCTGGCATGCAATGAAGGTACTTCTCCAATCCCCCAGACCCTGGGAACTACCCTCAGATACTGTTTGCCTGTAATCACAAGCATTTTTCTTGCTCTCTGACATTTAACAGGATTCTCGATTGTTGTAAAGTCCATTTCTAAATGAACCGTAATGAGAAGTGAGAAATACATTGTGCGATGTGATTTATATATGTTGTCATATTAAGGAGGGCAGAAGTAATATTCTGCTCTTTAAAAAGTTGGTAATCATTTTAGCACATCAAGTACAAATAGAAAACAGTATCAGAAATGAAATGTTTATGCCATGTTTTCTATTTATTTTGATAAGACCTTAAGTTTCTCCTTTATGAAATAATATGCTTTCCCATGTATCTGAATTTCCATTTTGAACAATTGAGGGTTTTTTTTCCTTACAAGAAAGTCGTTTCTTAAAAATGAAATAATTATAGATTCTGTTTATGTTTTTTTGTTGTTGCTGTTGCTTGGGGATTGTGTATTCCTTCTTACTTTTAAAGCCTATACTCAAACTCCAGTAAGACTTCTGAAATCTTTCCAAAATTAGTTGGCAGAGGAGATTATCGCAGTCTATGAACAGAGGGTATCTGGGGCAAGACCAGTTGGTAGTTGTCATTTAGGGCCAGAATAAACATCATTAAAATCTTTTCTACATTTGGAACTACTTTATGTTTTATTAAAATACATGTCAATTTTATTAAAATACATGTCCACCTTAGGGATTTGGCTAAGACCTATAAAATACATACGGAATCAAAGCTTAATCAGTGAATTCAAATCTTACCATTGATTTACAATCATAATTTTTTATTGATCACCATTACAATCAATCAATAAACATTTATTAAATATCCATATGTGCCAGTCAATGGCACATATCTCTGGGGATTTAAAAAATAAAAGAGGCAAAAAAAAAATCCCTGCCCTCAAGGAGCTCACAATTTAATGGATTATGATTCTGAGGAATGGATTCCAAGGAACAGAAAGTATGACTAGATATTTTCTTTAAAAACTCAAAAGTTAAACAAAATAGAAAGTCAATGAGTGGTGGTTAGATTGCTAGATAAGAAGCTCTAGGTTTAAATCTCTATTTCTCATTCTATTACTAATTGTGGCCCTGGGCAGAAAGCCTCAGATGACTCCCTGGGGCTTATTTTTTTTAACGATCTGCATGAAAGGAAGGAATTTCCCACAACAATAGGACCTTAGATCCTCCCATAGTCACACTTACAAAATACTATCAAAAACTCCTAAACCTAAGGCAGGGCTACTACAGAGCCATTCATATACAGTAAGTACAACAAAAGGAAACTATTCATTTTATTGGGGAGAAACCTTCAAATTTGAAAAATTTAAAATACTACATAATTGATATTATTATCATTATCATTACCATTACTATCATAAATTGATCACAATGAAGTAGGACAAAGTATGGCTAGGACTGATTTTTTGACATCCAGTCCCCTCCCCACCTTATAGTTCTGATTAATTTTTTTAAAAAAAAAGGAGTTCATGCACGGAAATTTCTATTTCAAAGATGGAAATGATGCAGTCTAGAGGTTAGGGGTCCTGGAATCCCAAAATCATGACACCTGAGTCCTGCCCGAAAGAATTCGACCCAAGCCTTTTTCCAGGTTTATTAGAACATCTGTCATATTGGGCAGATTCTTAAGGAGTCTGAACATTAGTGAGCTATTGGCTAGATTGTAAGAATCTAAGCATCTTAACTGAGAGAAGATGGACCTTATATATAGAAAGACTATGGGAGGGATCTAGGAGTAGCCAAGTAGTCTATGAGGTAATAGAACTCCGGGACATGGACAACTAGGCCAAGGGAGAATGGAGCCTAGCTAGGATTAAGGGTAGGAAGTGGCCTGGGGCCGTAGGGAGGTAAGACAATGGAGAGCAAGACTAGGTTAAGGGTAATAGAGAATTGGACTGTTGGAGTGTAGGCAATAACAAAATGCCAGTTGATGGGATTATAGCCTCAGGCAAACGCCAGAGATTTGACCACGTGGGAAAGTTCAGGGTTTTTCATTTTGGGGATCTAGATCCCATCCTCATCATTGTGATAGGTTCATGTAAGGGGGCAACAATATATTTTCTGACTTCTCATGCTAATCATTGAATCATAGATAAAATGATCTGGGCTCTATCGAAGTCAGAATAGGATGTAAACTTATTGAGAAAGACAGCTGTAGTGATAAAGTGTTGATGAGTTTGAATCCTGCCTGAGACACTTACTAGCTGAGTGACATGGAGTAGGCAAGCTACCTAAACTCTCTGGGAGTCAGTTCCTCACCCATAATATAAAGAATTTGGACCCTAATGACCTCTAAGTCCCTTCCAATTCTAAATTTTTTATCTTATTTTTGATTCCATTTTTATAGGATTTATTTATCTATTTATTTATTTATTTTTGCTTTGAATACTCAGTACAGTGACTTTCACATGACAGTTGGCAGAACTGAATAAATGCTTGTAGAATTGAACTAAATTGAATTGAAACTACACATGGCCAGAGAAATACACATAATCTCGGAGGTCACCAGACACTGGGTCACAAGCTTTTTAGTCTCTCTCTAGGAGTTGGTTCCCAGAATTCTACTCCTATAAATTGAATTTATTCAGCTACTAGTATTGATATACCTTTATTTCCATACTGCAAATGTCCTATAGTCTTAGTGTCTCAGTGATCTCAGCGGGCCTCTTCCAGCATCAGTCAAGAAGAATCCTTGTAATCTTTGCTGGAGTGATAAATATTTGTCATTCAATTCTATATAAAATCTCCTTATTTAAATACCTTCTGAACTATTAATCCACAGTATATGTCTCTCTCTGTTTTGTTTTGTTTTTCCTTCTAGGGAGCAGACACAGAAGAGAATTGCCTCATTGATATATTAGCATCAAGAACAAATGGAGAAATTTTCCAGATGAAAGAAGCATACTATTTGCGTAATGTTTAGATAATATATATACACATACATATATATGTAAAAATATGTGTGTGTATAATTACATGTACATGTCAGACTTTGCTGCAAATAAAGCAAATAGAAACTCTAATTTAAGTCTTGTTAACAAGTATTAAGTACCTACTATGTGCTAAGTATATGAAGTGTTCATGGAAATATGCTGCTCCTTTAAATATCTTTGAAAGTGGCATTTCACCAATGTATGGTGATGACACAAACCTGACTTGGTTCCATGGAGAAGTAGGTTAAATAAAAAATTCTCTGGGAATAGCAGTGCCTAATAGGCAAATTCTTCCCAAGTCAGAAAACTTATCAGTTTCTGATATCCTGAGGCACTTTATTCTTGGGAGGCAGTGGATTTGGAAATAATTAACCTGAGTTTGAATTCTAATTCTGCTACTTACTACTGGTGGCAATGAGCAAGTCACTTTACCTTTTAGGTCTCATTTTAGTCATTTTCAAAGTAGAGATATAGTCTGGATAACATCTAAGATCCCTTCTATTTTAAATCTATAATTCCATGATCTCATCAGCATGTGTTCACATGCTACCCAAAGGGAAAAGAGATGGTTTCTGCATAGACAAAATAGAGGGAAATTTAGCAATTTACCTGGTGAATTCTACAGTGATAGACAACCGGTAAAATAATTTACATCAATGAAATACTTTTCCTTTTGATATCTTTAATAAGTATCTGCACAATTGCCTCAAGTCATCATTCTACTTTATTTATACAGTAATAATCTATATGTCACCCCAATTCACCCAAAAATCAGATTTTCTGCAAATTTTCAAATAGAAATGTGAATTATTTTTCTTTCTAATAAGCTTGAATGCCATGGAAACTGCTCTATCATCCTTGATCTGAAATTGAATGTCAAGAGACATTCAAGGGACAATGGCTAGATAGTCATTATGTGTGTATGTGTATACACATGTGCATATACATACATGTACACACATATATGTATACACACATATATATTTACATTTGTATTATTATATTATTGTGTTTATGTTATGTATTTATATACATATATGGATGTATATAGAATTTTCCCAATGAAGTTTCTAGGAGGCACCATCACTTACAAAATTTAAAACAATACTAAGCATTCCAAGTATTTGCAGGAAGTCATCTGGGAGGCAATGGCTTCTCTGTTTCCTTATATCTCAAAAAATCTGAGATCCTTTTAAGTTTGAAATAAGCCATTACAAAATAGCTGCCAGTGGTGTTTATCAGTGCTTGTGAAAGGCTTATGAGTTAGCAGGAAAGGCCAACTGGTTGTTTTTTTGCTGTGATCGTTAATGATGACTTCTGAGGAGAAGGTATTAAAAGACATAAATGTCAACTGCCAGGATGTATTTTCCTGAGCTTTGAAGCTACTGCTTCTACAGAATTATCACTAGAGGATTCCAAGAGCATCACATGTTTAGGCCTATAATAAATCATTCCTTTTAACACAGGTTTTTTCTTCCCCAGAATACAATAGTGACCTTCAGCAAGACATTTACTCAGAGACTTCTGGACACTTCAGAGACACACTTATGAATCTGGACCAGGTACTATATTTTCAAACTCAAACATGAAGCACACTGTTCAGAAGCATGAGTACAGGTCAAAGCATGTTCACAGTTAAACTCAGAAGCACTGGTTTCTAACCTACTATTCAATACTTAATCACATTTAGAGGAATTGTTTAGTATAGAGAGTAAAATAATTTCCCAAAAGGATTAAAAGATTTGAAATTAGTGCTCTGTACAATTCTTATTTTCAATTGTGAAGAATTTTTAAAATTAATAGTTTTATTGGAAATTCTAAATTAAACATTGATACAAACTATAGTTTGTGGGTGGTACAATGGATAGAGTTCTAGGCATGGCAGGAAGACCTGAATTTAAATCTGGGCTGGGACACTTAGTAACTGTATAATCTTGGCAAATTCCTTAGCTCTGTGTGCCTCAGCTTCCTCATTTATTGCAAGGTTAAAATGACACAATGTTTGTAAAATGCTTTACAAACCTTGAAGTACTAAATAAATGCTAGCAATTATTATTATAGTTGCTTTAAAATTTTTACATTTTTGCATAGAATCATTACTTTTGACATATAAAAAAAATCATCACACTTTTACTTCCTCCCTCTAAGTCCCCAATGGTATTCTAGAATAGAAGCCTTTCTTTTTTCTTATTTACTTCTTTCTTTTCTTTCCTTCCTTTTTTTTTTTTAAGCAATGTTATTAAACTATTAAATCAAGGGTATGCCATAGACACTGTTACTGGGGGCTTTATAGACAGCTTTCAGAAAAGTATCTCATCAAATGTTTCATGCTAGTTTTGCGGACAAGGTGGAAAGATATAGGCTTGACATTAGTTCGGCTAGGTGAATTTAGAACTCATCACCTTCCTGGAAGCTGACATTGAATTATTAATTACACATTGGGTCCAGTGATTCGATGAATTGTAAATCTACCTAATTTAACTATCATCTAGTGCCCATCTTTCCATCATATCAACAAAAATAGCACAAAAGACTTTATCTGAAGGTCACTTCTTGTTGGTCTCTTTTCTGTCTTCTAACTCTAGATATTGAGGCAGTTTCACACTTCTAATTGGGCTTTTAATAATCAAGTTGACTCAGTTTGGGATTGCTTGGAACCCTGAAATGTCAGGGTACAGGGTGACATATACCTGGAATGAATTCAGGCACTCACACCATCTTCCAGTCCAGTGACAAAGTTTATTGTAATGCCAAAACCTGCAACTTAATGGAGGTGAGACTGTTGCTTTATATACAAAAGAGACTGTGATAGGATCTAAGTGAGATTAAGGAGTGGTAAGTAGTCTGGGATCGGCCAGGTGCAACAGTGAAAGGAAGATCCAGTAGGCTAATGAGGTGATCTAGTAGGGTGGGCCAGTGATATGGGCTGCTGGAATGTATGGGAAAATTCAGGAATTGGGTTGTTTCTAGAGACATGGCCTTTTAGGGGTCGGGGTCCCATAATCCCATCAAAATCATACTGCTATACCCCATCCTTTTATCACATTACAAAGTAGAAGAAAGAAATGAGACATATAATCCAAGATGCCAGAATTAGGAGGAGCAGGAGTGAGCTAGGAAAAATAATTGCTTTAAAACAGGGAAGGGATTAGAAAGAGGAAATAGGCTGCACTAGAAATATATTCCACAAATTAAGTCAAGGTTTTGCTGTAATTGTCAGATATTTTTTTTAACTGAACCCATGAATCCATTTGTATAATAAACTCCCAAAGAGGAATCTCCCTCCACCAATGCAAATTTGCACATTTTCAACAATTTATGGTCTTGTCCAATGCTTAAAGTACTGCACCACATTGACTCTCTAAATTCTTGTCCACATCGTCCCTTATATCCTACACTGAAATGCCATCCAATGTGTTAGAGGCCTTCCTTTTTGTCTTTAACATCTCATGAGTACCAGGGAGGACTCATATTGCCCATTACCCCTAATTCTTTCTACTCACTTGTCCCTCCTTTTCTTTTTTTTTTAATATTCTGATTAATATTTAATGAATCATTACATTACATATATATTATATCATGTATGACTATATTATATTATATAATTAATTGTTATAATATTAGTGTTGTTATTGATATAATTCTACATTACATATACATTATTATACATAACATATTATACATGACTTCCCTGCATTCTCCATCCTGACCAAACTGTCCTCTCTGTTCCTTTCTGAGTCTGCCCAGGCGACCACTCCTCTCCTACTCCCCCACCCCCAGAAGATAGGTAGGTACTTCTTCCTCCTGACCTCTGCCTCTTGGCATCCCCTACCAAAGCATCAGGTCTCACCTTTCCTGGCTCCCACTCCCTAACTACCAGTACCTCCATCCTGTCTCAAGAATTATCCTGTATTTAATTTTTATAAGTTTTGTATAGAATATAAGCTCCTTGAGGTCAGGGAATGTTCATTTTTGTCTTCATATCTTCAGCTCCTAGCACATAATAGGTACTTAAAAAATACCTTGGTGCCTGAGTACCTTGACTTTCTCTACAAAATGAAAGAAAAGGTCATTTGTGGGCAGAGAGGATGTTGGGGAATTAGGAGTTTGAGAAGAAAGGATATTTGGAAGGGCTGCTATGGAGAGTTCAATCAGAAATGACTAAGGTTTGCTGAGTAGCAGCCCCATTAAATTTAAACAGCTTTTGGACTGAGTAGAGATGACCAACTTAGCCCTTGTCTAGCTAGGCTTGAGGTTTGTGGAAACCTGACTCCCTAAACATGGCACTGGGAATCTTGGGGTCTAGTCTAAACATCCTGTGTGAGGGGGTAGGGGAAAGATATGTGGAGCGTGTGCAAGCATGTTGACATCTGTATCTCAGTGGAGGAAACAGAGTATGGTGGAAAAGAGGTTTCTTTTGCTTTTTTTTTGTTTTTTGCTAAGCAATGGGGTTAAGTGACTTGCCCAGGGTCACACAGCTAGTGTGTGTTATATGTCTGAGGATGGATTTGAACTCAGGTCCTCCTGACTTCAGGGCCAGTGCTCTATCCACTGCACCACCTAGCTGCCCCCATTTCTTTTGCTTTTGCTTTTGCTTGATGGTTATTAGGTTTCTGACAAATATTTGAATAAACAAGAAGAATTAAAAGATAAAGTCATGAATAAAACTACAAGAAGCGCATCGATTTCAGAATCAGGATTGGAGTCCTGCTCCCTTAATAGTTGAGTGGGAGGAAATCATTCAACTTTTTGGCCATCACTTTCCTCATCCTTCCAATCTTCTTTTCTTTGGCTAAACAGCCCTGTTCTGGTTCCTTTGGTTTCTGCTCATATGGCGTGAATTCAACACCCTTCATAATCCTGGCTGCCTTCTTTTGGACTTTCACCAGTTTATCAAGGTCCTACCTGAGTGTGCTGCCCAGATCTGACCACAACACTTACTGGACAATGGTCTGATTGAGGCAGAATGAACTCCTGGTTCTTCTTCTTCTTTTTTTTTTAATTAAATTTAATTTTTTTTTGTTTTTTAATTTTCAACATTCACTTTTATAAGATTTTGAGTTATCTAAATTTTTTTTCTCTCCTCCCCCCCAAGGCAGCAAGCAATCTGATATAGGTAATACGCTTACAATCATATTAAATATATTTCCACATTGCTTGCTGTTGTTTGTCCTTTGTTCTCCTGAAGAGGACCATGACATCAGGGAGGTGATGCCATGACATACAAGCGAATTGGATTTAAGTGAGGGAGGGATGTGCAAAGGTACCAGCCTCACTTTCTCCTCCAGAGCCATCTGAGTCCAGATGTGGGCCAGATATGGATCAGGACAACTCCCTCCTCTTTTTCTAAGCATAGGATTGTAGAATCATAATCCTAGAGCTGTAAGGAAACTAAGAGGCCATTGGATCCAATCCCATAATTTTACAGATGAGAAAATCAAGGCCTGGAGAGATTAAGTGACTTGCTCAAGTCAAGGAAAGGAAGGATACTTTAAATGAAGTAAAATGGTAGACACTATCTATGATTCTTGGATTATACATATTTATCCACCAATTTCTTACCTATCTTTGGTAACATGTTGCATCTTACTTCTTGCAATTATGATCAATCTCTGCATTGCTCTTTTGATCACCTGCAGTCTTGCTATTGATCTGATGTGATTATTTTAAAGTTTACTTATGTTCTGAATCATAACACTAGGAAATGGATGATTCAGGACTCTAATCTCTATTTGCGACCTTAAATAGTTTCTTTCTAACTTCCTCACTTCTTCCATAGCAAGCTCAAGTTAATCTGTGAAATATCTGTGAAGTAATCTGTGAAAATAATAATCTATGAAATAGAGGATGAAAGTCTTTTTTTTTCTCTTACAAACAGGGAGTCAGAGATAGAAGAGGAATCAGCCATAAAAGCCATAGTAGAAGCTATATAATTGTGGTGGAAGGAGAACTGGGAAACAGTACTGTCATATAAACCAAGAGAAGAGAGGTTATCAAGGAACAGAGTAGTCAATAGTGTCAAATGTCCTAGAGAGGACAAGGAGTATTAGCATTGAGAAAAAAAAAAGAAGAGTCAATATGGAGAAGTGGAAAAGGTACTAGATTTTATTTCAGTGAATATGGGCTTTAATCCCCACTTTTATTTGCTATAGATTTACAATTATATTATAAACTCATTATATACTAATGTATTTATCATACATACAAATAACTATATATTATATACTAATTATATTACATATGACTACATAATATAATTAGCATATTATATATAGCTCAATGCTAATATATGATATAATTAATATGTAACTAGTTATTTCTATATTAATTAGTATATCAATAATGACTATATTAGTTACACTTATAATTATATTGGCTATAGTCATAGTCAAATTACTAACTATGTGACCTTAGGCAACTCACTTTACTCTCATAGGCCTTGGTTTCTTTATTTATAAAATGGGAGAGGGGAGTTGAATTAGATGATCTTTAAATCTCCATCCAACTCTAAACACTACAGTCCTATGTGATTTGCTGACTATTTGAAAATGCAGCTTCAGTGGACTAATAGGGTGCAAATTAGGCTACAAAAAATTGAAGAGTAGTAGAGGATGATTAAGAAGAGTCACTCAGTCTGCTAAAAATTTGGCAATGAAAGAAAGAGATGAGATAGCAATTTGACAGAGATAGCAGATTACAGGGAGGGTCCTTGAAGTTTTTGTTCTTTGTTTTTGTTTTAGATTCAGGATAGAGGAAACTTGAAAGTGTTTGATATCAGAGCAGAAAGAGGCAATGAATTAGATTTGACTAAACATTCAGGAGAGAGTGGGATTGGTTAAGCAAAGTCACAGAGGCAACAGAAAGTAATAGCATAGAAGATTTAGGGGAAGGATTTGCCTTTGGCAATATCTGCCCTTTCCCCTACAATGAAAGTGAAGGAGAGATTGAATGAATAGGAAACTTCAAAGCATGTAGGTGGAGTTAAATGAAACCCTGCTGTTAGGCATCTTCAAGTTTCTTAAGAAAATAGGGTGTGAGATTATCCACTGGTAGCATTACAGGTGGAATGGAGAGAGAGGTTTAATGAGCATAGGATAACTTCCCTAGAGGAGGCAATAGGGTGTCATTAAGAGATTATTAAATATATTACCATGCAACAGTGAAAACCTAATTGAGTTTAAATAAAATAAATTTGTAGCAGACACCAATCAAAAAGATTTCATGACTTTTTCTAGCAGCACTCGGCTGAGCAAGAGTAGAAATGGAGAAAAAAGATGCTGGAGTTACTCAACAAGATTGGGGCAGAAACAGTGGAAGGTCAAAGCACAGGACTGAAAGGCAGAATCCAAAGTACTGTTGAAATTACTTTCTTAGGAGTAGAAGAGAGGTACAGGACTAAGTAGAAGGCAAATGAAGCTAGAATAGGAATAATGGATTAAAGGAAATTGCAAAGGTCACAGGACCAAAAGTGATGAGAACAAAAAACAAAAGTTAAGTTCAGTAGGAATAGACATGGGCAAAAAGCGGTAAGGTCAGATGATTGTACTTGGGAGTGAAATTCAAAGGTAAAGATATTAGAGTTAGAATAGTAGTGAGTGGAAGGGTCAAAGGCATGACATCCTCCTACCCCACTGAAGTAACAGTATAGTGAAATAAGCACTTTTCCTGAAGGTTGAAAATTAAGGTTTATTTCTGCTTCTGAAAATTACTACTTGTATGATCTCAGTCAAGTCATTCAACTCAATTTTGTCACCTGCATACTTGAATAGATAGCTTCTGAGGTTCCTCTAGAATCTTATTATTAATACATTCATGACCAAGATATAACAAAATCCTGATGTACCCTGTGAATGACCAATTTTCTCATTAAACAAATACCTTTGTGCATGATAATTGTTTGAAAACTAGAAATCCAGAAATGGTGACTCCATTAAGCATAATATTCAGTGTTGAGGTGGTATATTTCCCAGCCATTCTGTGTAAATGGTGGTGGGGAGGGGCGTAGGGCAGTTAATTGGATGTTATTTTCTCTTGGCTTTAAGGTGGAAAATTAAATCCCTTTAGTTATAAATAATATTTCTAGGGCCAACTGGAAAAGATTTTTAATTTTTTACCTCAAATTCTATTTTTACTCTCTCCCTGCATCAACTAAATTTCCTTTATATCTCAAAAAAATTAAGTGAAAAAATTGTATTTTTGCATAGGAGAGAAAGATCAAACAGGGTTATTTTCACTCTCATTGAGGCTGATTTATGTGTTGAGAAAAGAGTGAGTCAGCAGTAACTTGGAATGGGAAAGGGGATAAAACAATAAATTATTTCTCTTGGAATAGCCTATTACAAACTTAAAGCAGATTGTTATCCTTCCATTTTCCATTTTTCTCATTTGGCAGAGACTCCCATTTGGACACTCACAGATAGTTCAGTGCAGGTCCCTCTGATTTACGGATGCTGTGACTTAAAAACTTCATGCTTTACTTGACACAAATTCTGGAGAATACTATTAAGGTGGGAATTAGCATATTTGCTAGACAGGACAAGCAAACTAATTATTCTAACACTTTCCAAGTAATGTCGACTTTTAATTCTTTCTTTCATTTTTATGGCAAAGTAATTGTTAACCAAAGATAAACAACCTTTAAAAATATACCACTGAGGTAACCAATTATTAAATGCCTCATGTGATTGAGGAGGGCCTAGTGATTGGGCTGATTGAAATCTTTCAAGCACCATTGATGTCGGAAAGAAAAAAAATTAACTATCAATATTTTAATGCAATGCTCCTAAATCAGATCTTGTTATTTATAGGCAAACTTATGATTTTTGGAACTGTATGGAAAGTTAGTGAAACACTTCATTCTATATCCTCTAAACAGTCCTCTGGTTTTGAATCCAGGAAGCTTAATTATTAAGGATATTAAAACCAATTTTTTAAAAGACAAAGGTAGATTTTTTAAAATTTATTTTATTTTGAATTTATGGAATAAAATAAGCAATTCCATGACAGTATAATTTTAAAAAATGATTGCATATGAAGCTGCATATCTATTATGTACAACTTGCTATTCCTCTCTACAAGTCCATACACCTAAGTGGTGCAATGGATTGAGCACTGGACCTGGAGTCAGGAAGACTTGAGTTCAAATCCAGACTCATTAACTGTGTGAGCCAGAGCAAATCATTTAATCTCCATTTGCTTCAACTTGCTCATCAGTAAAATGGGGATAACAATGGTACTTACCTCCCAAGATTGTTGAGACGATTATGACATATGTGCAGTGTTTTGCAAACTAAATAGCTAAATAATTGCCCGTTATTGTCATTATCATCATGTTTAACAATCTTTTATTTCCTCAACATTCAGTTAAATGTAATGTCCACTGATTGATAGATTATGAAATGTCTGCAATGGGAGAAATTAAATGTGATCTCTCCCAACTACATACTCTGAAAGTACCTGGGACCTGGACAAAAGAAATAAATTAAAATTTGAGTTTCACCTTTTTATATACTTCAGTCCTCAATGCATCCAGGATCCTATCAATGTGGTACTACCTTCACCCATTCTAATCACAGCCCATTAGTGCCTCCTCATCCCATGGGATCCTTACTTATATCTTTTCATAAGTGTTTCAAAAAGGCTCTGCCCAAAAAGTTGGAGGCATTTCTCTCATTCTTTAAATATTCCAGGGATTACAGTGAAGTACTTGGGCTGTCTAATGGCTATCCTTCACTTTTGCTATATGACCACCAGCTAATCTCTTCTTTTTCCCTGGTAAACCACATAGCAAGAAGAAAATGTGCCAGAGTGAAAAAGCCACCATCACTCCAAAGCCAGAAGATCTGGGTTCACAACCTACCATTGATGCTTGGTTACACGTATAACCTTGAGTCAAATCCCCAGGCTTCGGTTTCACTATCTATAAAATGAAAGAAATGGACTCAAGATCTGAAGACCTTTCCAGCTTAAATCTATAATCATATGTCCTATGTGAATTTCTAATTATTTCTTTACGATCACTTATTATTAAGCCACTAGATTTATTTTCCAGTGAAATTTGTATTTCTATAATATTCCCTATACAAGGTTTTCATATTTGGGTTTGTTTTTCATATTTTATTGTTATGTTGCTTTTCTAGTTTTGTTGTATTTAGATTCAGTTTAATTCAATCAAATTCTCCTAAGACAAGAGAAAGTCATTTAGTGAACTGGATGAGAACAAATAGAAATGGCTCCTTATTGCCCTTGCAAAACTAATTCAACTCTAATGGATGAACAGAAGTTTAAGGTCAGCAATTGATTGTTTTTTAAATCTCTGTATATTTGGGTGGATAGCATTTTTCTCAGAAGGAGGAGAGGAGGGATAGAAGGAAGGAAGGAAGGAAAGCAAGAGGGAGAGACAAAGAAGTAGAAGAAAAAAGAAGAGATTTTTTTAAAAATTACAATTCACAATTGACAAGTCTTTCCTTAGTACAAGAGCTGTTTTCCTACATTCAGTCGGGGTAAGCAATCTTACTTTCATTGGTGCTTCTTTTTTACCAATTAATGATTTCCCAAAACATTATATAGAATATTTAATGCATATGCCTTAGTAATGTCATCAACACTTCTGCCACTTAAACCTGTCATTTTTCCCCATTAATTGATGTCTGAAATCCTGCAGAATAAAATGTTTCTCCCTACATTAAGTTTTCCTCTAGTTTGAACACTGTATCTTTATTTTTTGTCACTTTCAACTATTATCATTATGTCTTCATTATAAGAATCCCCATTGTGAAGGTAGAGTAGTAAACCCTTTATTAAAAGGACATTGAAAGTGGTTTTACTTCATTTACTATCTGAATTTATAACATTCCTACCTAAAATGTAAAAACATGAATTGACTTACATATTACAAAAAGCCCATGTTACCCATGGTTGATTCATTCATTTGACAAACATTTTTGAATCCACTACTTTGTACAATGCACTCTGTGGGCCACTGTTGGGAGGGGTATGTGACTCTAAATGTGACATGATCCCTGTACTAGTTTGTGGGCTGAACTGGAACAAGCTCAGATCTCCTAATGTTTTCTCTACTATACTTAGCTTGTAACTAAGCTCTTTTCTAACCACCAAATTGAATCTCATTTATTTATGGTCAGGTGAACCATTTATCAAATTTCATTAATGTTCTGTGTGTGAGAAGTGAGGCAGAGTCCTTTAGATTTTAAATTCAGACTTTTTTTTTTCAATATGTAGCCAGCATTTGAGGTAATATGCATTATAAGAGGTAGATAGGGTGGGATTTAGGAGAATGAAAAAATCTGCTCTCTTCTCTCTATTCTTATTCATGCTGAGGTTTACCTTCTGTGGTCTCATGTATGATAGCTACATTAATATTTCTTGAACTGAAGAATGAAACCCCTGGTGAGCTGCAGAAGAGCTTCTAAGTGTTTTTCTGGTAGAGGTAATGGTATATACAAATTTCTCTCATTGTGTAGTTTGAGATTTTCTTTTATTAGTCACCTTGTATTATTGCTTGCCTCTCCATTGTTTTTGTATGTCAAAATTTAAGAAGAGCCCAATATGTATACATAGAAACTAAGTGGGTGCTTAATATTAACTACATGATCTGACACTAATGAGCTGAGACTCTTAACCCCTCTAAGTCTTATCAATCTCATCTGCAAAAGGAATGGAGAGGGAACCTTTGGGGCTGATTTTGGAGTGGTGAGGGTTGAGTTCATGGCACTGGGGTGAGGGGCAGGGAGTGGCAGGAGGGTGCAGAGTACTAATCTAAACTTCTCCAAGAAGAACAGAGTAACCAAGACATCATACCTCTGGAGTTTATACTGCAGGGGAATGTGACATTCATTTTAGCCTGGAAATAGCACAATACTGGACACTTAGGTGTTCTGGGATCTACTTTTATTCTGTGATATAAAGAAGAAGAGTCATGCCATAGCTTACCAAGGGTGAGTTGTGCCTCTCTTTTGGTTTTGACTCCACTTACGTGTGCTTGTTTAGAGTCTTCAGGGGTACCATCTGATGGCCCAGTGAGGCCCCATGCTAAAAACAAAACCTAGAATATCCATGGATATGGACAGTCCAGTTTAACGATTGACCTCTGCCCCTTTATATCTTCCTCTGGGTTGCTAGTTCAATGTCCTGGTTGTGTACCTCTACGTTAAGATTTTCTTTTCTTTTGATTGGTCATGGGCTCCCCTGTCTCATGGAACATAGCCTAGGCCTGCATGGCCAGGGGACAAAAAAAAAGGCCCTTTCAGAAATATTTCAGGAAAATTGCCAAGTAAGTAAAAACTTTATGAATATATTTCACTTAATATTTCATATTTCCTTTACTATGAATGGTGAATAGGAATCTCCCAAATGGAGATTATACTTTCACAAATATATCATATATGGCAACACTTTCTTGAGTTTCTCAGTAGAGTGAAATGTTTACACATACAAATGTTTATAGAACTCCTAAATGGGATTGCTTTCCTTTTTAAAAAATGTTAGAGATATCTTTCATTTTCTCATGAGTCAATTCCAGATTGGTGAATTGTTTCACTTCCCCTCACTCCCACCAAGTCTTCTCTTGCGATGATTTTTTTTAAAGCTAAGTGAAACTAAGCAACAGAAAGACTTTAACCAAGTCAGTCATCATATAAAGCACTCCACACCTTTGATTTGAGAGAGGTTTTTTGATTTTAAACAATTAAATCTTCCATGACTGGGAGATCTAACCATTCCCTTTGGGTCCTTAATCAGTCATTCCAATACAGGGAAACAATTTGCATTGTCCTTTAACAATAATCAATGAATACTACTACTACCACCACCACCACCACCACCACCATTACCACTACCACTACTATTAACAATAATGATAATAACTAACATTTACATAATGCTTAAAGATTTGCAAAGAGTTCTACAAACGTTATTTCATTTTATGCTACCTACAACCCCATGAGTTAGGTGTTATTATTTTCCCATTTTCCAGATGAGGAAACTTAAGTAGACAGGGATGTAAGTGACTAATCCAGGATCGCACAGTTAGTAAGAGTGTGAGGTTGGGTTTGAGCTTAGTTCTTCAATGAGAAAACTTCAGTGAGAAGTTACTTGTCTCCCAGGTTTTTTCAACAGTTATTTCCTTGTTCCTTATATAGGTCTTTAAGATTTAACTTGAAGTTTACTTCCAGCTCTGACATTCTATGTTTTAAGGTCTCTCCCAGTTCTGACATTCTGCATTCTAAAGTCTCCTCTTGACTCTTAAAATCTATATTCTAAGGATCCTGTCAGCTCTGATATCCTGTGTCTAAGATACCTTCTAGATCTAATGCTCTGTAGTATATGTTCTAGGAGCTCTCCTTCTCCCTTCTGCATACCTCTTGCATTTTATATTAATAGTAATAGTAGTAGTAGCAGTAGCAGTAGTAGTAAAAGTAGTCACATCGTGGTTGTCTTCATCATCATCATCACTGTCATCATTGTAATAATAGCTAACATTTATATAGCACTTACTATGTGCCAGGCACTGTGTAAGCACTTTATGGTTATTATCTCATTTGATACTTACAATAACCCTAGGAGTAGATGCTATTATTATCCCCTCATTTTGCAGATGAGGAAACTATATTCTAAGGTCCTTTCCAGCTCTAACAATTCACAAATCAATTCTGTTACTACTGTCATTTACCCTCTCCTCCTACACCTGCCTGTTATCATTTCCCTGCATGGACAAAGAGAAGACTCTTCTCTGGATCTTGTCATTTCAATCTCTTGCTAATTCTGTCATATTCTTTTCCTTGGTTATGGTGCAAATATGGATCACAAGGGCCATTGAAGCCCTAAAGGGTTCATGGAATGGAAACATTTACACATACCAGGAGATCAGTTCAAAATATAACATGGAGTAATGTTCTGAGACAAGGCAATGACCTTCCCGTATAGCACAACAGCACAGATTAGCATCTCTGGCAAATGAGCGCCTACTGGCAAGCAGTCTTATAATACTCCCTTACTTCTTCAATCAAGTCATATCTATAGGAGAATTAATTGTCTGTCAACTAATGAAAAATTAGCCATTTAGGGACTAATTAACCAACGTGTGCAAATCACATTGAAGATGAAAAATTCTATTAGAGGAAAGGAAGGCAGAAAGGAGCTAACAGACCACCTACCCCATCAGCTGGAGCTTCCAGCTCTTCTTTGCAAAAACACTTTCACAATCTTTATTCTGATACCTCTAGGGAAACTATTTCCATCACCCTTTAATAATCACCAGTAGGAAGTTTGATCTTTCCTGGGCATAACCTCATCAGTGTTTCCCTTTTCTGCTTCTCCTGCCCCCGACCCAACCTCTCTGCTTCTACACACTATTGTTGTGACATTAATATCAATTAAAGCATCACCTACTGCTGTTTTAGGCTGACCACATTGATCATTCAGTCTGTCCTTTGCTTCTGTGGAACCAGTCCAATGACACACAGCTCATATTAAATATTTTCTCATAAGTCAGCCTCTGGATTCTACTGATCTGCAGGATGCCCATATTAGTTCTGGCAGTTACATAGGTATAATGTTAAGAAAAAAAGAAGAGAGAAACATGTCTCTTCAAAGACTGGTACTTGGCTTAAAATAAGTTTCATTTACAAAGAATCCTAGAGAACCCTGTTAAAGGGCCAGTAAACCTTAATATAATATATAACAGTGCTTTGACAAACCAATATGATGAGGAATAAAATATTCAAGTCATTCTCCATCTTTATCTAGCCAATAGACCAATTAGACAACATCCTATTGGGTGATAATAGCATTTATTTAGCAGTTTAAGGCTTACTAAGTGCACATAATCTTCATATCCACTCTGTGAGGTAAGTACTGTGGCTATTATTTCATTTTTTGTTTTTTGTTTTTTTAATTTTTTAAATTTTTTTAGTTTTTGGAAGGGAAGTAAATCTTTAACCAAAGATATATTTACTATGAGTCAGATCAACAACCTACCTGTAACTTAGAGTCTTAACTTCCTGAAGCACTAAATTGATAGGATTATAGATCTAGAAGAGACCTCTGAGGTCATCTAGTCCAACCCTTTCATTTTTCAGAAAAGGAAACTGAGGCCCAGTAAGTGTGACTGGTTCACTCAGGTAGCAAACCTGACTCATGTATGCCAGTGAAAATATAAATGGAGAGGGAGCCACGATGGTAGAGTAAAAGCAGTGACTTGCTTGAGCTCTCCCCCAAACCCCTCCAAATACCTATAAAAAATAGCTCTAAACAAATTCTAAAGCAGCAGAACCCAGAAAAAGACAGAGTGAAACAAATTTCCAGTCAAAGACAGCCTGGATGGTTGATCAGAAAGGTATATCACACCAAGAGGGGAGAGGAGCACAGTTCGGCATGGGCGCACAGGCCACAGCAAACTGGGAGCAGGCCTCAGAGGACTGAATCACGGGCAGTTGTAGTGGTTTCCAGACTTCTCAACCCATGAACGCCAAAGACAACTTAGAAGGTCAGTGGGAAAAGTCTGTTTCTGCAGTGGTGAGAGAGAAGTATGGTGAGGTTCCAGCCCCATTCCCTGAGTTTGGCCCCGGGGCAGTGGCTCCTCCTGAGCTTCTGGCCCACAGACTGAGGGGGATTCAAGTGGCTGATCAGAAGGTGATTGCAAGGATCTTTCTGCTGATGCAGGATTCTCTTGCTTTGCCCGTGCTTGGATCTGGGTCACAGTTCTGGGTGGTGGTACTGGGGCAAGGAGGAGCACTGGCATGGTGGAGCTTGTAGTGGCTGTGGAGAGGAAATTCTCACAGTTCCAAGACAGAAAAGAGTGCTTGTGGTCACTCGTAGACCAGAGCACAGGCCAGGAAAGGAGTAAACACCTTGCCCTTGATCATACCACCTTGGAAGAACTGAAAATTTACAGGTCCCTAGAAGTATCTCTGAAAACAGCTGCACAAAACCCCTGAAGCTTGGGACAGTACATTCTCCACACTGGAAACAGACCCCTACCTTAACAAAAAGTTTATAACTCAAGTAATTGGCCAGGATCATGAGCAAGCAGCACAAAAAGAGTCAGACTATATTATCTTACTTTGATGACAAAGAAGATCAAAACATACAACCAGAAGAAGACTATGAAGTCAAAGTTCCTACATCTAAAGACTCCAAGAAAAATATGAATTGGTCCCAGGTCATGGAAGAACTCAAAAAGGATTTTGAGAAGCAAGTAAGAGTAGTAGAGGAAAAACTGAGAGTGATGCTAAAGGAGACCCAAAAAAATACTGAAGAAAATAACACCTTAAAAAAATAGGCTTACCCAAATGGCAAATGAGGTCCAAAAAGCCAATGAGGAGAAGAATGCCCTAAAAAGCAAAGTTGGCCAAATGGAAAAGGAAGTCCAAAAGCTTACTGAAGAAAATACTTCCTTAAAAATTAGAATGGAGAAATTGGAAGCTAGTGACAATTTGAGAAATCAAGTCACTGTAACACTAATCCAAAAGAATGAAAAAATAGAAGAAAATGTGAAATATCTCACTGGAAAAACAACTGACCTGGAAAATAGATCCAGGAGAGAGAACTTAAAAATTATTGGACTATCTGAAAGCCATGATCAGAAAAAGAATCTAGACATCATCTTTCAAGAAATTATCAGGAAAACTGCCCTGATATTTTAGAACCAGAGGGCAAAATAGAAATCGAAAGAATCCACTGATCACCTCTAGAAAGAGATTCCCAAAAGAAAACTCCTAGGAATATTGTAGCCAAATTCCAGAATTCCCAGGTCAAAGAGAAAATATTGCAAGCAACCAGAAAGAAATAATTCAAGTATTGTGGAAACACAATCAGGATAACACAAGATTTAGCAGTTTCTACATTAAGGGTCCAGAGAACATGGAGTGTGATATTCTGGAGGAGATAGGACTACAACCAAGAATCACCTACCCAGCCAAACTGAGTATCATCCTTCTGAGCAAAAAATGGTCATTCAATGAAATAGGAGGCTTTCAAGCATTCCTGAGGAAAAGACCAGAGCTGAATATAAAATTTGACTTTCAAATACAAGACTCAAGTGAAACATGGAAGAGGTAAACAGGAAAGAGAAATCATAAGAGACTTATTAAGGTTGAACTGTTTACATTTCTGCAGGGAAAGATGATATTCGTAACTTGTGAGTCCTTTGTCAGTATTAGGGTAGTGGGTAGGAAAAATTATATGTATGTATAGATAGATAGATAGATAGATAGATAGATAGATAGATAGATAGATAGATAGATAGATAGATAGAGGGCACAGGGTGAGTTGAAGATGAAGGGGTGATATCTGGAAAATAAAATTAAGGGGTGAGAGAGGATTATACTGGGAGAGGGAGAAAGGGAGAAGTAGAATGGGGTAAATTATCTCTCATGAAACAGACAAGAAAAGGCTTTTACAGTGGAAGGGAGATGGAGGAAGGTGAGAGGGAATGAGTGGATCTTATTCTCATAGGATTTGGCTTAAGGAGGGAATAACATACACAATGGGGTATGGAAATCTATTTTACCCTACAGGAAAATAAGGGGAGAAGGGGACAAGAGAACAGGGGATTGATAGAGGGGAGGGCAGATTGGGGGAGGGGATAATCAAAAGCAAACACTTCTAAGGAGGGAAAGGGTCAAAAGAGAGAATAGAATAAATGGGGGGATAGGAGAGGATGAAGGGAAATATACTTAGTTTTTCACAACATGACTACCAAGGAAGTGTTTTGCATGACTACACATTTATAACCTGTACCAAGATGCTTGCCTTTTCAATGCGGGTGGGAGGGGAGGGAGGAAGGGAGAAAATTTGTAACCCAAAGTTTTAAAAACACATGTTAAAAAAAATATGAATGCATTTTCCACACTTTCAACCTTTAAGATACAGGTACTGTTTCTTACCTATGTTTTATGTCCCTCCTAGTGGCTAGCACAGTGCTCTGCACATATAATAAATGCCAAAATAAATTCCTCTACTTGTGCCCTTGATTCCATCCCCTCCTATCTCCTTAAGGAGCTTTCTCCATCAATCATTCTCCTCTCTACCCTCAATCTCTCTTTCCTATATCTTTTCCTGGCACATATAAATTTGAGACTATTAGATGACTGTAAATGGGGACTACTACATTGGGCACTCAAGACCTGTAGTAGGAGAAGCGCAGTCTCTGAGAGTTATCTCTAGAACCCTGAGAGTAATTATAGCTGCCCTCTGGGAATCTAACCTATCAATTCAAGCAAAAGTTGGAGAATACTTCTATTTCTTCTTCTTCTGCTGCTGCTGCTTCCTTCATCACTTGTGGTCCCTCTCTCCACTTGGGGTGCCATATCCTTATAAGTGTGTGCTCTGTCCATAGGAATTTGGGGGCTAGATTTTTTTTTTAATTTCAATTAATTATTTATTTTTATTTAGTTAGTTTTATTATTTTTTTTTTAAAGCTGGAATCATTTATTTTTTGTCCTGCACAGTTTTCCTGTATTTCTTTAAATATAGCTCTAGAAAAAAAAAAACAGGCTTTTAAAAAGCCCATTGTGTTTTGAATGGACCTACTTGACTAGGCCTTCAAACCCAAATCACTCTGGCTTTTATAGAATAGCCAATAATAGCCCCCAGCCCAAGCCTCTGTGGCTCATTTTTTTAAATTTTAATGAGTATAAATAGCAATTGTTTCATGTTCTGGCCAGAAACTGTGAGGGTTTTCCATTTTCAGACTGATATTTTTGTGATGGTAAATTAGGCCATCTTTTGTCTCAATTCTTATTTATTTATTTACTTAATTATTTTTGCTTTTGATAGGCAATTGGGGTTAAGTGACTTGCCCAAGGTCACACAGCTAGTACATATGTCTGAGACCGGATTTGAACTCAGGTCCTCCTGACTTCAAAGCTGGAGCTCTATCCAGTGCACCATGTAGCTGCCCCCCTCAATTCTTATTTAACCCTTAGTCATTGAATGAGTGTTGCCTCAGACAAATTGAGGCCTGGGAAAGACCTTAATTTAGAAAAGACAAGGTCACCCACTGCATCCTAGGCCATCACCAGTCATCTTGACTTTTGTCTTGCCACTAAACTATGATGACTCTGGAGGAGAGAGTGAGGCTGATGACTTTAGGCAGGTTCTACCTCACTTAAATCCAATTCACAGGCAAGTCAAAACTTCAAACCTTATGATATCATTGGTTCACTTTGAGAAGGAAGGATGAATAACAATAAATATGTTCAGCTCCCCTCTTTCCTTGAAAAACCACCCCTTGGTCCTGCCAGTACCTTAAGCTATTATCCTCTACCTTACCCCAGCCTCTTCCCTATTAAATTCTTAATTCCAGAAATAACTCATTGTCTCTACTTTGTCATAACCCACTTACTTGTCAAGCCATTTCATTCTGGCCTCAAAATCCACCCTTTTATTATAACTACCACCTCTTAATATTTAATCCAATGATTTTTTCTCAGTCCTCATTCTCATAGAGCTTTTGGTAGCATTTGACACTCACAAAGCATTGGATATACATATTCTTTTCCCTTGACTTCCACAAGCAGAGATGATTCAATTCAGCAAGAAGCATTTTTCTAGCATCTATATGTCAGACACTATGCTAGGTTCTGGTTCTAAAAATGAAAACAAAATAGTAGCTGCTCTTAAAAAAGCTGAGGCAGAAGTAAAGGAATAATACAAATATAGATAAATCAACATAAAATATATTCAAAATAAATAATAGATAGTTGGAGGGGGATGGAAAGGAGAACACTAGCAACTGGGAAAATCAGGAAAGTTGGCACTTGAGCTGAGCATTAGCATGACCTAAAAGTTCCAAGAGATGGGAATGAGGAATAAGAAGATTCCAGGCATGGAATGTGCAAAGGTGGGAAATGTATTGCTGTCTATGGGGAACTTCCAGAAATCTAGTTTGGCTAGAACATAGAGAATACAGGAGACAGCAATATTTAATCAGCTTAGAAAGATAGATTGACTCAGATTGTGAAGGTCTTTAAAGGCCAAACTGAGAAATTGGCATTTTATCATAGAGACAGTAGGGAGCCTCTGAAACTTCTTGAACAAGTAAGGAACATGATCAGATCTGTGGTTTAAAGACATTAGTTTGTCATAATCCTGGGGGAGTATTCTTGGGAATTACCAGTGGTTCTAATATTTCAAAAATCCCATAAATACTCATGAGAGCTACTCCAAACATTTAATTTATGGCAAGTATAGTTAGAACAATGACAAAAGAAACAACCATTATGTTTCTCTTTGCAGGGAACTAGAGAGGAAGGTTACACCAATCCTGCTATGGCAGCCCAGGATGCAATGGTAAGTCTAGTCAAGCAATCAAAAAGCCAAAATTCCAAACCAGCTTTTTCTTTGGGGATATTTCTCCTTGTGGTATGGGATTGTTCTGATGACCCTTCCTGGTCTCATAATGTTCCAGGTTCTATGGGAAGCTTGTCAACAAAAGACAGGAGAGCATAAAACTATGCTACAAATGATCCTCTGTAACAAGAGCTATCAGCAATTGTGGATGGGTAATTATTAATCATTTTTCTTTCTTCCTCCTTATCTAAATGTGTAATAAAAGACAAGTAGCTAATTGAAAAGACAGAAAAAAAAATGAACTGAAAGCAGAGAAAGGATAGTCATCACTTAACCCTAAGGCAACAAATCATTGTAATTTAAGTATGTGTAGCAAGTCTAATTTTTTCTGCTGCAGCAGGGGAGTTGTTTCATGTCAGTGAATGTTTCACATAACTAAAGCTAAACTCTATAGTTCAACTCCTAGAAATGCATACAGTGCCTAGCACAGTTCCTGACACATAGTAGACACACTTAATAAATATTTATTGATTAGATTGCACTGATTGATTGATAAAAGCACTAAAAAATTTTTTTGTTTAAAAGCTTAATTATTTCTGGTTGGAATTTTTAAACAATCCATTAAAGACTCATCTTGCCTTTTTAAAAAAGGATATACTTCGAATGAAAGGCAGCTTGGAATAGTGTATAGAGATGTAGCCTTAAAAGCAGGAGATCTGTGTTCAAGGCTCACTGCTGACACATACTGACTGTGTGACCCTAGGCAAATCATTTAACTTCTCAGTGTTTTGAGCAACTAAGACTTCAGTTTGCAGAGAAGTTGCTGGCCTATATTGGTAGAGGGAGTTTCCTCATATGAGAGTTCACTATACCAATGAAATCTCACGTCCATTCTCTATTCTTATATTTTAAAAGACTTATGGCTTGATCAATCTGTACATTCCCTCTACCAATACAGAGTGAAATTTCCCAAGGCTTCATGGATGATTTTAATGAATTTTGTTGTCCCAAAATTTTCATGACCTGGTGGTCATCCTTCTGTTGAAGAACCTCATTTTATACAAAGCTAGGATAGTCCTCAGAGACAAGACATGTAGACAATCACCTGGCCCATGCCAAATATCTTCTTAGGTGTTAGATTATGCCAGAGTTTTGTTTTGTTTTTCACCCCTTCCCCTAGGCATAGTCTTTGAGAAGTCAGGATCACCTCCACACCACTCTATTATGAATACTATCTTCCCAAAGAGAATTGGAAGGTTCTAATTATACTGAATATAAAAAGGTCATCCCCAAAATTGAAATTTACTCTATCTTGACAGATAGAAAATGATAGATTACTGATTTGGAAGTCATAATATAATTAACTATACATATACAATTAGGTCATTTACTAGTTAAGGCCAAAACCAGTGTGGAATTAAAAGAAAGGATAACAGCAAGGAGATATTGTATACAATAAGGAAAAATTTAAGAGTCCATGTTCAAACAAGCTTTCCATGTCCTTAAAATGTGAAATTGGAAAAGGTGAATATATTGACCTTGATAATCACCACTTTCTATAAAAGTTTAGCCAGTAAAAAGCACTCACCATCATAGCTAGGTCAAAAGAGCCCAGAAGCTGTTTCAATGATAAGCACTTGATCTCCTCACTGAATAGAGATGCATATCAGGTAAAGGAAGTGCCAATTTAAAATAAAACATTTGCAAAACATTAAGGTGGCAAATTAGAAGTTTTGCCTCATAGAATGGTAAAAAACAAGGGAAGTGAAAATTCTGCAGAATACTTGAAATGAGTCTTAAGAATATTCATAAAAAAGAATATTCATAGATGAAAACAATAGGCCGAATATTAGAAAATAGAATAAGTGTCCACATTTCTAGTTTATAATCAGTAATGACAAAACTACCACATTGTGACTATAACATGTGAGCCACTCGACCCTACCATATGATATATGAAAATATAGAAATGGTATTGAAGAGGATGACATTGAGAAGATTGGATGGACCAGACCAAATATAGACAGAGGAAATTTGTGTTGAAAGGGACACAATATTGAAAGGACCAAGGAATCACTTTACAAACTATCTCAGGAAGGGGAAGATATCAAAAGAATGGAGGAAAATCATGGAAGATATTACTATCCCAAAATGTCAGAAGATCAATAAATACCTATAAGTCTACTTTCTCATTTAAAAAAGACCTTTATCAGAATCATTGATACATATATTAAGGGTACGCTTGATGAAAATATGAAATACGCACATTTTGACAAATTATTTTCTATAGTAAATCATATTTTTATAGTCATGCAATTGACTAGAAACTAGAGAATCCTGCTACATTAGATATTTCCTAATAATAAGAAAATGATTCAGTAAAGCAAAATACAACCTTAGTAAGCTTTCCCCAAGATGTATCTCATGGATATGTTAAGGGAAACTAAGATTTTTTTTTAAAAGGCTATTTTTCAATATTCCTCTGGTTATTATTGCCAAGTGAGACATACAGCATGCTTTTCATATGTATTCTCCATTCTTGAGCAGAATGTCCAAACAAGGTCCAAATAGGAAAGGAATTCTGTACGTGTGTGAGGTGCTTCCATGTATAGATTATGTTGCGCTGTTAGCATCAAGGTCTAGAATATTAGAGATTAGTTAATGATAATCACTGAAAAGCAGCAGATCTAACAATGCAAGAATAAATCAAATTATGAAAAATACCTATTGTCAAGACTATGACATATAGATTGATGGGCAGGACACTGAGTTTTTATATCAGTGCATATGTCTCAAAAGGCACTGCAAATGAATAGTGATACGAACTCAGAAATAAATAGGAGAAATACTATTTCTAGTTAACTATTTCTAGCTAACAGGATTATATTTGAAATTTTACTGTACTTTTAATGATTCCAAGAGACTCCCTGACACAAAAACTCATCTTTTTTTAAAAAATTGACTCAAATGAATGAAGCTATATGATTCTTAATCTTAGAATATCTTAATCTTAGAATATTAGTTGACTCATCTTCCTTATCATTGTGGCTGTCCAAAAATGAAAAGGGCTGCTTCAGGAGGGAATGCCAGTGGTGTTCTTCAGTAAAGGCTGTATATGCAGTGAGCACAAATAGACAGTAGCACAATTGCAAGTATGTGGCAAGAATGAGGGATAGCAGATGGACAGCTCCAGTACTTTCTCTGGCGGTACACACAAAAAGTAAAAATACCTAGAACAATGTCTCTAGCACAAAAGATAAATTCACTGTTGAGGATCCATGGGAGAATGCAACTAAGAGTTAACAGGGCACAGAGGATTGGTATCTAAAACAATGAAGGGAATACCCATCCATAATGAGAATATGGATCAGTGTAAATATTAAATATTTTAAATATTTAATTAATATTATATATTAATAATATATTATGTAGTACTAATATGAATAATTAATTCTTTTAGGGAAAATATATATCACCAAAATTTATTCCACCAATATTAATTTTGATATGCTTAGTCTTTTCAAAGTTATATGTAAGTTATACAAATTTTTTGAAGTTTTTCAGGAATTTCAAAATATTTCTGGACAAGACATGGTAGATGCCATTAATGAATGCTATGATGGATACTTTCGGGAGTTACTCGTGGCAATAGGTAAGTGGAAAATCATTAGGTATAGGATAGAACTTTCAAAAACCCCATGAAACAAATTTTTTCTGATTAAAATAAATTGTGCACATGTATATTATAAAAGGGAATACATCTGGTTTTCTAAAGGAACCTTGATTTTAAGGAGCACAACCACATTAACCATTTGAAGAGATGCAATTATCATAGACTTTCAGAATAGGAAGGGTTTTTTTGTCCATTTTGTTTAACCCACATGCTTGTACCTTCATATTTATAATGGGGAAGAAGTATTAATTTTTTCTGCCTGCCCTCAGAAGGCAGAACTTGGAACAATGAGAGAAAGATACAGAGAGGCAGTTTTCTACCCTATATAAACAGTAATTTGCTAATAATTAGGGCTGTCCCAAATTAGAGTAAACTCCTTCAAGAAGTTCCCCTTTGGTAGAGGACTTCAAGCAGAGATATTTGACTATTCATCCAAGACATTGTAGAGGGGATACCTATCCATGTACAAGTTTGAGAAGACTGAACATGGAGAACTGAACTTGGAGCCATGGGAACTGAGTTCAAATTCCAGCTCTACTGATCACTACTTGGGTGATATTAGATATATTATTCACCACTGTGGACCACAGTTTCCATTTGCAAAGTGAAGTGTTTGGATTAGATGACCTCAGGAATCCCTCCCAGCTCTAGCTTTTTGATGCTTAGTGTAAATGTCTACTGAGGTCTCAGTCAACTCTGAAATTTTGTGGCTTTGTGTAACAAAGATGTACAAAATTAGTTTTCATGACCTCAAACAGTTATTGCACTTAGTTCATCTTTTATGAGGATGAATATTAACTACCAAAACTTCTCTCATGAGTAATTATACTCACTACTCTATTCAGCTTATTTTCATATTCATTTAATTAATTCAAGGGCAGAAAGATGCTTCTAATATGACCTCCTCCAACTAAGCTAAGATCTCCTTTCAGCTCCTCTCTTCAAAACTTTGTCTTTCTCCTGGGAAGTTCTGCTGGAACTAACAGAAAAAAATCATCAAACAGTCCCTAGCCATGTGCCAAAAAGCCTGCTTGGAGAAAGAGAAATGTTCATTACCATATCCCAGTGAGCATAACTACCCCATTCAAATAGATCAAAAATAAAGTAGATATGGGAGTGGCAAAGCTGCCGTGCATTTAAAAATACAAAATGGCCTAATTCATCTTTGTATTACTTTGGGAATTGCCCCATATTTACAGTGGGAAGGTCAAGATACCCACATAATTTGAAGTATGACTGTGAAAGATTGTCAAAATGCAATTAGTAGGTATATTGAAGATATAATACATATTGATCTGATGAATGAATCAATAAAATGTACAAATAAATATACAATATTTATTCACTAAATATTCATAATTAGTGAAATGTACTTTGTAGAATGACATAGTCATAGGTTAGTTAGTAGAGCCTAAGCCTCTCATTTTACAGCTAAAAACATTAGTTCATTGCCCAGCATCACAGAATTGGATAGATAGCATGGATAATGGAGTAAGAACTCAGGGCCACAATCCAAGTACAATCCTTTTTCTTCTATACAATGCTTCTTAGAAGAGAAGAAAACATTTCTAGACCCAGTTTCAAAGAACCCTTGGATGACAGAAGCCCAACTAGATTTTTAGAATGGAAGAAGGTCCCTGGAGGATAAAATTGTGATTATCATGTAATCAGCATGACACAGAAGTGTGCTGATGTCAGCTTGGAATGGCTCCCAAGAGCTGATTGCTAAGTTTTCAGTTTCATCTCAGTAATTGACAAATACAACAAATTGGGGCTTGAATTGCTTTTCTGTTGATTGTCTAGACTTAAGAAAATGATAGAAAAAATATTAATAATACAAATTAAACTTAAAAGTGTATCCTATTGTCCATTTTTTTTCCTGAAGATACAGTTGTTAAATATTTACCAACATACCTCTGAGCATGAGATAGAGTAGAGCAAGCACTAAATTTGGTGTCAAGAGAGACCCAAGCTCAAGCCTCAGCTCTAACAATTACTAGTTATATGACCTTAAAGAAGTCTCTGAGCCTCATTTCTTCATCCTAAAATGAGGATAATCATACCTTCAATGACTACCTTACACAGTTGTCCAGAGAAAAGCACGTTGTAAAACATAAAACTCCATATGAGAAACAATGTGGTAGAATGAACAGAGGGTAAGCCTTGCATTCAGAAAAACTTGGGTTCAAGTCTTATCTCTGACACACACAAGTAGTATTACCAAGGCAAGTCACTTATACTTTCAGAACACCATTCAAATCTTTAAAACTATAAGTTATAGATGAATGGACAATCAGCATTATTGGAGGGAATTGTCACACTGGAAGTCTGTCACTCTAATGAATTCACAACTTCCAGGTGAGGAAGGAGAAAGAATTAGAAGCTTTATCAAAATACAAGTTATTACTATAGCCATTGAAAAAAAAATCAGAACAGATTATCTTAAAAATTAGTTATTTTCACTTATAAGAGGAAAAAAAAGAGAAAGGAAATGTTCATTTTGCCACCATACTTGAAGTGTTATGTGACATACATCCTACATCAGCACACTTGCACAAGTACATGCACACACACACACACACACACACACACACACACACACACTACAATGCAACACCCAGAAACCTGTGTATCTTAAAGAATACTGAAACTGTTCTAATCTTATGTACCCTGGTCTGACAGAGTTTAATTTTCTCTCGCCCTCCCTACTCTCTGAAGCTGTAGTCCAAAAGGTAATTAAGATGAAATAGAAAGAGTTTATTGTCCCACAGCATTATTGAATCCGACCCTTCAGGGAAAAAATAACAGAAACGCAATACTTTTTTTTCCCTTTTTCCCAGTATTCAATTATTCAATAGCAATAAGAAGACATGGCACTTTGAGTGCTCTGGATTGTGCCTAATGTACTTTCTATAGCCTGAGAGGTTTAACTATATGAGTAGTTTATCCTATAACTTGAAATCTAGGTCATATTATCTGCTACATAACTGGTTTGTGACTATTCATAGAATCAGAGCTCTAGAGACTGAAGAGAATTTAGAGATAATCTGATCCAAGGTCCTCATTTTATTAATGAAGAAACAGAGTTCTCAAGAGAGGTTTGGTGACTTTGGTCAATTTCAAGGTCATTGGTCTACTTACCATTCCTCCTACACAACACTCCATCTCCCATCTCTGTTTGTGCACTGACTGTCCTCCATGTGCAGAATGCTATCCCTCCTCACCTTCCCCTCTTAGAATTCCTGGATTCATTCAAAACTCATTTCAAATGTTTCCTTCTGCAGAAGACCTTTGTTATTTCTCCCAGTTCCTAGTACCTGCCCCTTTCAAATTACCTTCCATTTACTGTCTATATATTTTATACACCTAGTGATTTACATGTTGTTGTTGTTTTTCTTTTTTTCTTTTCTTTTTTTCTTTTTTTTTTTTTTGGCAAGACAATCAGAGTTCAATGACTTGCCCAGGGTTACTCAGTTAATAAGTATCAAGTTTCTGAGGTCGGATTTGAACTCAGGTCCTCCTGACTCCAGGGCCAGCGCTCTTTCCACTGCACCACCTAGCTGCCACTACATGTTGTTTCAAACAAGATAATATTTGCAAAATGTTTAAAACAATACCTGGTCAATTGTTTAATGAGTTCTTGTTCCCTTCCCCTTTCCCTCCCTCCATTATAATGTAAGCAGCTTGAGGACAAGTCTTGTTTTTGCCTTTCCTTGTATCCCTAGTGTTTAGCCCATGCCTAGCACAAAGTAAGTACTTAATAAATGTGTGGCAACTGAATGACTGACCTAGCTATTAACATGGCAGAGCCAGTATTCAACCCCAGGTATTCTGAAAATAAATCCAATAAAACATTTTCTGTATTTGTGTTCTAGGCTAGCACACCATCAAACCCCAACACAGTTTTGGTTCTATGACTTCTAGCGCTAGGTTCAGGCCAGGTCCTCAGAGAAATTCCATGAATGGCCGGTTCATCAGTAGCCCAAAAAGTTAAAATATCCTGAGAATAATAATTACTGACATTTGCATAGTACTTTACATATATTATCTCATTTCAGCCTTACACAAAACTTGTGAGATATATTTATACTACTATATATACTACTATATAGAGATATATACCACTATAAGTATAATTTTTTTGGACTAGGTTTGTGATTTTATTGGTTTGGGGATCTCCAGGTTGAGATAATTCCCACTAACAATGTGAATTTGTACTCTCTCTGCCACTCACAGTCTTAGACAGTTGCCTGGGGCACAAAGAGCTTAAATAATTTGGTAAGGATAACTCACAAGTATATGTCAAATGTAGCCTTTAAATGTAGCCTTCCTGATTCCACAGCTAACTTTCTATTTACTATGCTAGGTGGAATGATTGAGGTGGGACAAGCCTAGAACTGGCTGGAATGCAAGACAGCAGTATCAATATGCACAAAGAGCAATGCCATGTGTATTTCTAAGTTCATTTCTGTGACAGTGGTGACCCCTTGTGTCTGTTCAGTTTCATTTTGATTGCCACAATTCTTGTCTTTGTAGAGCTGAAAGAGTCTTCAGAGTTAAAATAAGGGTTATTTTAGGGATGAGAAGAGAACTGTGGGATGCGGGAGGAATCTCAATTTCCTTCCAACTTTAACCATTCTATAATATGTAACTTTGAGTGCAATTTTGGAAGAGAAACTCAATGAGGACATTGCCAAGGGGCGCTGACTCTCACTCTTGTGTGTGTTCTCAATGGGTCTTAGTTTGACCACTTCTCTAGGCTTGCTTAAAATTTGTAATATAAATATATTTTCAAAGAATATCACTCATCAGTACTCTGTAATGATAACCAGGTTCAATTATCCCAGGCCTTTATTAATAAATTGATTATCCATTCATCAGAAATGTGGAACAAAATGTATACAAGTATCTTTCACAAATATCAAAGCATTTCCTCTTTTGTATCCTATAGTTCTCTGTGTCCAGGACAAGCCTGCCTACTTTGCTTATAGGTTGTACAGTGCGATCCATGTAAGTACTATTCTCTATGTATTTAAGTAGTTTTCTACATGAACCATGCTACCATCTCAAAAGTACTAGTTAGCAATTTTCATTAATTAAAATTATATTCACCTGTTCTATATCATCTATGGAATCATATCAGTTTCAAAGATCATAACACCCTATCATTGAAAGACTTCTTGGCCCAAAAAATCCCAATTTAATATTAAAATCTTTCTCATGGTTCACATCTGTTTACAATATCAGATTGCAGAAGTAATATTTTCTGAGGATTGTATTGCCCTCAGATGTTTTAAAGCTAATCTACAGCTACAGTGTTTGGTAGGCCTCCAGTTACCTCCTTGATTTCACCTTCATATCAAAGGTAAATTGACCTAACCTAAGGCATGATATAAAGAATGTTGTTCATTTAATGTGACCCCATCAACTTGTCCGTGAGATTTTCTTGGCAAAGATACTGGGTTGGTTTGCCATTTCCTTCTCCAGTGTGTCCCCATTTTACAGATGAAGAACAGGCAAATAGGAGTTGTTACTTACCCAGGGTCACACAGCTAATAAATGTCTGAGGCCTGATTTGAACTCAGTTCTTCCTGACTTCCAGCCTAGTCCTCTATTTACTGCACTACCTAGTTGTCCCATAAAGAATGTAACACATTGTAAATTGATAATGAACTCACAGCCATCAGTCAATACAGCCAATACAATTGGGTGCTCACTAACACACTTGCTTCAAAGCAATAATACCTTTCTGTACGTCCACCAAATATTAGACATGATAAGAACTCTCTTGATAAATGTGAAGCTTACCCAATTTCTGAAATGTTTCCCTCTCCTTTCTATGAAACCACATACTATTTAATCTTGTCTTAATAAAATTAATAGCTAGCATTTATATAGCAGTTTAAAGTTTACAGAATGCTTTAAAATATTATTTTATCCTTATAAGAAGCATAGGAAGTAGGTGCTATTATTATCCACATTTACAGATGAAGAAACTGATGCAAACAAAGTTAAAGCAACTCTTTCAGGGTCACAATAAGTGAGGATGAATTTGAGGTCTTTTTGACCTCAGGTCTAACACAGCCAGCTGGTTGTCTTCTAAAGCAAAGCTTCAAAATGCATTATTGAATCAAAGGAGGTTATACTACCCATGATTTATACAGCATCTGGTCAGTGAAACAAGGCTTTTAATGGCAACAAAGCTTTTAAATGCAAGCGGAAATGCTGCATGCCTTCCTATTTTCTATTATTGTACAGGTGTCAAGGGAACAAGAAAAATATGGAGAGCAAATCTATTAGTGTTCTCAAAAGATTAAAGCTTACAATGAAATAGAAGTCATTTTTTTCACAAGCCATCAACTCTTCCTGAGTAGTTATAAAACTTCCAGCATGCCCATCTATCTTGAGAATCATTTTTTTTAAATGCTAACACAATGAGCATTATTTTTCTACAGAATGCATTGTAGTACAATAGTTAGGATTCAAATTGCCTGTAACATTGAGTTGCTTAACATGGCTGAACTATAGGCTCCTCATCTGTCAAATGGGAAGAATAATACTTCTACCTGATGATAAAGGTAGTTTAGTGGATAGTGGACTCAAGAAGACCTGAATTCAAATCCAGCATTAGGCACTTTACTACCTGTTTGACCTTGGGCAGGTCACTTAACCTCTGTCTACCTCACTTTCTTCATCTGGGAGAAGAATAATACCTCCCTCCCAGAGCTGATATGAGGTTAAAATGAAAAAACATCTATAATGTGCTCTGCAAACCTTGAGGTTCTATATAAATGCTAGCATGATGATATAGGAAAAGCATTTTATAAATCTTAAAGGGCCATAAAAATTATTATTCACCCACTAGAATAGATGCTTCCCTTCACCCAAATAAAGAATTGAAATAGGCTCATATTTGTGCTATAATTGAAATTATGAGGGTTAAAGGCAGCATTTCAAAACAGTAATAATAATAGTAACATTTATATAGCATTTTAAGTTCTACAAACCACCTTAGAAATGTTATCTCATTTTATCCTCACAGTGGCCCTGTGAGGTAAGTGTTATTATTATCTCTTTTTTTATAGATGATGAATCTGAGGCAGAAAGAGTTTAAGTAACTTGCACAGGGTCACAGATCTAATGAGTATCTGAGGTGTTATTTGAACTTAGATCCTCTTCATTTCAAGTCCAGTGCTTTATGTACCAAGCTAGACAGGTACTTGTAGGTAGACAGCTGGCCAGAAAGACCTGAATTCAAATTCTATCTTTGACAGATACTACCTGTGTGATCTTGGATAAGTCACAACAATAATAATAACTCAAATTTATTATGTTCCTTAAGGTTTACAAAGTGATTTAAATGTGTAAAATATGCTTTCCCCACAAGAGCTGTCAGGCACATAGCTAATATAAGTATTCCAACCCTTAATTTTAAAATGTGAGAGAACTTACTATTAGAGAACTTACTCAAGGTAACACAGCTAATAATTGTAAGTACAGGATTTGAACCAGACTCCTTACTCTAAATCTGATGCTCTTTTCCCTATAGTACACTGCCTCTAGACAGTGGCCCAGTGGATAAAGTTTTAGTCCTGGAGTCAGGAAAACCAGAGTTCAAGTCCAACCTCAGACCCTTGCTAACTGTGTGACCCTGGGCAAGCTATTTAACCTCTGCCTGCCTCAGTTTATTCATCTATAAAATAATAGGATCTACTTCCCAGGGTTGTGATAAGGATCAATTGAGATAATATTTGTAAAGCACTCAGCCCAGTGCCTAGTAAATAGTAGGTATTTGTTCCCTCTGTCTCCAAGTTTTAAACCTAAAGTCTCAGTGCCTTCACAAGACAAAATCTACTTACTTTGGATTTAGAACCCAGTAAATGATGATTGGGTAGGGAATACTATGACCATTCTCATGATCTTGTCACAGAACAAGTCACTGCAGCTGGAGAAAACTTCACTTGTTGGTGTTCCCCAATCCCAGCCATGCCTATTTTGGTAGTTAAATAGGCTGCAGTCCTGCATGGTGGGCCACCCTAAGAAGCAGTGTATGCTTCTAAATATGTGAGTGCTTGTGAATCTGGATGAATGTGTGCTGAGACCGAATGATATAGAAAGAGGGTGGAGCATTGGCGTTGGAGTCAGGAAGACATAGGTTCAAGTCATACTTATGACACTAATTAGCTGTGGGACTATGAGTAAGTCACCTAGCCCCCCAGTTCCACATTATAAGCTACAAGCAATTCACTGATCTGCATTGGTGCAGGGATTTTCATCCCTGAGAATGCTATACACTGTTGAAATCTCAAGATCTGATGAAAGAGAGAGAGCAATAGAGAGAAATACATTGACAGAGATGGAGAGGCACAGAGAGATAGAAAAAGTGAGGGACAGAGAATGAGAGAGAAGAGACAGACAGACAGAGAAACAGAGAAAGACAGAGATGGAGAGACAGAATGAGAGAGGTAAAGAATACAGAGAAAGAGAGATAGAAAGTTAGAGAAACAGAGAAAAGAGAGATGGTGAGAGTAAGAGAAAGGAGAAAGAAAAAGAGAGAGACAAAGAAGAAAAGGAGAGACAGAGAGAGACACCAAAGGAATAAAGAGAGAATAGAGAAAGTGAAAAACCAGCAGAAACAGAGAAGAAAGAGAGGCAGAAAGAGAAGAAAGATAGAGTGAGGAGTAGGATAAAGAGGAAACAGTGAGAGAGAAAAACAGAAACAGACAGAAGAGAGAGAGGGAGAGGGAAGAAAAGAGGGTAGAGTTAAAGAGAGGAAAGAAAAGATGAGTTTTCAGTTGAGTCCAGATGAGGAAAGTGCCTTATACCGGTATTTTGGCATAAAAGACAGAATAAATGCCTAACTTGAATAACTAAACTCAACTGAATTAAAGCTCTTTAAAGGCAGGGGTTATTTAATTTATTTCATTTTTGTCTCAGTATCTTCTGCATCTAGCACAGGGCCTGGCATATAATAGGTGCTTAGTAAAAAATGCTTCTTGCACTAAGTTGAAAAGTAGAAACATTTTTGAAATAATACATATTGCCATGGGATTAAAGAAAATCTGCCAGTAAATTTCAACAGCTGATGTGGGACTCTAAATGAAAAAGTTTAGAAAATGGGCTTTCCTTCATCTTCCTAAAAGACGCGCAATTGATTAGTAAAAACTTTATTAGAATTTTCAGCCCTCCCCCCAAATTGAGATTAGTCACTTTGGCCACAAGATGTCAGTATTGCCCCTCTATGTTAAAAACCGGAAACCGGTTTGAATTGGGCTATTCTGGCCTTTTTATACCATATAAGGATAGGGATAGGGACTGGAGCTGGGACTTCATGGCTGTTGCTGGGTTTTGGTGAAGAGCCTCCTATATCAATGCAGGTTGTTATCTTCTCTACAACTCAATGTTTTTAAGTGTTGCCTAGAACACTGAGGGATAGGGGTCAAGGTGGTGGTGTCACATAGTATTTGAAAGGTGGAATATAAACCTACCTGGGAGCTGTGTTCTTGGCTTCAAGGCCGGCTCTCAGATATCCACAATACTACCCTATCTCTTTTGTCCTGGATATTTGAGGTTAATTTCACCAAGGTTAGCCTTGACTAAAATCTCTTCCCACCAGATTCTTTCAATGGTCTTCGCAAAATCAACTAGGAGCTTTCGTTGTTAATCCCTGTTAACTAAGATTTGCTAATTTGCAAGAAACTTTTCCTTCAACTCTACCTCCATTTCTCTCCTTCTTTCTTGAAGTGTCTTTATTTTTGCTTCTTTTCTTTCCTCAAGTATTATTTATCTTTCAAAACAAAAATAAAACAAAAACTTCTGTCTCTTCCATCACAAGGGGAGGTTTCCAAGGCCCACATTTTAACATGAGATTTTTTTTTTTCAGTCAAATCCATGGTGGTGGAGGGGAACCTTAGGCTTTCTCATTTTCTCCTTTCTTTTCTTTTAGGAATTCGGTTTCCACAACAAAACCATTATCAGGATTCTAATTGCTAGAAGTGAAATAGACCTGATGAATATACAGAAAAGATACAAAGAAAGATATGGAAAATCTTTGTTTCATGATATCAAAGTAAGTCTCATGGCTTTTTACTAGACTTTGTGGTTTAGTCAAATTTCTGATAGGTTTTAATAAGATATCTCAAATTGAATATGTCCAAAATGGAACTCATCTTCCCCACCTAAAACTTGTCCACATTTCCCAACTCAGTTACCGCCTTTTCTTTAAAGTCTTTCCTAAGGAGGAGGAAGAGGCATGGTACAGAGAAAGAGTGATGGATTTAGAATCCCAGGACCTTAATTCAAATCTCAGTTTTGCCCCAAACTAACTACCTCTCTGAAAGTAGGCAAGTCACTTAGTCTTCTTAGGCCTCATTTTTTTTTCATCTGTAAGAAGAAGTAATGGGATTAGCTGTAGTCCAAAGTCCTTCCAGTTCTCAATCTATGATATGACATTTAGTTTTTGCTACTCCCTTGTTCCCAAAATTATCTTACATTTACGTATCTTTGTAGATACTGTATATTCCCCATAGTAGACTGTAAGCTCCCCAAGGACAGAGAATATTGTTTGTTTTGTTTTCACATCTTTAACCCTAGCACAGTACCCTATACACAGTGGGCATTTAATAAACAATTGAATTATTAGACTGTTTTATATTTGAATCTGAGTATTTACAAATAAAATATTCCATCTTGTCTGGTTTGTTGTAAAACTAGATATTTTCTTAAAAATCTTATCTTCTGGGTGCAGGTAGGTGGTGCAGTAGATAGAGCTCGGGTCTTGGAGTCAGGAGGACCTGAGTTCAAATCCAGCCTCAGACACTTGACACTTACTAGCTGTGTGACTTAGTAGCTGTGTGACTAGCAAGTCACTTAATCCCATTACCTTACCAAAAAAAAAAAAATCTTATCTTCTGGTAAAAAAAACAAACCCACAACACTATACCCACACATGTACCTTTTTTTTTTTTTTTACATGGGCCTACTAAATGTTCTCAGTACAAGGCCTTCTCTCTCTAATCTCTGTGTCTTTGTACACATTGTGGCCACCATACCTGAAATGTTCTCTCTCCTCACCTCAAGCTTAGGTACCAAGCCTCAGGTCAAATGCTAGCATCTATAAAAGGCCTTTGTTAATTCCCCCAATTGTTATTCCCTCCTCCAACTTCCTATAATTAATTAATTCATGATGTATATATGTGTGTATGTATATATATATATACGTACACACATACACATACTCATACATATGTACACACACACACATACACACTTCTCTGTATATATGTTGTTCTTCCCTCCCTCACTAAAATACAAACTTCTTGAAGTACAGTTTTACTTTGTCTTGGTAAGCCCAGAAATTAGCCTGGTAGGCACTTAATAAATGTTTATTAAATTGAACTGAATATCAGTTATTATGTTGACTTTCCTGTTAAGAAATAAGTATCCTGGAATATTTCCTTGGTGAATGAAACCAGTTCTGAGTCACTCACTGTAATCCAGCAACCTATTAGTGTGCCTTAATACTTACATACAGTTAACATGCTATATTCTGTGCATCTAGAGAAATAGTCAGCTGTGACGGCATTCATTCAAGAGAGAGAATATTCTTATAACAGCTTTTTACTGTGGAATTTTCATAATTGTATTTATGAACCAATATTGGGGAATGGAGGGATTTTAGTTGCATTCAGAACTACTTTTCTGGCCCAAGTATTGCAATCATTGTAACACAGAGAGCTGTGGGCTTGGAGAGGGAGAGAAGATGGTTTTGTGCTCTAATTTGTCATTTACTTCGAGATTTATCACTTCATCCAAGTTCTTACAAAAGCAATACATTTGTGACTTCACTTTATCTTCATGGTAATTTCCACTGTGGCTACTTTACATTATTTAAGATTTTTGTAGAGAACTGCAGAATACTTCAAACTTTCCTGGCCTTACCTTTGAAAAATAAAGGAATAATGCTTTTTGGAATATTGCCACATTTTTCTCCCATAAACATTATGCTTTGCATTTCAGGATTTTGCTTCAGGACATTACAAGAAAGCTTTGCTTGCCATCTGTGCTGGTGATGTTGAAGACTATTAAAAGAAAAAGATGAACTTGGGAGACTATATCCCCCTTCTTTAAAGAGGCCTCCAAATATTGACATTTCTTCACAAATGCAGGCTGTTGATTATCCCTGAAATGAAGCTGGAAAAATCACAAAGTCCTCCTCTAAATTAACATTATTTCTTTTTTTTTTCTTTTTCATTCTTACTGAACCAAAAATATGTATTTGTCAAGGTAAATGCTTATTTTTTTTAAAGAGGTCTTTTCTAAATACAGTACTTTGCTAATTTATGAATCATAGAATAATAAAAATTATTAGATTTAAATGCATTTATTTAAACATATTTTATCAACATCAAATTAATGACCAGGCAGGATAAAAGGTCTGTTTAAGTCAGGGGTGGGGAACCTGCACCCTTGAGGCCACATGTGGCTCTCTAGGTCCTCAACTGTGGCCCTTTGACTGAATCCTTGTGAAATTTGCATTCAGTCAAAGAGTTTCACCTGAGGACCTAGAGGGCCACATGTGGCCTCGAGGCTGCAGGTTTCCCCACCCCTGGTTTAGGGCAATCCCAAAGTGGGGTTCAGAGCCTATGACAAATGAGCGTGTACAATCTAGTACAGATATACTTCAGTTTTAGAAGAACTCAAAGGAAATGGAATGCAATATATAATAATATAGAAAAATGTCAACCAATAAATCATGTTTATTTTAAAAGGAATTATAATAACTATATCAACAAGTTCAATTTACATGTAAATATTTCAGTTAAATGTCACAGATGGGGGCAGCTAGGTGGCTCAGTGGATAGAGCACCAGGCTTGGAGTCAGGAGGACCTGCATTCAAATCTGGCCTCAGACACATAACTCTCACTGGCTGCGTGACTATGGGTGAATCATAAACCCCCATTGCCTCCCATAAGAGAACAAAAACAAGACCAAACAAAAAAATAAATGTCACAGATTAACCATTAAGTATATAAATACCATCAATGAGTAACACCATAAAGCCAGGATTACTGGTCTAATAATTTAGATTACAAATTGTTATATAATTTAAAACATACAAAAACAGACATATTATGAAAGATAAAGATTTTTCTCATTTGTTTTGATTTTTTTCCTTTAATTTTATCATTATTGCCTTAGACATGACCCTTGAGCTTGCTAAGATGCTCCATTTCTCACAGTTGATGGAAATTATATGTGGATGTTACTTTTTTATTGAAGAGGAGGAGATGGACTTGAGTTATAACTCTCCAGAGTGGGTAGAGGCTAGCCAAAGTAGTAGACCAAACGAAGTTGGAAACAATCTCACAGAAATATAGTAGGTCTCAAAGAAAAGGTCATGTTTTGAATATCATGAGGAGATAGAAGTCTGGTCAATCAGCAATTGAATAAAATATGTGCAGCATTGGACTTTGAGGGCATAAGTATAGCAGAGAATGTGGCAAAGATGGGCATAAATGATAGCAGATATAAGCAAGACATTGTGCCAGTCTGTGAGGCTAAATTAGGTATTTTTTTTCAGATTACATTTCTGTATTCTGTAACTTGATAGATTTATATTCTGTAAGTTTGTTTGTTTGTCTTCTTTTGACTTCACTTCCTTCAGTGCTTAATAAAGCATTTAAAAATATATCTGCCTCAGAGGATTCTGGGAAGATGGCAGAATAAGGCAGAAAATTACCTGGCTCTCCCAAATTCCCCCACCAATAATTTAAAATAATGCCTCAACATGAACTTTAAGTGACAGAGATAATTAAAAGTTACTGTAAAGCAGTTGTACAGCCTAAAATAACTTGGGAGAATATTAGGAAAGACCTAACCTACTGGGTGGTTGTTTGCCCTGATTAAAGTTCAGATTCCTCTAGATACTACTGAATCAACAAATAAGCCCTGGGGATAGCTGTGTAAGGAACCAGTCTCAACTTCATGCATTTTTACCCCATGGACAGTGTGGGGGGTCAGACAAATGATCAGGGGAAGATTGCAGGGTCCTCCAAGGGCAATGGACATGGGGTTGACAAAATGTGGTCCCAAGCTATGGCTATAAGTGAGGAGGAGGGAGAAGGGGCAACAGTGGCCCTGCTCTCTGTGAGCACTCGCAAGAAAGCAGACTCCCTGATTTGGTTTTAGGGCAGAAGGGTAAGCTGAAGCTTGCAGGCATAGAAGGGACCACAGGGAGTAAGAGCATTTATGGTGGCAACATTGCTGAGAGCCCTAATTGTGGCTCAGGGGTATAAAGGAGTACCTGAGATCAGTCCCCTAGATAGAACTCAGAAAATAACAGCATGAAAAATCTGAACTTTGAGACATTATCTTCCATACCTCAGGACTAGAGCCTAACTCTAACATAAAATTGATAGCCAAGAAATTAGCTACTAAAACAAAAAAAAGAGCAAGCAACAGAGAAAGAACCAAAACATTGATAGCTACAGAAGACGTGAGTTCAAACTCAGAAGAAAGTGACATCAAAACAACTCCTTCTACTTCAAAAAAAAAAATGTAAAATACTCACGAGTCCAAAAAAATTTCTTGGAAGAGATACACAAAATGAAAAGAGGCTCTTCATCAACATCAATATGGCTTTATGCCAGTCATTTCCCAACAAAAGGGACAAAAGTCCTCTACTTCCTTCTCCCTTTAATGGCAATGCTGCATTGAATTCAATGACTTTAAATAGATTTTGTTTAGAACATACTGTTACTTAGAAAGAATGCCTTCTTCATGCAACCTGAAGCAAGGATGTTGCAGCCAAAGTCCATTGCCCATAGAATATTCCAAGATACTGTAGAAATTGATACCTTCTCATAGAACTAATAGGTGTCTTCTTGAAATCTTTCCTTTAATCATTCAAGGTCCGCCCATTGACATCCAGTGTAAGACACATAGGCTACTAAAATGTGCAAAATTGACACAGGGAAAGTTTTCTTCAACCCAATGGAACAGAAATCCTGGACATATTACAGTTGCTGAGGGCATGTCTTCATTTTCCTCCATTGTGATATTACAGGGCAATTTATCATGTTTATTTCTCTTCCTATAGATTTTTTTCAACCATGTGTGTTTTCTTATTTCAGTCAAGGGTTGACCAAATGAAATGCATTTTGCAAATTCAGGGAAAGAAAAGTCTTAATTCAGACTCAAAATGGAGAAAGAACCACAGTCTGTGGCTACTGCAATGCATGGAATCCAATGAATCTGAATAAGGCCTGAGCAATTACTGTTCTTTCTAGAATAAGGATATCCATAAAAGAATGGTTATACCTTTGAGACATCTACAAATAGGCACTGATAGACACACAGTATGATAAGAGGCATGTTCCCAACAACAATATGGCTTTATAACAGCCATATCCCAACAAAAGGGACAAAAGTCTTCTGCTTCTTTCTCCCTTTAATGGCAATGTAGCATTGAATTCAATGGCTTTTACTAGATTTTGTTTGGAATAGGCCGTCCCTTGGAAAGAATTTCTTCTTCATGCAACCTGAAGCAAGGAGATTGCAGCTGAAGTCCCTTTCCCAAGGAATATTTCAAGGTACTGAATAAATAGATATCTTCCCAAAGAACTAATACACATCTTTATGAAACCTTTTTTTAATTATTGAAGGGGTGCCTATTGACATCCAGTGGAAAATACTTAGGCTACTAAATTATGCAAGATTGACACAGGGAATGTTTCCTTCAACACAATGGCACAGAAAACTTGGACAGGGTGCAGGTGTTGAGGGCATGTCTTTATCTTCATCCATTGTAATATCACTGAGCAAGGTGTTACATTTATTTCAATTCCTATAGACTTTTTATCAAACCATGTGTGTTTTCCTATTTCACTCAAGGGTTGATCAAAGCCAATGTATTTTGCAAATTCAGGGAAAGGAACAGTCTTAACTTAGGATCAAAATGCAAAAAGAACCACACTCTGTGGCTACTGCAATGCATGGAATCCAATGAAATTGAACAAGGCCTGAGCAAGTGCTGTTCTTGCTAGACTGAGATTGTCCATATGCAAATGGCTTTACCTTTAAGACATCTACACAAATTGAAAAGAGGCTCTTCATCAACATCAATATGTCTTTATACCAGTCATTTCCCAACAAAAGGGGCAAAACTCCTCTGCTTCATTCTCCTTTTAATGGCAATGCAACATTGAATTCAAAGGCTTTAACTAGATTTTGTTTAGAATAAGCTGTTCCTTGGAAAAGATCTTCATCCATTGTAATATCACTGAACAAGGTATCATGTTTATTTCAATTCTTATAGACTTTTTTTTCAAACCATGCGTGTTTTCCTATTTCAGTCAAGGGTTGATCAAAGCCAATGCATTCTGTAAATTCAGGGAAAGGAACAGTCTTAACTTAGGATCAAAATGCAGAAAGAACCACAGTCTGTGGATACTGCAATGCATGGAATCCAATGTAACCAACAAGGCCTGAGCAATTTCTAGACTAAGGTTGTCTGCAGGAGAATGGCCTTACCTTTAAGAAATCTACAAATAGGCACTGATAGAAACATAATATGAAAAGAGGTACTTCATCAACATCAATATGGCTTTATACAAGCCATTTCCCAACAAAAGGAGCAAAAGAACTTGGTTTCTTTCTCCCTATAATGGCAATGCTGCATTTAATTCAATACCTTTAAATAGATTTTGTTTGTAATAGGCTGTTCCTTGGAAAGCATGCCTTCTTCATGCAACCTGAAGCAAGAGGATTGCAACCAAAGTCCATTGTCCATAGAATATTCCAAGATGCTGCAGAAATTGATACATTCCCATGGAAATAATAAGCATCTTGTTGAAATCTTCCCTATAATTATCAGTCTGTCAATTGATATCTAGAGTAATACACATAGGCTACTAAACTGTGCAAGATTGACAAAGGGAATGTTTTTTCAATGCATGGCACAGAAATCTCAGACATAGTGGAGGTGGTGAGGTCATGTCTTTATTTTCCTCTACTGTGATAATGCTTTGCATTTTATTGCATTTGTTTCAATTTCTATAAACTTTTTGCTAACCATGAGTGTTTTCCTATTTCAGTCAAGAGTTGACCAAAAGCAAAGCATTTTGCAAATTCAGGAAAAGGAAAAGTCTTAACTGAGCTGCGAAATACAGAAAGAACAACAGTCTGTGACTATTGCAATGAATGGAATCCAATGTAACCAGCAAGGCCCGAGCAATTCCTGTATTTCTACACTAAGGTTATCCAAATGAGAATGGCCTTACCTTTGAGACCTCTGCAAATAGGCACTTATAGATATACAATATGAAAAGAGGAACTTCATCAACATCAATATAGCTTCATACCAGCCATTTCTCAACAACAGGGGCAAAAGAACTCTTCTTCTTTCTCCCTTTAATGGGAATGCTGCATTGAATTCAGTGGTTTTCATTGTTTGGAATAGACTGTTCCTTGGAAAGAATGTCTTTTTTATGCAAGGAGAATGCAGCCAAAGTCCATTGCCCACAGAATATTCCAAGGTGATACAAAAGTTCATACCTTCTCATAGAACTAATAGTCATCTTCTTGAAATCTTTCCTTTAATCATTGAAGGTCTATTCATTGATATCCAGTGTTAAGACATGTAGGCTACCAAATTGTGCAAGATTGACACAGAGAATGTTTCCTTCAGCACAATGTCACATAAAACTTGGACATGATGCAGGTGCTGAGGGAATATCTTTATCTTACTCTGTTGTGATATTACTGGGCACTGTATCAAGTTTATTTCAAGTTCAATAGAGTTTTTTCCAACCATGCATGTTTTTCTGTTTCAGTCAAGGGATGACCAAAGTCAATGCTTTTTGCAAATTCAGGCAAAGGAAAACTCTTACTCAGTCTCAAAATGGAGAAAGAACCACCATCTATGGCTACTGCAATGCATGGAATCCAATGAATCTGAACAAGGCCTGAGCAATTCCTGTATTTGTAGACAAAGGTTGTCCATAGGACAAAGGGCTTACATTTAAGACATCTACAAATAGGCACTGATTGACACACAACATGAAAAGAGGCTTTTCATCAACATCAATATGACTTTATACCAGCCATTTGCCAAGAAAACAGGCAAAAGTTCTCTGCTTCTTTCTCTCTTTAATGGCAAAGCATCTTTGAATTCAATGGCTTTAAGTAGATTTTGTTTGGAATAGGCTGTTTCTTGGAATGAATGCCTTATTCATTCAACCCTAAGCAAGGATATTATAGCCAAAGTCCATTGCCCATAGAATCTTCCAAGGTGCTGCAGAAATTAATACCTTCCCATAAAACTAATAGGCATCTTCTTGAAATGTTTCCTTTAATCATTGATAGTCTGCCCATTGACATCCAGTGTAAGACATGTAGCTACCAAATTGTACAAGATTGACACAGGGAATGTTTCCTTCAACACAACATCACATAAATCTTGGACATGATTCAAGTGTTGAGGTCATGTCTTTATCTTCTCCCATCATAATATACTGGGCACTATATCATGTTTATTTCAATTCCTATAGAGTTTTTTCCAACAGTGCATGCATTCTTATTTCAGACAAGGGGTGACCAAAGCCAATGCATTTCACAAATGCACTCATACTCAGCCTCAAAATGGAAAAGAACCACAGCCTGTGGATACTGCAATGCATGGACTGCAACATAACCAACAAGGACTGAGCAAGTCCTGTATTTCTAGATTAACAAGAAAGACCTTACCTTTGAGACCTCTACAAATAGGCACTTAGAGACACACAGTATGAGAAGAGGAACTTTATCAACATCAAAACGGCTTTATACCAGCCATTTCCCAACAAAAAGGGCAAAAGAACTTTTCTTCTTTCTCCCTTTAATGGGAACACTACATTGAATTCAATGACTTTCACTAGATTATGTTTGGAATAGACTGTTCCTTGGAAAGAATGCCTTCTTAATGCAAGGACATTGCAGCCAAAGTCCACTGGAACTGAATACTGCAAGGTGCTGCAGAATTTCTTCCCTTAGAACCTTCCCATAGAACTAAAAGATGTCTTCTGGAATCTTTCTTTTAAGCATTAAAGGTCTGTCCATCGACATCCAGTGTAAGACACAATGGCTACTAAATTGTGCAACATTGACAAGGGGAATGTTTTGTTTTTTTGCAATAGATGACACATTAATCTTGGACATGGTGGAGGAGGTGAAGGTATGTCTTTATTTTTCCCTATATTGTGATAGGGTTCTGCATTTTATCATGTATATTTCAATTCTTATAGACTTTTTGCCAACCCTGTGTATTTTATTATTTCAGTCAAGGGTTGACAAAACCCAATTCATTTTGCAAATTGAAGGAAAGGAAGTCTTAACTCAGCCTCAAAATGCAGAAAGAATGATAGTCTATGCCTTGTGCAATGCATAGAATCCAATCAAACCAAACAAACCCTGAGCAATTCCTGTATTTCTATACTAAGGTTGTTCATAGAAGAATGGCCTTGCCTTTGAGAGATCTACAAATAGGCACTTATAGACACACAATATGAAAAGAGGAACTTCATCAACATCAACATGGCTTTATATCAGCCATTTCCCACCAAAAGGGGCAAAATTTCTATGCTTCTTTCTCCCTTTAATGGCAATGCAGCTTTAAATTCAATGGCTTTAACTAGATTTTGTTTGAAATAATCAGCTGTTCCTGTGAAGCAATACTTTCTTCATGCAACCTGAGGCAAGGACATTGCAGCCAAAGTCCATTGTCCATGGAATCTTCCAAGGTGCTGCAGATAATGATACATTCCCATTAAAAAACATATTTTTGACATCTTTCCTTTAATCATTAAAGGTCTGTCCATTGACATCCAGTGTAAGACACATAGGCTACTAAATTGTGCAACACTGACACAGGGATTGTTTCCTTCAAAGCAATGGCGCAGAAATCTTGGACATGGTGTAGGTCTTGAGGGCATGTCTTTATCTTCCTCCATTGTGAGATTACTGGGGACCATATTGCATTTATTTCAATCTCTATAGACTTTTTTTCCAAACGTGATTGTTTTCCCATTTCAGTCAAGGGTTGACCAAAGCCAAGGCATTTTGCAAAAGCATGGAAAGGAAAAGTCTTACTCAGCCTCAAAATGGAGAAAGAACCACAGTCTGTAGCTACAGCAATGCCTTGAATCCAGTGAAACTGAACAAGGCTTGAGTGATTGCTGTTCTATCTAAAATAATGTTGTCCATAAAAGAATGGCCTTACCTTTGAGACATCTACGAATAGGTATTGATAGATACTGAATATGAAAAGCAACTCTTCATCAACATCAATTTTACTTTATACCAGCCAGTTTCCCAACAAAAGGTGCAAAGGAACTCTCCTTCTTTCTCCCTTTAATGGGAATGCTGCATTGAATTCAATGATTTTAACCAGATTTTTTTGGAATAAGCTGTTTCTTGGAAACAATGCCTTCTTCATGCAACCCAAAGCAAAGAGCTTGCGACCAAGTTAATTGCCCAGAGAACAAAGGTGCTGCAGAAATTAATACCTTCCCACCTAACTAATAGGTGTTTTCTTGAAATCTTTCCTTTAATCATTGAAGGTTGACATCCAGTGTAAGTCATGTAGGCTACCAAATTGTGCAAGATTGACTCTGGCAGTGTTTCTCTCAATGCAACAGCACAGAAATCTGAGACATTGTGGAGGAAGTGAAGGAATGTCTTTATTTTCCCTTTTATGATAATGATCTGCATTTTATTGTGTTTCTTTCAATTCCTACAGAGTTTTTTTCTAACAGTGCGTGTTTTCCTATTTCAGTCAGTGGTTGACCAAACCCAATGCATTTTTGAAATGAAGAGAAAGGAAAAGTGATAACTCAGCCTCAAAATACAGAAAGAACCATAATCTGTGGCTTTGGCAATGCCTGGAATCCAATGAAACCAAATGAGGCCTAAGCAATTCCTGTTCTGTCTAGCCATAAATAAATGGCCTTACCTTTCAGACATTGACCAATAAGCACTGATAGATGCACAATATGAAAAGAGGCTCTTCATCAACATCAATTTGGCTTTATACCAGCCATTTCCCAACAAAAAGGTTAAAAGAATTATGTTTGGGGCAGCTAGGTGATGCAGTGGATAGAGTACCTGCCCTGAAGTCAGGAGGACCTGAGTTCAAATCCGACCTCGGACCAAACACTTAACACTTACTGTGTGACCCTGGGCAAGTCACTTAACCCCAATTGCTAAAAAAAAAAAAAAAATCTGCTTTATTCTGCTTTAATGACAATGCTGCATTGAATTCAATGGAATTAACTAAATTGTGTTTGGAATATGCTGTTCTTTGAAAAGAATGCCTTCTTCATGCAACCAGATGCAAGGAGCTTGCAGCCAAAATCTATTGCCCATAGATTATTCTTAGGTGCTCAATAATTGATAACTTCCCATAGAACCAATAGGCATCTTCTTGAAATCTTTCCTTTAATCATTGAAATTCTGCCCTTTGACATCCAGTGTAAGACACATGGGCTAACAAATTATGCAACATTCAATCTTGGACACAGTGCAGGTGCTGAGGGCATGACTTTATTTTCCTCCATTTTGATATTACTGGGTGATATATCACTTTATTTCAATTCCTACAGATTTATTCCAACATTGCATGTTTTCCTATTTCAGTCAAGGATTGACCAAACCCAATGCTTTTTGCAAATGCAGGGAAAGGAAAAGTCTTAGCCTCAAAATGGAGAAAGAACCACAGTCCGTGGCTACAGTAATGCCTAGAATCCAATGAAACCGAAAAAGGCCTGAGCAATTCCTGTTCTATCTAGACTAAGGTTGTCCATAAAAGAAGGGCCTTACCTTTCAGACATCTACAAACAGGCACAGATAGACACACAACATGAAAAGAGACTTTTCATCAACATCAATTTACCTTAATACAGGCCATTTCCCAACAAAAGTGAAAAAAACTCTACTTCTTTCTCCTTTAATAGCAATGCTGCATTGAATTCAATGGCTTTAACCAGATTTGGGGGGTGGGGAATAAGCTGTTCCTTGGAAAGAATGCCTTCTTCATGCAACCCAAAGCAAGAAGATTGCAGCCAAAGTCCATTGCCCATAGAATATTCCAAGATGCTGCCGAAATTGATACCTTTCCACAGAACTAATTGGTGTCTTCTTGAATTTTTTTCCTTTAATCATTGAAAGTCTGCCCATTGACATTCAGTAGAAGACACATAGGCTACCAAATTGTCCAAGATTGACACCAGGAATGTTTCCTTCAACACAACAGCACAGAACTCTTGGACATGGTGCATGTACTGAAGGCATCTCTTTACCTTCCTCCACTGTGATATTAAAGAGCACTATATGGTGTTGATTTCAATTTCTACAGACTTTTTTCCAACCATGCTTGTTTTCCTATTTCAGTCAAGGGTTGACCAAAGCCAAGGAATTTTGAAAAAAAAACAATCCATTTTTCTGATTTTGGGAATGAGGACTGCCTTAAGTCTACTACCAAATGCAGACAGATACACAGTCTCTACATATTGCAAAGCATTGAATCAAGGGAATTTAAGCAAGTGCTAAGGAATCCCCATCCTTTCCACTCTTTGTTTCCTCTTAGTGGAATAGTGTTTCCTCTGAGCCTATTAGAGATAAGCATTGAGAGACCCACACAAATAGTAGAGGAACATCAGCAAAATCAATAGGGATTCATACCTTTACTTTCCCCACAAATAATGCAAAGGCCGTCTACTTCTCTCTATGCAATGGCATAGAATTCTCTAATAGAATAGGTCAAGGTCCAGCAGAATTTGTTACTTTCTACTAAATACAATAAGGCTTTTATTGAAATCTTCTCCTTAGTCTTTTAATCTCAGCCTATTGACTTCCCATGGAAGACCTGTCTTGTACAATATTGTTGAAGCTTTACACACAGCAAGTTTCTTTCAATGTAACTCCATCAAAATATTGGACCTCTTTCATAACACATCTTCATCTTCCTCCTTTCTCTTCTCTTGCATTATATTTTGTGTCTTCTGGTCCCAATAGACATTTTCCCTCTCCAAAGTTGGCTTTCCCTTTCTCTCAAGACCTGATCAAATCCAACCATTAACAATATTGACAATCCAATGGCAAGACACCATTTAATTCAATGACTTGGTCTTGATTCTACTTGGAATGGGTTTTTCCTTGGAAAGAAGGCTTTCTGCATGAAAACCAAAGGAAAGGGGATTGAAGCAAAAGTTCTTTTCCAAAAGAATAGACCAAAGTCTGGCAGAATTTGCTTTATATCAACCATTTTCCAATAAAAGGGACAAAAGTATTATGATTCTTTCTTCTTTTAATGGGAATACTACATTGAATTCAATGGTTTTAACCAGATTTTTTTTTGTAATAAGCTATTCTTTGAAAACAATGCTTTCTTAATGCAACCTGCAGCAAGGAGCTTGCAGTCAAGGTCAATTGCCCATAGAATATTCCCAAGTGCTACAGAAATTGATACCTTCCAATGGCACTAATAGGTGTTTCTTAAAAACTTTCCTTTAATCATTTAAGGTCTGCCCATTGAAACCCAGTGTAAGACAGGAAGGCTACCAAATTATGTAAATTGGAAAAAGGAAATGTTTCCTTCAATGCAAGGTCAGAGAAATCTTGGACATCATGGAGGTGGTGAGGGCATGTCTTTATTTTCCCCTATTATGATAATGCTTGGTATATTATCACATTAATTTCAATTGCTATAGACCAACTGTGCATATTTTCCTATTTCATTCAAGGGTTGACCAAAGTCAATGCATTGTACAAATTAAGGGAAAGGAAAAGTCTTAACTCAGCCAGAAAATGCAGAAAGAACCACCATCTATGGTTACTGCAATGTGTGTAATCCAATGAAACCCAATGAGCAATTCCTGTTCTTTCTACACTATGCTTGTCCATAAATAAATGGAGTTAACTTTGAGACATCTACAATTAAGCACTGATAGACTCGCAATATGAAAAGAGGCTCTACATCATCAGTTTGGCTTTGGACCAGCCATTTACCAAAAAAAGGGGGGCAAAAGAATTCTGTTTCTTTCTGCCTTTAAGGCCAATGCTGCATTGAATTCAATGTCTTTATCCAGATTTTGTTTGGATTAGGCTCTTCTTTGGAATTAATGCTTTATTTTTTCAACTTGAAGCAAAGAGATTGTAGCCAAAGTCCACTGCCCATAGAATTTTCTAATGTCTTACAGAAATTGATACCTTCCCATAGAACTAATAGGCATCTTCTTGAAAGCTTTCCTTTAATAACTGAAGGTCTGCTCTGCTCTGTCTATTGACATCCTTTGTAAGTGAAGTAGGCCACCAAATTATGTAAGATTGACACAGGAAATATTTCCTTCAATGCAGCTGCACAAAACCCTTAGACATCATAGAGGTGGTGAGGGAATGTCTATTTTCCACTATTATGATAATGTTCCGCATTTTATCACATTTATTTTAATTGCTATAGACCACCAACCATGCATATTTTCCTATTTCAGTCAAGGCTTGACCAAAGCCAATACACTATACCAATTAAAGGAAAGGAAGCATCTTAAATCAGCCTCAAAATGCAGAAAGGACCACAGTCTGTTACTAATACAATGCATGAAATCCAATGAAACTGAACAAAGTCTGAGTAATTCCTTTTCCTTCTACACTATGGTTGTACATAAATGAATGGCATTAACTTTGAGACATCTACAGTTAGGTACTGACAGACACACTGAAGGTCTGCCCATTGACATCTAGTGTAAGACAGGTAGGCTACCAAATTGTGTTAGACTGACACAAGAAATGTTTCCAACAATGCAAAAGCACAAAAATCTTGGACATCATAGAGGTGGTGAAGGCATATCTTTATTTTTCCTTATCAAGATAATGCTTTGCATTTTATCACATTTATTTCAATTGCTATAGACATTTCTCCAATGGTGCATATTTTCCTATTTCAGTCAAAGTTTTACCAAAGCCAATGCATTGTACAAACTTAGGGAAAGGAAAAGTCTTAACTCAGCCTCAAAATGCAGAAAGAATAACACTCAGTGGCTACTGCAATACATGGAATCCAATAAAACTTAACAAAGCCTGAGCAATTCCTGTTCTTTCCAGGGTAAGGTTGTCCATAAATAAGGTTGCCTTACCTTTGACATATCTACAGATAGGCACTGATAGACACACAATATGAAAAGAGCCTCTTCATCTACTTTAATTTGGCTTTGGACCAGCCATTTCCCAACAAAATGAGCAAAAGAACTCTGCTTCTTTCTGCCTTTAATGGCAATGCTGCATTGAATTCAATGGATTTAAGCAAATTTTGTTTGAAAAAGGCTGTTCCTTGGAATGAATGCCTTGTACATGCAATTCAATGCAAGGAGATTGCAGCCAAAGGCCATTGCCCATAGAATATTCCAAGGTGCCACAGAAATTGATATTTTCCCATAGAACTAATAGGAGTCTTCTTGAAATCTTTCCTTCAATCATTGAAGGTCTGATGATTGACATCCAGTATAAGACAGGTAGAATTGTACAAGATTCACTCAGGGAATGTTTCCAACACTGCAATGAAACAGAAAACTTGAATATCATGGAGGTGATGAGGGCATGTCATTATTTTCCCCTATCATGATAATGCTATGCATTTTATCACATTTATTTCAATTGCTATAGACGTTTTTCCAACTGTGCATATTTTCCTATTTCAGTCAGGGGTTGACCAAAGCCAATGCATTATACAAATTGAGGGAAGGAAAAGTCTTAACTCAGCCTCAAAATGCAGAAAAAGCCACAGTCTGTGGCTATGGCAATGCATGGAATCCAAAGGAACTAAAAAAAAGCCTGGCAAGTGGAAGCTAATGACTCTATGATATATTAAGAATCAGTCAAACAAAATCATTGGAAAAACAACAGACCTGAAAAATAGATCCAGGAGAGATAATTTAATAATTATTTGTTTATGTGAAAGCTATGATAAAAAAAAGAGCCTGGACAGCATCTTTCAAGAAATTGTCAAGGAAAACTGCCCTGAGGTCATAGAACCATAGGGTAAAATAGTCATTGAAAGAATTCACCAATCACCTCCTGAAAGAATGCCAAAGAGCTAACACCAAGGAATATTGCAGCTAAATTCCAGAATTATCAGGATAAGGAGAAAATGTTGCAAGTAGCCAGAAAGAAACAATTCAAATATCATGGAACCACAATCAGTATTATGCAGGATTTTGCAGCTTCTACATTAAAAGATCAGAGGGCTTAGAATATGATATTCCATAAGGCAAAGGAGCTTGGATTACAACCAAGGAGCTATCCTATGAAATTGAGCATAATTTTTAAGAGGAAGAGATGGACATTCAATGAAATACGGGTATTCCTGATTTTCCTGATGAAAAGACTAGCATTCAACAGAAAATTTGATCTTCAAAAATAAGACTCAAGAGAGGCATAAAAAGGTAAACAGGAAAAAAAAAGAAAAAAAACATGTTATTCAATAATAGCAAACTGTTTACATCCCTACATGGGAAGATGATACTTGTAATTCTTGAGAACTATATATTTATTATGACATTCAGATGGGATATACATAGACAGAGGATATGAGTATAAGTTGACTTTGGTGTGATGATAGAAAAAACTAATCAAGTAATGAAAAGGGATTGTAATGGAAGAAGAGGAAAGGAGGAGACAGAAAAGGGTAAATCACATCACATGAAGAAGCACAAAAACAGTGGAGGGAAAGAAGGGAGGGAGATGAGCATTGTTTGAACCTTAATCTCAATGGGTTTGGCTCAAGGAGGGAATGATATACAATTTGCCCTATGGGCAGTAGGAGGAGAAAGGGGAAAGAAGGGAGAGGGGGCTGATATAAGGGAGGTCAGATTGAGTGAGGTGGTGGTCAAAAGCAAAACTCTAGTGAGGAGGGAAAAAAGAAAGGAGAAAGAAAAGCATAAGGGGGGGTGCAGTGAAGTAGGATGGAAAGACACAGATTGTAATCATAACTGTGCATGTGAATGGAATGAACTCTCCCATAAATAAGAAGCAGATAGCACACTAGATTAAAAACCATAATCCTACAATATGTTGTTTACAAGAAACCTATTTGAAACAGAGGGATACACACACAGAAAAGGTAAAAGGCTAGAGTAGAATACATTATGCTGCAGCTGAAGTGAAAAAAAAAGTGGGGGTAGCAATCCTGATCTCAAAGCAAAAGCAAAAACAGAACTAAGTAAAAGAGATAAGGAAGGAAACTACATCCTGCTAAAAGGCACCATAGACAATGAAGTATTATCATTACTAAACATATATGCACCAAGTGGCATAGCACCCAAATTCTTAGAGGAGAAGTTCAGGGAGTTACAGGAAGAAATAGACAGCAAAACTATACTAGTGGGGGACTTCAACCTCACCCTCTCTGAACTAGATAAATCTAACCACAAAATAAACAAGAAGAAAGTTAAGGAGGTGAATAGAATTTTAGAAAAGTTAGATATGGTAGACCTCTGGAGAAAATTGAATAGGGATAAAAAAGGAATATACCTTTCTCTCCATGGTACATGACACTTACATAAAAATTGACCATGTACTAGGGCATAAAAACCTCCCAATCCAATGCAGAAAGGCAGAAATATTAAATGCATCTTTTTGAGATCACAATGCAATAAAAAATTACATGTAATAAAGGGTCATGGAAAAATAGACTAAAAATTAATTGGAAACTAAATAATCTAATCCTAAAGAATGAATGGATCAAACAACAAATCATAGAAACTATCAATAACTTCATACAATAGAATGACCCTAATGAGACAACATACTAAAACTTATGGGATGCAGCCAAAGCAGTTCTTGGGATCTTATATCTCTAAATGCTTATATGAACAAAATAGAGAAAGAGGAGATCAATGAATTGGACATGCAATCAAAAAAAGCTAGAAAAAGAACAAACTAAAAACCCCAATTAAATACTAAATTAGAAATACTGAAAACCAAAGGAGAGATTAATAGAATTAAAATTAAAAAAAACTATTGAACTAATAAATAAAACTAAGAGCTGGTTGTATGAAAAAATGCAATAAAATAGAGAAGCCTTTGGTTAATTAGATTAAAAAAATAAAGAAGAAAAACAAATTACCAGTATCAAAAATGAAAAGGGTGAATTCACTACCAATAAAGAGGAAATTAAAACAATAATTAGGAGATATTTTGCTCCACTGTATGCCAATAAATCTGACAATCTTAGTGAAATGGATGAATACTTACAAAAACATAAATTGTCCAGATTAACAGAAGAGGAAATAAAATATTTAAATAACCCCATTTCAGAAAAAGAAATTAAACAAGCCATCAATGATATCCATAGGAAAAAATCTCCAGGGCCAGGTGGATTTACAAGTGAATTCTATCAATCATATGAAGAACAATTAGTTCTAATACTATGTAGACTTTTGGGGGAAATAGGTGAATAAGTAGTCCTACCAAATTCTTTTTATGATACAAATATGGTACTGATATCTAAACTGAGAAGAGTCAAAGTAGAAAAAGAAATTTATAGACCAATTTCCCTAATGAATATAGGTACCAAAATCTTAAATAAAATATTAGCAAAAAGATTACAGCAACTTATCATGAGAATGATACACCAGGTAGGATTTATACCAGGAACTCAGGGATGATTTAATATTGGAAAACTGTCGGCATATTTGACCATATCAACAACAAAACTAACAGAAATCATATGATTATCTAAATAGATGCAGAAAAAGCTTTTGACAAAATACAGCACCCATTCCTATTAAAAACACTAGAAAGCATAGGAGTAAATGGAGTTTTCCTTAAAATGATAAGTAGCATCTACCTAAAACCGTCAGGAAGCATTATATTTAATAAGGATAAGCTAGAAGCATTTCCAATAAGATTGGGGAGGGGGGAACAAGGGTGTCCATTATCACCACTGTTATTAAATATGGTAGTAGAAACATTAGCTTTAACAATAAAAGAAGAAAAAGAAATTAAAGGAATTAAGAATTAAGGAAAAGAAGAAACAAAGCTATCACTCTTTGCAGATGATATGATGGTATACTTAGAGAATCTTAGAGAATCAAGTAAAAAACTACTTGAAATAATAGATAACTTTGGTAAAATTGCAGGACATAAAATAAAGTCATATAAATCAATGGTGTTTCTATATATTATTTACAAAGCCCAATAGCAAGAGATAGAAGGAGAAACTTCATTTGAAGTTATTGTAGACATTATAAAATATTTGGGAGAATACCTGCCAAGACAAACCCAGTAATTATGTGAACACAACTACAAAACACTTTTCACATAAATAAAGTTAGATCTAAATAATTGGAAAAACATCAGTTGCACATGGGTAGGCTGAGCTAACATAATAAAAATGACAATTCTACCTAAATTAATTTACTTATTCAGTGCCATACCAATCAAATTACCAAAAAAGTATTTTCTAGAGCTAGAAAAAATAATAACAAAATTCATCTGGAAGAACAAAAGGTCTAGAATATCATGGAAATTAATCAAAAGAAATGCAAGGGAAGGTGACCTAGCCATAACAGATCTTAAAATGTATTATAAAGCAGCAATCATTAAAACTAACTAGTACTGGCTAAGAAATAGAGTGGTGGATCAGTGGAAGAGGTTAGGTCCAGAAGACCCAGTAGTCAATGACTATAGTAATCTAGTGTTTGATAAACCCTAAGACTCCTGCTTCTGGGAGATGAACTCACTATAAAAACTAGTAAGTTTCTAATGGCTATACTTATAAATGAAGACATGGACACGATCCTGGATATAGAATACCAAGGTACCAACTTAACTTGCTTATTTTATATGTCTCTAATTTTTAATGACTTGGAGCTTATTTTCCATATCACTAAAGAAAGCTTGGATTTCTTCCCTAGAGAACTGCTTATTCATATCTCTTGACTATTTATCAATTCATCATCTCCCAAATAATCACCATGCTGTGTTTTCCCCCTCCACTAATAATGCCTTCTCCCTGTAATCTTCATCTACCAAAATCCTAAAATTCATGAAAATTCATCTCAAGTGACACTTCCTCCATAATTCTGTCCATGATATCAGCTCAAGACAAGTAAGGATCCTCTCATTCTTTGCACTTGTCTATATGTCCTTGGCAACATGTCAAAAACTGAACTAATCTTCCCCCTGCCCTCCACAAACTTCCTCTTTTTCTAATATCTCTATTATTGTTGAGGATACTACCATCCTTCCAGTCACTCAGGCTCATAACCTGGGACTCTTCCTTGAGTCCTTGACTCATCATCATCATCATCTCTCTCTCTTTTCTGCCCCTCATTATCAAAGTATTTAGCATAGTCCCTGGCACATAAATGCTTCATAAATGATTGTTTTCACCACCATCCTCCACATCTAATCAGTTACCAATGCGAAGGGAGGGGAAAAGGTAGATTACAATCATTTCTCAGGGCTTGAGTGGTTGAGAGGTTGATTCTACCTCCATAACATCTCTTGTATAGACTCCCTTTTGCTCTCTGACACTACCACCATCCTTTTCCAGGTTCTTATAACATCATGCTTAGACTATTGCAATAGCTTGCTGGTTGATCTGCCTGCCTCAATTTTCTCCTTATTCCATTCCATCCTCCATTTGGCTGTCAAATTAATCTTCCTAAAATGTAAGTCCATGCTACACCCACCCATTCAATAAACTCCAGTGATACCCTATTGTTTCCAGGATCAAGTACAATAACTTCTGTTTTACTGTCAAAGACCTTTATAGTCTATTCCCCTCCTCCCTTCCAGTCTTCTAGCACTTTACTCTTATCATACTCTGTGATCCAGTGACATTGACTTTCTTATTGTTTTTCACACATCTCCCACACATCTCCCAACTCTGTGCATTTTCATTCAATTGCCCACATGCCTAGAATTCTCTCCCATTTCATCATCTTCTCTCCCCTCTATTTGGAGGGCTAGAGAGTGGAGTGCCAAACTCCTCCAAATGCCTTCCCTTGTAGAGCAGAAAGCAGACTCTTGGCTCACTCCATTTTGCATCTTCTGCCCTGCCTAATTTCAACTCCCTGCTCCAGTGTCTCCCCCAACTCCCACCCCCACTATTTCCCCCATATTCCTGATTATTTGTGTGTCTTGTCTTCACCTTTGAATTGTAAGCTCATTGAGGACAGAGACTATTTTTTAATTAATTGTATCCCCAGCATAAAGCCTGGCATGTGATAAGTGCTTAATACATGTTTATTGGATAAGATTGGATTGGAATCCATGTCCTCTCAACTCAAAGGTCACATTTTTATCCTCTATGTCAGTGTTGTCAAAGTCTTCAGGCCCTCGTATCTGTCCTATAAGACATAGCTGACTTTGCTGAAATTCATCAACCCTAAAAGAATTATAATACTCAGGATTTCTGAAACATCTTTATATCCAGAAATAAGTAAAAAATTCCATAAAAGTCAATCTAGTCCAGGGGTTCTATATATACATAAATATGTATGTATATTATATATACAAAATATCTTATGTATTGGTGTATGTTCATGTACATACATACATACATACATACATATATATATACATACACACACACACAGACACACACACACACATATATATATACACAAATATATAAAATATCTGGGACCCCTTTGGAAGATTAGTGAAGTCTCCTGATTCCTCACAAAAAAGGTTGTGGCCTATATGTAAAAGAAAAGCAAAATTTCAGTTAAAGATTAGTGAAGATAATGATGTAAAATTTTTGCTGTCCATGTTCATTGACCCTCTGAAATCTGTTGACCCCAAATTAAGAATGCTTGTTCTTGTCTCTGGTTCAAGAATCACTCCAGAAGTTATTGCCAAAAACCTAATACTCAAATAATAAGAAAAAAAATAACCTAATGGTTTATCTTTTCTTAGGAGTATTCTTGTTCTGCAGTGGAAGCCCCAGGCCCTAGACTTTGTTTATTCAGATCTCAGTCAATATAGGTTGGTTTTGAAGAAAGGAAACATGAGGAAGATCTTTTTTGAACTAAAATTGACTTATCCCTGCACTTTATATCCTTCATAAAGAAACTTACACCATTACACTCACTAATAAGGAAAATGTTTCAGATAACATGGGTAAGAAACCTGTTTTTTCCTTTTGTCTACTTTTTTTTCTGGTTTAAATTCAGTTGAAGTTAGCTCTACCTTAAAAGCAATAGCATCTAGTTTAGAAATGTGTCACTTATTTCTCAGTGACCAGTTAAGGTAGATAATGGCAATAAAATGGCCCAATTACTGGATTCCAAAAGAAGAATGCCAGAACTGTCTCCAAAGTTTCAAATTACTTGATATTTACTATTAGTTTGAAGGGGGATACTTCATATTCATTTTTTCATTCTTTCAGGATGTATTAAGGAGCTTTTGGAGGCCTAACACTGGACTAGATGCCAACCAGGATAAAACCAAACAATATATGTGAAAACATGGTCACTCTCCTTTAGAAACCTATAGTTACTGAGGAACAATTACAGAGTGACATATCAACAAATATTTAAAAATCACAGGATACTCTCCTCATTCATTGAAAATATTCTAGAGACAATATAAATAGAAAAGCCCATGAAAATTGTATTGTACTGATAATGAAAGACTTATTCACAACAAAAAGTTAAAAAAAATTTTCATATCTATATAGATAGTTTTAATTTCTTCATCTGAAAACTGTCTATTCACATCCTTTGACCATTTACCTTATGAAAAGAGCAAAGAAAAAAATTGACATTTGAACATAAGAGTCAAAGGAAGCAAAAAAGGTAAACATGAATGAGAAATCTTAAGAGTTTTAATAAAGTTAAACTGTTAAAGTTTTTGGTTCTCATATGGGAAGCTGATACATGTAGCTCCTAAAAACTTTATCATCATTAGGACAGAAGGAGTTTACTTAGACAGAGTACATGAGTGTGAGTCTATTATGTTGGGATTATCTCAAAAAAAAGATGGAAGGGGGAGAAAGAAGATGTACTGGAAGAAGGGGAAAAGGAGAGGAAGAATACAGAAAATTATCTCATATAAAAGGCATGCAAGAAAGAGTTTTTACAATGGAGGGGGCAATGGGAGAGAACAGTTGATTCCCAGCCTGATCTGAACTGATTCAAACAGGGAATAATATGTATACACACAGTTGGACATCAAAATTCATCTTACCTAGCAAGGATATAAGAAGGAAAAGGGCTAAGAAAAAGGGGGAAAGGTGTTATAAAATGGAGCATAGTTTGAGGGAGGCAGTGGTCAGAAGCAAAGAAGACTTTTGAAGAGGAGACAGGGCGAAGAAAAAAAGAGAAAAGAATATGCTAGAAGGAAATACACAGTTAGTAATGATAGCCATGAATGTGAGCGGGATGAACTCACCCATAAAATGGGAGAACTTAGCAGAATGAATTAGAAACTAGAATCCAACAATGTGTTATTGTCGAGACATACTTGAAACAGAAAGACACACACATCTAAAATAAGGAGCTGAACAGAATCTATTTTGCTTCAGCTGAAGTTTAAAAAAAAGGCATGATTTCAAACTTTTGAGCAAAAGCAAAAATTAACCTAATTAAAAGAAGTAATCAGGCAAGCTACATTGTGCTAAAAGGTATCATAAACAATGAAATACTATTAGTACTAAACATATATTCACCAAACGACTTAGCATTCAGATTCTTCAAGGAGAAGTTAAATGAGTTACAGGAAGAAATTAAAAAAATTCTCAAATTTAAGAACTAAAAATGTTTCTTATATACCCAAAGTACTGTGGGAGCATGATAGTAATTAAACTTTGAAGGAGTTGATAAAGATAGACTCCTTGGAAAAGATGAATTTCAGTTAAGTCTGGCCCTAAATATAATTGTAAAAATAAATTCACAGAAAAGTAATAGGAGAGTAAAGTCATCATGGTTCAAGGAGACCTCAAAAGTGATTGTAATGGATTGTTGGGGGGTAAAGAGTAATAAGGGCTAGTTGATGATGGTAAGTGCTCAAGTGAATGATTTATTTCCACTAGGGAAGTTTCAAAATGAAATGTGTTGTTTTATTTTGAGAAAGATCATCTTTAAATCTATGTTTAGCATGGACTGGAACACATATGTAAAAAGATTGTGGGCAAGGAGAACAGTACCATCTTTAAAAGACTGGGCAGCAATTATAACAAATAAAATGTTTACTATAAGACGGAGACAGATGAGTTACTGGCGGGGAGATGTACTATATATGTTGTTTGGTCACAGCAGATACTTTGAAAACATCTAAACAACAACCCCTTGAAAGGCTATTTTCCCCAAAAGTAAGCTGATTATTTATCCCCAGAAGGAGGAAAGCATCTTTTTACTTTGACAGAATGGTATTGACATTAACCATTACAAATGACAGAAGTTTCTTTGCCTCTTCATGCAGGTATTATTTATATCCTTGTTATCATCATATGTCTTTTTCATTTGGCTCTACTTTCTTTCCATGTTCTCACTTCACACAAGGCTAAGAGAATACACTTTTTTTAAGTTCTGGAAAACATACATATGATCAACTTCCTGAAGCAAGTCCGTAAAAAAAATAAAACAACAATTGGCAACAAACTGCACAACTGCACCTGCCAGCATTTTACTCAATTGCTTAAATTCAAAGTATCAAGAGTAAATTTGAACCATTTTATCCTCCTGGAAATTAAAAGAATAAGCAATAGCAATCACTCTTCAGTTTCAACAAGGACTGTGGCAGTGATATTAGGCAGAAACCCAGAGGAAGTAACAAACCAATTCCATACTTCAATTGACACTATTATTAAACAGGACTTTATGTGCAGCTGTTTCTTTCGACTTTAATTTAATGTGATATTTGTTGAAACAGACACTCTACACTTGCAACCTGAAAAGTCATCCTTAATTAGTCTCTCCCTTCCTCTCATCTAATATCTAATTTTAAATCAACAGCTTTCATAGTGGAGGAGGGGAAAAAGGAAGGTATTAGGGTGAAATTTTCCTCACTTTTCTTCTGTCATCACCCCACATTGAATTAAATCATCAGTTATGGATTTGAAATCTACCACTCACCAAACCATGAATTTAAAACTATCTTCTTTTGACCTTAATGTAAAGAATGTAGATTTTGGCCCAATATAGCCTATTATTTGATTCATATTGATTGATAGTCATAGCTTTTTGTAGATATATTGGCTGCCATTTTGATTCTATTTAATTTCAAACTTTCATTTAAGAAAAGAACACAAGGCTTCTACATACTATATTTTTTTCTAGGCAGACTTGCCCTGTACCCTGATATTCCAGGGTTCCCAACACCCCAAACCACACCATATTTTGGTTACAGGGAACTGTTTCACGCCCTCAAGCCTTTATTCAGTCAAGACTGGAAGTTACGTAAGCCTCCCCTCTCTCTATCCCTTTATTGTCTGCAGTTGGGGTCACTCTCTAAGCACCTAGGAATGTTTGGAGGTGCTTTTTGAGCCTGATGTTCTCAGGCTTCATTCAGATCAGATGGTTTTGAAGCTGTCTTGGACCCAGAAACACCTTCTGCTGCATAGGAGATGCCATCTCAGGAAGCATATGCCAAAATCTTTTGATTCTCTAGGACATTAGGGAATTGGGAAATTGCAGTTACTTTTTGATTTCCTGATGCTTATAGGCAAAAATGGACCAATCTTTTTTAATTCCCAAAATTTCACCCCTGGGTGTCTTTTAAAGAATTGGGAGAAGTTCAGTTTTTCTCAAGACCTCAAAAACAAACACTTTGTGTTCTTTTTTTAACACAACTTGGCCTCAGTATCATCTGGAGGATAAAGAAGCATGGTATGTTTTGGGGTCTTTGCAATACAATACTCTCTTAAAACTAGATTTATATTGCCTCTGAGAAGGGAAATGGACAGAAATACCATATGTCTTGGCTTTCATAGCTCTCTCACAAGATTCCGCTCTCTAGAAAAATTGTAAGAGGCTCATAGCTAGGGACCTGATGGTGAAATTGGGCGGTCAATTCTCTCTAGTCAAAAGGGGAATGGGAACAAACTCTTAGAGGATCCCTTTCTTGTGGCTCCCATGGCCTCAAACCCTAGGTCATTTATGCTGCCCTTTTCCCCTCCCCTGGCCCCTCTTTCCCCTTTCCTCCTCCTCTAGGCACTCCTTTCTTGCTTTCCACATTGTTCCCCTTCCCCTTCTCCCCCACACCCTCCTGCTGCTCCTGCCCCTCCACTGTCTCTTCCTGCTGCTCCCACCCCTCTGTTCTTGCCCCTCTTCCTCTGACCCTTTCTGCTGCTATTGCCCCTGACCTCCCTCCCCCTGCTCCAGTGCCAGCTGACTCCTACCAGGAACCTCACAGCTCCTGGCATGAGGATCCTTCCCTTTAACCACCAGATCCTCTGGCCTTGCAGCCAAATCCAGCACCCCAACAGCCCACACCCCTTAGCCCCTGCCTCACAAGGAGAGGGACCTCCTATCTCCCTTCCTCCCAAACCCCCTGACTCCACTATGCCTTCAGGGCTTTTTCCTCTAAGAAAAGTAGCTGTCTTGCCCAGTGGAATGATTAGGGTACGTCTCCCATTCTCAATGTCTGACCTCACTCAGGTTAAAGAGAAACTGGATTGGTACTCTGAATATCCCACCAAGTTTACCAAGGGCTTTAGGGATGTCTCCCTTCAATTTGAGATTTCCTGGGGAGACCTCCATATCCTCTTCTCCACCTGTTATACCACTGAGGAGAAGAGGAGAATCTGGGAACAAGCCCAGAAGTTTTGGGACTGTTTGGCTAGCTCCAACCCCACCAGATACCCTCTGGGAGCAGCTACTGTTCCCACTAATGATCCGGGTTGGATTCAAAAGAATAAGGATAGGAGAAAGAGAAATGATAGGGTGATTTGCCTGTTAGAAGGCCTGAAAAAAATGGATTTAACAAGATAGTCAATTACGAAAAAAAATTAAGAAAATCACTCAGGGAGTAGTGGCCCTTTTTTCAGGGTCAGCTGGTAGAAGCTATCAGGAAGTATATCAATTTAGACCCTGCCTCTACAGAAGGAACAGCTATCCTTGGCATCTACTTCCATTAGTCAGTCTGCCCCAGATATTTGGAGGATACTGTAGAAATAGACAATGGGATGCCAAATACCTCAGGCCCAATTAAAGGAAATGTCTTTGGGATCTTTAACAACAGACTTAGCTGCAGCAGAGGAAAAAGAACACAAACCTAGAGAACAGGCTCAACTCCTGGCCACTGTTATGGCCAGAAAAAGACCCAATGATGCTCTTGGCAACTAGGGCAGTGGGAAGACTAGCTTTTGATGCCATAAGGAGGGCCACTGATCCAGGGTGCTGCACCCCCAGAGGAAGCCCCCCAGGACCGAAGCCTCCAGGACTGAAGCCTGCAGGACTGTGACCAAGATTTAACTCAGAGGGACATTGGAGAAAGGATTGTCCCTGAGATAGAAAAGGTGGAGCCACTTCTCAATACCCTGTCCCCCAGTCCTCTCAAGACTTGGAATGACGGGAAAGCCTGGGACTCAGCCATGTTCCCACCTTCTCCATCTCTCTGGCCAAGCCCTGGGCAAAGATCAAGATTGAAGGTAAGAGTTCCCACTTCCTCATAGATAGGGGAGAAACTTTCTCTATTTTAACCCAATACTCTGCTCTTCCCGCCCACTCTACCAAACTTAAGGGTTGTCAAGAGATATATCCCCTCCCCTGCCTGTTTAGGGATCTGTTGTTTAACCACTCTTTCCTTATCCTCTCCTCTTGTCTTGCCCCCTTGTTTGGAAGGGACCTGATGGTGAAATTGGGCAGCCAATTTTCTCTAGTCAAGCTCTGCTTCTTTTTTTTTTTTTTTCTTTTTGCCTCTGCTTACCAGACCTCCTCATGTTCACCTGGAAATGTGAGAAACAGTGGAGCCATTTGTTTGGGATTAGGGAATTTCTGGGTAAGCTACTCATTCTGCCCTAACCTCGCGGTTCACCTCTGAGACCCTAATGTATTACCTAATTGTCACCAATATCCAATTAAGCCTGAGGCATGGGAGGGACTGCAACCACAGATTGAAAAATTTTGTAAGTATGAAATCTTTCTCCCTTGCCAGTCCCCATGCAATACCCCTATCCTTCCCATGAAAAGCCTAATGGAGAGTATTACATGGTTCAAGATCTCAGGGCTGTTAATGAAGCAGTTATTCCAATACACCCCACAGTCACTAACCCATACACTATACTCACTCAGATCCCTGAGAGTACCCAATTGTTTTCCACCCTGGATCTCAAAGATGCCTTTTTCTGTATACCTCTTCATACAGACCCACAATTTATTTTTGCCTTTGAATGGACACCCCCTGGGAAATCAAATCCATGTCAGCTAACATGGAAAATCTAGACCCAAGGTTTTCAGGATAGCCCTATTTATTTGGTCAGGCATTGGGAAGAGATTTAAGGGACCTGGAACTAGGAGATAGTAACTTATTTCAGCACATGGATGATATTCTCATTTGTAGCCCCACTGGGGAGGCTTCTTTGGTTGCTGCCACAGGAGCTCTTAATTTCTTGGGCTATGAGGTCTCTCTGAACAAAGTCCAAATAGCACATCAGATTGTCCATGAACTAACACTCACCTTTTGCTCCTTAACTTCAGAGTAGAAAAGGGAAATCCAGTCTATCCTTGTTCCAGCCTCTAAAAAACAACCTCACACTTTTCTAGGCATGGTTGGATTTTGTAGACTCTGGATTCCTAATTTTGGTTTAACTGTTAAGCTCCTTTACTCTACTGAAGACCCTGACCCTCTAGAGTGGGGCCTTAACCAGGCTGAGGCCTTTGAGACCCTGAAAACTAAATTGATCAACACTCCAGCATCAGTTCTATCCAAAATAGACAAACCTTTCACTCTGTAAGTTGATGAAAGGAGAAGACAGGCTTTGGGAGTTCTAACCCAGATGTTAGGACCTGACCTCTTGCCAGATGACTATTTCTCAAAACAATTAAACTCTGTGGCTAACCAGATGACTTTCAAGACTCTGGGCAGTGGCTGCTACAGTCATTCTAATTGAGGAAGCTTCTAAACTTACACTTGGCCAACCCCTGGAAGTTCTGAATCCCCACTGAGTCCAGAGTATCCTGGAAGCAGAAGGCCATCAGTGGGTGGTTAGCTAAAGGCTCATCAAATATCACGCCTTGCTCTTAGATACCCCTGACCTAGTTCTCTGGGTGTACCACACACTCAACCCGGCAACCTCCTCCCAGATAATACACACTCAAATACTCTGATTGTGAGGAGACTTTGGACTCAGTTTATGCCAGTTTATATGATTTTAAAGATTTTCCTCTCCTTAACCTAGAGGCGGAGTGAGACACAGATGAGTCTAGCTTTACTGAACAAGGGATAAGGGGAGCTGGGTATGCAATAGTCAGCCTCCACCAAACTATAGAGACTAATCCCCTGCCCCCGGGACTTCTGCCCAGAAGGCAGAATTAATAGCACTCACCAGAACCTTAGAGCTAGGGGAAAATAAAAAAGTAAATGTTTTTACTGACTCAAAATATGTTTTCCATGTTCTACATGTCCATGGAGAAATCTTGAAAGAAAGGGAATATCTGCCCAGGAGATCTAACGTCTCCTCTAAGACAGTTTATAATCTCTGAGGAATGTAGAAATCTTTGGATTCCCTAGCAAGAGTGGTCTTACATAACAGAATAGCTCTAGACTATCTGTTTGCCTCTGGTGGGGGTGTATGTGTAGGAAAACACCTCTTGTTCTATGTAAATCAACAATTCTGGGCAGGCAGAGATCCATACTGAGCATTTGGAAAAGGCCAGTTGGATGCAAGAAATCCATAATAACCTCAATGCCCCAAAATCATCTTGGAGATCTTGGCTCCTTTCTATACTAGCCCCCATACTTTTCTCCTTCATGATCATATTCTTTTTATTCCCGTTTGGCCCTTGTTTACTTAAACTCCTTGACAAATTTGTCTCCTCCAGGCTCTAGGCCATCAACTTCCAGATGACTGCTCAGGCTACAAACCAACCCTGGACTGAGTCCAAGGTCTCTAACCCACTGGACCTGGCCAAGTTCCAAAGTCTAACCCCTTGAACCAGACCCAGGGAGTCAGGAACAGCTCTATGGCCCTTGGCAGCAAGAAGCACTTTCAGAAGCCAAGATCTTTGTACCTTATCCCAAAAGATTTTGGGTCCCATTTGTTTGAAGGGGGAATGACAAGATGATGGGACCTGGACTCTGAATTTTCCCCATACGTTTTGGCAACCCAGTCCCTGAATTTTCCAACACATTTCAGAAGCCTAGATCACTGGCATCTTGCTGGAAGCCTCTGGCCCAGCCCAGCCCACCTAGATATTCAACAGTCCTTTCACAGTGGCTCTCCGCCCACCCCAGCCCACTTAATACTCCTTTCACAGTTCACTTGACCCACACCAGACTACTTAATAGTTCTTTTACTGCGACTCCCAACACACCCCAGACCATTTAATTCCTTTTACTGTTGCACTTACCCAACCCAGGCTATTTACCACTCCTTGATGCCATCCAGATCTTCTCACTGTCTTTTTTTTTTTGTATATAAGTATCAATCTCACCCCCATCAAGGCACAGATTCATTGGGAATTTAGCTGGTTCTGTAGGCCTTACAATAAACCTTGCTACCTTGACTGAAAGAAGGCTTGAGTGCTTGAATTCTTTCCAGGCAGACTTACCGTGTACACTGATATTGCAGGGTTCCCAGCAATACCAAACCACGTCATTGGGTGGCAGGCCCAGCACGAGGAGGAACACTAGCAGAGCAAAGCTTGTGGCCACAGTGGAGGGGGGACCATCCTCACAGTTCCAGGACAGAAAAGAGTACTTGTGGTTACCCACAGACCTGAGCACAGGCCAGGAGAGGAGTGAACACCTCTCCTTAGACCATACCACCTTGGAAGAACTGAAAACTTACAGGTCCATAGAAATGTCTTTTAAAACAGCTGCGCAAAACCCCTGAAGCTTGAGAGAGTTCCCCTTCCACCCTGGAAGCAAAACCCTACCTTAACAGAGTCAAAAGGTCAAGTAATAGCTTAGGGAAATGAGCAAACAATGGAAAAAAGCTCTGACTATAGAAAGTTACTATGGTGGCAAGGAAGATCAAAACACACACTCAGAAGAAGGCAACAAAATCAAAGCTCTTATATCCATGCAATGTTTGTGTTTCCAAGTATTATAGAAGTCTCATCTTCCAAACTGACTGACTTAGGCAGGAGTTGTTACAAATCCTTATACTTAAAATGCCAAATATAATGAAGGAAGAAAAACCACTACAGTAAAAATTGGGCCTCAGGACCCACACTCTTGGGGTTGGAGTATTCTTTTGCTACTTGCATGAAATCTGAATAGAATTTAATAGAATTTGCTCCCCTGATCATAAGTAGCTGTTTACTTGATCTCAAAAAAAGTCTGTTCTTTAAGATTAAAAAGGAAAAAGATCCCATTATTATGACCCAAGACAAGAATTTTTCTAGGTATTACTTATGAATCTATGCTTTTAGGCACTTCTTTGATGAAAACCATAGAAGCACCAAGGCAAGCTTACAGTCCTTATAATATTTCCAAAGGGCTTGGAAATTTTAAACTAAGTTCTTCTTAACAGATAGAAAACAAACTCTTATTTATTATAATGAACTCCTTTTGTCTCAAAATAACTTCTTGGAAGAGGCAAAAATTGAGCTCCTGGAAATCTCTACCTGGTTGTCCCATTTAGCATATTAAGTTCAGTGTGTCCCAAATTAGCTCATAATTTTCCTCCTAAACTTTCTTTTCATTGAGGACACCATCATTCTCTCAGTTCCCCAGGTTTATAAACCCTGAGACATCCTTGGCATCTTCCCTTTCTCTCACCCCCTAAATTCAGTCAAATGCCAAATCTTATTGAAACTAACCTCCTTAATATCTTATATTTCAGTCTCTCTTTCTATTCACGTGGCTTATTACCATTCATACCCTTATTACCTCTTACCTGGACTGTTACAACAGCAAATGGTCTCCCTGTTCCCAATCTCTCCCTAACTTCATTGCATTATATAATGCAAAATCATTTTTGTTAGGCACAGGTGTGGCCATGTCACTCCTTGCTTAAAAATCCTTTGGTTTTTCCCTATTTCCTCTAGGAGAAAATAAAAATTTTCAACCTGGTATGTAAGAGCTTATAATCAGCCTCTGACCTTCCATTTTGTTGTTGTTGTTGTTAAGTACCTACTATTCTCTGTGTGCCAAGTTTTGTGCTTGGCCCTGGGAAAAGAAAGACAAAAATGCAAAAGCCCTGCTATCTAGGAACTTACATTCTACCAATGTATACTAATACTAATTATAATCACTAATGCATACTAATATTCACATTCATATACTAATATATGTTAATATACCAATGAATACTAATACTAATATACTTACTAATACTCAATACTAATAACTCTCTCTCTCTCACACACACACACATACATGTGTGTGTATATATATATACATATATACGTGTATATGTATATATATATATCTGCAAAACATATATATGTGTGTGTGTATATATATATATATATATATACCTGCAAAAGTGATTTATTCACCCTCACAACAACCCTATGAGGTAAGCACAATTATATCTCCAAATTATAGACTAGGAAACTTAGACACGAAGATTAATCAATTTGCCCAGGAAGACATGGCTACTTAACGTCTAAGACTGGATTCAAACTCAGATTTTCCTGAATCCAAACTCAAGATTCTGTCCACTGCACTCCCTAGCTGCCCATAATAAAATAAAATAAAATAACCCAATGAAAGTCTGTTGAATTTAAAGCAACAACAATATCATTTCTCTAGCCTTCCAACAAAAGTCTTTATGCTCTTGTCTTTTGGTAATGATATTTAAGCCAATTTCATGTTTAAAATCTACTTAAATCTTAAAGAAAATGTCTACCAAAGAAGATATCTATTCTATATATAACATTTCTTTATAATGAGCCCTGTTTGTTTCTTCAGTAACTAAGTCCTTTGAACAAATATCATGCCCTGGCCCATCTTTCTTCTGTGTGACACCTCACTCTGAAGAACATTGCATTGGGAAGCAATTTTTGCTCTTAACCTTTCATTTTGAAGTTACCAATCCAAGAAGGGCTTTGTTGTCGCATTTTGTAAAGGTTGTAACAAGGTCCCAAAATGTGCCTTTCTAATAGAAAAGTCAGGAGACCTCAGGATCACATAGCATCATCACATAGTAAGGTCTACAGAGCATTTTCCCCACAACAAACCAGTGAGCAAGTAGGGTAAATTTTATCCTCAAACTGATTTCATAGATGGGAACATTGAGGGTGATAAACGTCAAATGAGTTGACCAAATTGATACACTTAGTGGACACCAGAGCTGGGGTTTAAATCCTGATCCTTTTCACCCAAAATCAAATTATACTATATATTCTCAATACATAATCATTAGCTGATCATTGTATGGGAGACTCTCATGTCCATCTCTTCTCTCCACTCACATGTTCACAGCTCTGGTTCGTGTCTTCTTCTCACCTCCACCATTATAATGGCTTTGGTTGTCCCTTTGCCTAGTCGTTACCCTTTCTAATCTATTCTTCACATATATTGCCAGAATCATCCTACTGAACTACAAGTAATGGGATTACAATTTAGAGCTGGAAAGAACTTTAAAGGACATCTCCCTCAATTTCAAGATCATAAAAATGAAACCTATGCCAGAGTAAGCAAGAACTGGTTCATGAGAGCTGATTATTAAATTTTCAGTGTGAGCATTTACACCTCAGAAATTGGCAAATGCTATGAATCAGAGCCTGATTTATCATATCATTGATTGTCTATAGTTAAGAAAGCCATTGAAAAACTGCTAATCATGCAAATTAAACTTAGAAGCATTTTGTGCATACTTTTTTCTGGACAGCCTTTTGTTAAACATGGTCAGAGAGACGCGCCAAAAGTCATACAGAGAACATATGGCAGGAATGCAATTCAAATTAAGATTCTCTGTGCCTAAATCCAGTGTTATTTTTTTTTCATTTCATCACATTGCCTCTTCTTGGGTATGTCACTTCCTTTCTCAAGAAGCTTCATTGTCTCGCTGTTGCCAGTAGAATAAAATATCAAGTCTTCAGCTTGGCATTTTAGTCTCACTCCAGACTATCTTTCTAGGATATTTCAATTATTTCCCTTTGCATCCTCTATGTTCCACCCAAACTGATCTTCATAATCTTTGCCCAAACTCAATATTCCGTTTCCCACTCTTTTATCTTTGCACAGGTTATCTGTCTTCTATAATGCAATCCCTCCAAAAAACTCCTAGAATCTTTAGTTTCCTTCAAAGTTCTGAACCACCTCTTATTTTAATACTCATCCTATTTGTATGGTGTAGCCTCTCTCCCAGTCACAGTAGAGTATCAGATACTTGAGGGCAGAAATTGCTTTTTCTTCAATTTTTGTATAAATATATTCCTGTAAGAATAGCATAGCAAATAAAGTGACACACTTGGAGGCATGAAGATCTGTGTTCAGATCCCATTTCAAACACTTACTAGCTGTGTGCCAACATTTAATACAATGTCTTGCACATAGTATGTACTTAATAAAGGCTTCGCAATTAGCCTCAATGCAGCATCCAGATGACTCTGGGTTCTCAAAGGCTATATACTTCATACCACAAACTTGGGCAAATTCTCCCAAACCAGAAAGCCTTTGATTGTGTTCCCAATGACAAATGGTACTAGCCATTATAGTGCTATACAGATTACTAAAGTTGGTAAGACTCATTATTGGCAAGCTGACATCAAAGTGATAAATTATTTGACTATGACAATCTACTAAACAAAGATTTGGGATTTTATTTTTGTTTATTTGTTTTTAATGCAACATGGCAATCACTACATATTTAGTAATTTACTGGCTATAGTCTAAATTCAAAATTCAAAAAGATCTCAGTCAAGTCAAAAAATTTTTTCCCATTTTTTCCCAAAATTATTGGTGTTTTGGTTGTGGTTTTTTTTAATACATGAAAGAGCATAAAACACACACAGAGGGGAAAATGTATTATAAATCTCAAATTTTCTTCATTACAAGTGGCATACTTAATCCCCTTTAAGAACATATTCTGTTTGTTTCTCCTGTTTTCAACTATCTTCTTTTAACATGACTAAGAATATTGAGTGAATGTGTTGCTTCATGCATAAACCATCTGGTGCCAGGATATGGGAAAGAAAATTTATAAGTATGGTCTTCATAGACCCAGATCTACTTTGAAAATCCCCACTGGGATATTTCAGAATTTCCCCTACAGATCCCAGGGAGTACACTTCAGATGACAGAGCCAAATGGTTTTTCCATCTTGGATTTTTCTTTGGAATAAAAACATATGGCTTCACAGTGTGATTTTCTATACAGTTGAAGGGCTGTGTTCTTCTATCAGCTCTCACCTCCAGCTTCTTTGACCCTAACTTTGTTTCTTCTCAGATATGTTGTTTCCAAATGTCCTTGCAACTGCACTTCTTTTGCTGGTAAAGTATTTATTTTAAAGTTATTTCTGCCACATTCTTTCACACCATCTCAACTAGGGAGAAAATAGTTGCCTTGAAAGTTGAGGGCCAAGTATTCCTTAGGTAATTTTGCCAGTGAGTTTTAGTAATTATCACTATTCCTCTTTCATGAATGTAACAAAGAGTGAATCAGAATAAAATACACTAGCCAGAGGAAGAGGAGGAGAAAAATTCCATTACATAAGAACCTACCAAAAAAGCTAGGTACTTGTCTGTGTCCTCTATAGGCTGTATAGACAAATCAGTTGCCTGACATGATTTGGTTTCTTGATACCATTGACCTACAGCTAAGATTCAATATGAAATAAAAAGAAGATGAATTTAATTAACTGCAGCTAGTTATTGTTCCAGATAATTGCTATAATGGAATAATACCTCTGGGATGTGCTTGTGTGGATAGAGAGAGAGAGACAGACAGACAGACAGAGATAGAGAGAGACAGACAGACAGACAGAGAGACAGAGACAGAGACAGAGAGCTGTTGTTTTCTCACTGGGAAAGCAATTTCCTATCTTAATCATTTCAGTGAAAGGGGGAAAAAATAGACTACTTTATATGGCCTCATCAGGAGAGCTCCCCTGGGGGTAGCTTGGGAGGTGGGGAGGTTTTGCAAATCAAAGCAACTGTCCCTATGCCTGTAAGTAAAACCCAAGTTACAAATCTCATCAAAACTGATTTTCCAGGGTTTGTGTGCTTTGTGTTATCAAACAAGTAGACAAACTCTGACATTTCCTTTTAGACATGAACCTCCCACAAAAATCCTGACAATTCCATCATATCTCAGATAGATTTTTTCCCCCATAAAGAAAACACCATACCCTTCTCAGACCTTCCAAGTGTCATGAAGGCATATGTTAGAGCAACCTCATAAGTCTTCCCAAAGTAATGATTTTGCCCACATTAATAAATGTTCTTGTTTCTCATCAAACTTATTTAGCCAGAAGTTCCTTGTTTCCTAAGACAAATCTTATTTTTAACAGAGAATGCTGACTATATCGCTCATTCATGCCCACTGGCAGTGTTTGTAGTGACCATCTGCCCGGTAGCCACTCCCCATCTCTATTTAAGGTGAGCTTGGGGAAAGTTATTCTCTATAAGGTGGCAAGATAAAAGAAATAATATTCAGAGAAGGATAGGGTCCTTAGTCAGAGTATGGTCCACTACAGTACAAAAGGGCTGATTAAATGGGAAAGATGCAGACTATAAATTTCTTGAAGAGTAGGATTATTTGTTTCTGTCTCTGAATCCCCTAGGGCCTAGACACATAATAGACACTTAATTGATGCCTATTGAATTAAACCAAATTGAGGTGGATTGAATTAGAGTAATAATCCCAAGGTCATTTTTTTATTATTATTTTTAAAGGCTTATAAATTAATTTCTTTTTAGTTTTCAACATTCACTTCCACAAGATTTTGAGTTCCAAATTTTCTCTACATCTCATCCCTCCCCTCACCCCAAGATGGTGTGCATTCTAAATACCCCTTCCCCTAATCCACCTCCCTTCTAACTCCCTCTCCCCCCTTTTCTTATCCTATTCCCCTTCTATTTTCCTGTAAGGCACGATAGATTTCTATACTCCATTACCTGTATATCTTATTTCCCAGATGCATGTGAAAATAATTTTTAACATTTGTTTTTAAAACTCTGGGTTCCAAATATGCTCCCTTCCTCCCTCCCCTCCCACCCTCATTGAGAAGAAAAGCAATTCAATACAGGTTACACATGTGTAGTCATACAAAATACTTCCATAGTAGTCATGTTGTGAAAAACTAACTATATTTTCCTTCATCCAATCCCTCTCCCCATTTATTCTATTCTCTCTTTTGACTCTGTCCCTCCTCAAAAGTGTTTGCTTCTGATTACCCCCTCCCCCAATCTGTCCTCCCCTGTATTGTCCCTCTGCTCTCTTATCCCCTTCCCCCCTATTTCCCTGTAGGGTAAGATAGATTTCCATACCCAATTGAGTGTGTATATCATTCCCTCCTTAAGCTAAATCCGATGAAAGTAAGATTCACTCATTCCCTCTCACCTTCCCCCATTTCCCCTCCACTGTAAAATCCTTTTCTTGTCTGTTTTATGTGAGATAATTTACCCCATTCAACCTCTCCCTTTCTCCTTCTCCAAGTATAATCCTCTCTCACCCCTTAATTTTATTCTCCAGACATTACCCCTTCATCTTCAACTCACCCTGTCCCATCTATCTATCTATCTATACATACATGCATACATATAATTTTTTTCCCTTTGTCAGTACAAAGGTCTCATGAGTTATAGGTATCATCTTTCCATGCAGGAATGTAAACAGTTCAACCTTAACAAGACCCTTATGATTTGTTTTTCCTGTTTATCTCTTCATGTTTCATTGAATCTTGTATTTGAAAGTCAAATTTTCTATTCAGCTCTGGTTTTTTCATCAAAAATGCTTGAAAGTCCCCTATTTCACTGAATGACCATTTTTTTTCCCTGAAGGATTATGCTCAGTTTTGCTGGGTAGATGATTCTTGGTTGTCATCTTATCTCCTTTGCCCTCAGGCAAAGTTTGCCCAACCTAGAGAACGTATGAAATAAAAATATGGCTCTTCCAGAGAAAAGGCAACTTAACATGGGAAATGATATTCCTTATCTTTAACATCAGGCTTAATATGCAATGGGACCAATGTGTAGAGCAGAAAAGTCGGAAAGCCAGGAGGAAACACAGATAAACCAAACAACTTTGAAAATACAAATTGAAAGTTACACATTGACTTTATTATATACCTAAAAGAAAAAGCAAGTGGTATACAATATTTCCAATTTCATACAAGATCTTCTTGTATTTACTTTGCTCAAGAAAATGCTCATTTTATTTGGTGTTTGTTAAGTTCAGAATTTTAAAAAAATTGAGTAGGAGCCAAGATGAGTGATGACAATGGAAGCAAAATTAAAAATAAAAGACAGCTCTCCCAGCTTCTCCTGAATTGGCTCTTTGCAGGATGGCTTTATCATTTTATTCAACAGTGTCAATTCCCTATTCAAAAAGTATTTTGTGATTGACCTATTGGGTTGCAGGTATTGTTTTTCTTTTGTCCTCCTATACTTATTGTTCTTGTTTCATTGTATCTGACTCTTCATGACCCTGTGGGCCATAGCATGGCAATATTGTCCTTGGGATTTTCTTGGCAAGTGGATTAAGGCAAACAGAAGTTAAAGGACCTACCCATGGTTACACAGCTATTAAATGTCTGAGGCCAGATTTGAACTCATGTCTTCCTGACTCCAGGCCCAGTGCTTTATCCACTGAACCACCTACCTGTCTCCATGCTTACCACCTAAAAAAAAAAGGATCCTGAGACTGCATGTTGACTTAGAAAACCACATATTAACATTATCTATGTTTTATTGTATTTTTATTTATTTTATTAAATATTTCACAGTTATATTTTAATCTGGTTCAGGCTGTACTAGAGAATGTTGTTGCTGCAATTGGCTACTAGAAGTTTGTTTGATACCTCCGATATAAATGATAAGACTTCAGTTGCTCACGATGTCATGCTAATCTTTCTAATGTACTCAAAATCTTCAATGGCTCCCCATTGTCTATGTGTTGTTATTGCGGATGTTGTTTCATTTTCCATCATGTCCAAGTTTCCAACACTTCATGACTCCATTTGGGGTTTTCTTGAAGTGGTTTGCCATTTCTTTCTCTAACTCATTATACAGATGAGGAACTGAGGCAGACAAGGTTAAGTGACTTGTCCAGGGTCACACAGCTAGTAAGTGTCTGAGGGTTTGATTTGAATTCATTTAGATGAGTCTTCCTGACTCCGGGCCTGGTACTCCACTGAGCCACTTAGCTGCACTATTGTCTATGTAATAAAGCTTCAATTCCTCAGCATAACATTGCTCTTCAGAAACTATCTTTAACATACATTCTCAGTTTTAATTGATATTATTACTTTTGTTTACTCCATATTGCATCTAACAAAGACTCCTGGTCATCAATTTTTTTTGTCCTGACCTCTCCCATCTCAGTATCTTCTCCTTTGTCTAAATTGAACCCTGTCCCTTCTCTACCTATAGAAAATTATCCCTTCAAGACCCAACTCAGGTAGCTTGCTGCACGAAACTTTCAGAGCCTTCTCTAGTTAAAATTGATAATGGAGCTACTTGACTACACCTTTATACTCAAATCACGCTGGTTTTTATTCAGTGGCCAATAATAGCTACAGTCCAAGTATCTGTGGCTCATTGTTTAGGTTTTGATAGCTTAGAATGAGTGTAAATAGCAATTGTTTTCTGTTCTGATCTTCCCCTCCCAGATTGATATTTTTTGTGATCGTAAATTGGGCCATCTTTTGTCTCAATTCTTACCTAGCCTTAGTCATTGAATCAACATTGCCTCAGATCAATTGAGACTGGGAACAACTTAACTTGAAGAGGCCTAGGTCATCCACTACAGCCTAGGACATCATCAGTCATCTTGATTTTTGTCTTGCCACTGGACTTCGATGACTCTTGAGGAGAAAGTGAGGCTAATCTTTGTGTAGGTCTGCCTCACTCAAATTCAATCCACGTGCAAGTCAAAGCATCATCCTCATGAGGTCATTGGTCCTTTTCAATAAGGGAGGGTGAAGAAACAACATTGCCTATCTTTCTGCTTTGCATTTTTCTCATTCTACCTTATCATAGTTACTTATGTGAGTTATTTCCCCTAGTTATTAGATTGTGCGTTCCTTTTTTTGCATATTTTCTCAGGTGCCTAACACAATATCTTATGCGCAGTAAAAACTTAATAATTACTTATTGAATTAAAATTTAATTTAATTTAATAGAGAGGCCTAGAGATGTCACAGATTTGAAGTTGTTCATGGAACTTCAGAGTTTAGAATGATGCTGAATTATAGTAAGAGACATGTTATTTCTTTTTAGTTACTTTAAATTAAATAAATATTTACTAAGTGTTTACTATGTGTCCAAGTATAAGATATCTGGGCGTGAATATGCTATTAATCCACACTTTTCTATAGGTAACATTCAGTTCTGAAAGTGACCTCAAAATTTTAATTGATATTAATATTCCTAATTTTAGTGGGATATGACTTGGACCTGTGATTTAATTGACATAAGGTACTTCCAGATGAAGAAACTCCTTCAACCAGTGCAGAACACCTATACTGTAACAAAAATCTTAGAACTTCTCTGGGACATTTTAGGTTAAGTGACTTGACCAAGATCACATATCTTTACTCTGATATCTCTCATATTATTACTTGGCTTGCTAATAATGGTGTATATGCATCTATGTGTTTGACACCTCTGATATATATTATAAAACTTCAGTTTTATAATCTGATAGAATTGATAAGACTTTAGTTTTATTATAATATTTAGTTTTATTTAGTTTTTATTATAATTTAGTTTTATTATAATATCATCATATTATATATTATGAAAAATTATTTCTCTTGGTAATCTGTGTCTTGGAGACTCAGAACTCCACCCCCCAGTCTTCTGCTTCAAAGTTCTTCAGAAAGACATCACCAATAATGAGATTGCATTGAATCTTCTTTTCCCTGTCAAATCTGACCCAAACTTGAATTGATTTTATCCTACTCAGGCTTGGGTGGAGACATATACTACTGCCCAGATAGCCGGAGGCTGGGAGTGGTCTGATGGAATGATGGTGGGTTGAAATACCCTGTTGAAAAGGTATATAATCCTGAACCTCAAATCCCAAATTGAGCCAGTTTTGAACCCCGCTTAGAAAGCCCATTTTTGGACTGACCTCCCATGCAATGCCTGTCAAGCCAGCCTGAGAGAAATTAAACCGTGGACACACACACCCTGATTTTGTTTGTCTCTTTCTTAGAGCAAACTCTGTTTCAAATTGGGGTTCATGGTATTCACAATATATAAATATGTAAAGTATATTCTTATAAAATATATATACATATATAAAATATGTAAAATATATTCTTATAAAGGATATCTGCCCAGACAAGATATTGCCATGTATTTTTTGTTGAACATACTATTTTTTGCTTTTCATTCTCCCTTTGTGTTAGATATATAAAGATACAGATGCATATGTGTGTGTTCTTCACAATCTAGAACAGTGATTTAAAAATAAACAGCCTATTGATAAGCAACTTAAGGGAAAAGGAAATAGTAAAAGTTTCCATCCCTGAGAAGATCTCAGATTGAAAGAAAGTAATTTATGACATCATGCACATGGCCATCTCTTTTTGAAGGAAAAGAGCAATGGTGACATCTACTGTGAGTGAGTCATATGACAAGCTTGGAATTTTATCCACCTGAATTAAAATGATTCATAACTCAAGTTCTGAATTATGCAGGATGGTATTTTTCATCAGCAAAAATGTCCTGAATTGAACATAGCTTCCAATTAATAATAAACTAGCTTGACTGGGCTACTATTAACCTGAATGTACCCTAAAATGTTGATAAAAGGTGAAGATGGCATAAAAGGGAATGCTAAAGAGATGGTGGCAGAAGTTTTGACTTGAACAACAATTTGACAGGGCAGAAGGCATAAACACTTCCAGAAAGCTCAGTGCTTCTCCCGTTGAGTTGGAGAACTCAGTAACTGCCCTCTGTCCAGGGTGGATGCAGGGGAAGTGTTAGGGTTTGGGAGAGGATATGGAGCATCATAATCTGAAGAGTCAAAGCCAGGACACCAATGCATCCAGAAGACTCCAGCTTCCCTATGGTAAGAATAAAGTCAGGAGAAAATCCAAGCTGAATAATTTGGCTGCCCTCTGCTACATTCAGATTCCTGCCAAAGAAGACTAGAACCATTTAGTATCCTTATGAATAACTCTGCCTTCTCAGAATTCTTCATTTTCTGTTTAGGTCCGTGGCCCAGCCTACCACTGAAGAAAATGGAGCTAAAAATAGCCAGTACCAGGAGACATCTCATCCTTCATAGTTATTTCTGGATGCATTTTCATGAAAACAATATGGCCCAATGTGGGCATAGATATTTATGCTCAGGCTTTCATTTCATTTTTGCTTATTCCTGTGTCATTCAACACTGGCCTCAACCAAGAAGAAAGGCAACAAGCTCACAAAAGGGATGAAATTTCAATATCTCTTCTTTCCACATGCTTAGACTCTTTTGCCCCTCCTTAGACTCCCCCTGACTCTCTGACCCCTATCAACCATTTCCACAGGCCTGCAGAGGCTGATTCAAGATGGCTGCTACTCAACTTAGATATCAAATACAAACCTTATATCGAGAAAATCTGAAAAGTTATCAGTCAAAAATCCTTGATTTTCATGTTTATCTTAGGAACACATAAGGAACTACATGACTAAAAGTTCTTTGAGAAGATAGATTATATCATATACCTGTCATACTACTCCCTTGCTTTTAGCAACTAGCACCACTTGGAGTTCCATAGACCTCAATGCATACAGAGATTTCTTGGCTTGAATACTGAAAGAACTAGAATTGAATTAAATATAGGCTCCAGAGAACCTAATTTTTAGATTTTTCCTCAGCTGAAACTGATGAGGTAATAGATTAGACCTGGAAGGGACCTTAAAATCCATTGAGTCCAATTCCCTTATTTTATGGATCAGGATTATTAGATTCAGAGAAGTTTAGTGAGTTGCCAAGGGTCTAGTAAAAGGTCTGAGGCAGGATTTGAACTGAGGTCTTGCAGTTTACAGGTTCAGAATTCCACCCCCTGTATTACTTAGCTGCTAAACATTTGTTGAATTGCCAATGAACATTTATTAAATGCCTATTGTGTGCCAGACACTGTGCTAACTACTAGGAGTACAAATATGAAAAAGTAAGACAGTCTCTGACCTCAAGGAACTTACAATCTGATGGGGGAAGATGGTACACAAAAGGAAACTGAAAAGCAGAGGGAAGGAACTAAGTGGGAAGAGAAGATACCCAGATCCTGGGCATGGTAAAATCTGGTCCAACGAGGGCAGCTGGTAGAAAATGATGAGATGACTGGTTTTGGAGCTCTCTTTAAAAGAAGACTTTGGGAGTTCTTTGCTCTGTTCTCTGGCCCTCCAATCAGAGGGGCAGAGGGTACTGAGGGTACTGATGAGGTCTGAGTACTGAGGACATTAAGTTTCCTGATGAGGAGGATTCCTGAGGGCATGGTGGAGTCAAATCCAAGGAGTTTATTTATTTCATTTATATGAAAATGAATTCAGTTGAAAGATCTCTGTGGCTAAAGAATTATGATTTTGTACAAAATACCTAATGTCAGTCCTAGTATGTGTAAAATTATCTTATATCTCTTAGTCATCTCAACCCCAACATTGATCTTTTCAACTCTTCATTGACTTTTTGCTCTGAGATCCCCTGCCCTCTTTTCCTATCACTTTTCTTTTCCTACCTATACTTATCCCTGGATTATTCCTACCATACTTCTCTTCTACTCCTATCCATTAGCTATTAAAAATCTGAGAAAAGTCTCACAACCATGTTGACTAGGTACAATACAAATTCATTTTATCCCATCCTTTCTGCAACAAACATCCCCCTTCCCCCACAATTAATTCAATATGTCACTCCCCACAAAAGCTATGTCAAACCTACTCCTCCTTTTTTAAGCCTCTCATATCTCCCCTTCTCTCTTAGCTAAGGACTTTGCCTCTTACTTAACTGAGAAATAGAAAATATTTTTCTCTTTGAAAACTGTTCATAAAGCATACAGGTGTGAAGCACATATTTATTATTTTAGGAGTTTTTAATTTAATAACAAACATTTATTAAATAACCTCTACATAAAGAATCTATTATATTAGCGATCTATTCACATCACACACGCACACACACACAAACACACACTAAAATGGGAACTATGCTTTTCTAGAAATCTCCAAATTACATTGATTCACAGAGTTGAAAGAGGTGTTGGTCTATCTGCTAATTGAGAAAATTGAGACCATTCAGCACGGACTCTATCTTCTATTATTTTTATGTAAAACCCACTTGACATCATCTCTGAAACCCTCCTCATTTCTCTCAGGCTCTGAAAAAGAGGTAATCATTTTTGCCATAGGCAACTCCTCTACCTTTGTACTTGATCCTATCCTCTCCTTCTTCAGCAAATTCCATCCTCAATCAGCTTCCCCCTTGTCAAATCTGCAATCTTTTCCTATTGATTCCTTAACTACTGACTTCAAACAAGCTCAACTCCCCCTATCACAAAAAGAAAAACCTTTCATAATACATTCCTACGCCTTCCTAGATTTTCCCATATCATTAATAATTACCTATTGGACATTTCAAAATGCATGGTTTTGGGGTATCTCAAACTCAACATATCCAAAATTGAATTCATTATCTTTTCCCCAACCCTCCCTTCTAAACTTTCTTATTTCTGTTGAAGTCACCAACATCATCCCAGGGTCCCATGTTTGGAAACTTGGCAATTATCTTGGATCCTTTATTCTTCCTCCCTCCACATATCTAATCAGTTTCCAAATCTTGCTGTTTCTAACTTCATAATATCTCCCAAATCCTTTTCTCCACTCATATAACTATCTTTTTATAACCCTCATTACCCAGCCTAGATTATTGCAATACCTCCTAAGTGGTCACCCTGCCTCATATCTCTCTCCACTCCTAAACATTGCTGCCAAAGTAATTTTCCTTAAATATAGATCTGACTCTGCTCAATTAATTCCAATGGCTTCCTATTGCCTTTAGGATAAAATATAAGCTCCTATGTTTTTTTTTAAAGCCTTTCACAATTTATTCCCAGACTATATTTTCAGCTTCATTAGATATTTCCAGCCTATACTCCACCATCCAGGTAAAGTGGCTTCTCTCTACTTTTTGCCCATGACACACCATCTCTTCATTCATTTAAAAAAAAATCACTGAAATAGTATCTCCAATAAATGTGTCACCTTTATGAATAAAAGTAAACAAACAAATAAATTGTGCCTCCATTATGAGTAAAAATTCCATTTATATAGAATTTAAAAATTTTAAGGACCTCATTGCTTGACCACATTGTTTTCCCATTGACAAATCTAAATGCTGCCTCTCTCTCTTTTCCCATTCTTGGTGTCTTATCTGTAATATGATGGGGTAGTAGTAAATAAAGGGCAGCTAGGTGGCGCAGTGGATAGAGCATTGGTCCTGGAGTCAGAAACACTCATCTTCCTGAGTTCAAATCTGACCTCAGATACATACTAGCTGTGTGACTCTGGGCAAGTTACTTAACCCTGTTTACCTCAGTTTCCTCACCTATACCTGTTTCCTCACCTATAAAATGAGTTGGAGAAGGAAATGAAAAACTATGTGCCAAGAAAACTCCAAATGGGGTCACAAAGAGTTGGACATGACTGAACAACAAGTTTCCTCAATGAGAAGGGCGGAACAGATGACCCCTGAGGCCACTTCTAGCTTTGCCTCTATGATTTTTAACCTTTAAGTATCCTTCTTGCCCTTTAAGGTTACTTCCAGAGGTAAAACAGTAACTATTCTAACCATATTTTTTGCTACTTATACAACCTTGGTCAAATCACTTAGCCTCAATGTGCCTCAGTTTCCTTATCTGTAAAATGAGGGAAGTGGATTCAATGATCTTTGAGGTCTTTTCCAGACCCAATCCTATACATTTGACACAAATTTGAGTTCTCAAAGTGTCTGCAGAGCTAAAATTTAGGAGGCAAGGCCTACAAAAAGTAGACATCTTGGGGAATTTAAATGAACTTAAAATGAATAAATGACTTCCCAAATAATAATAATTAATACTACTAATGTTGATATAGCATTTTATGGTTTTTAAAATACTTATGTGTTATCTCATTTGATGTAGTCTAGTTCTAAATCTACAATTTTATGATTTTTCTTGTAATTTGATCTTTTCATAAAATACTGCTCTCATACGGCAATATTTCTCTCAATATCAAAATCTCCTTTCTAGTGTTTCTGCAGTTAGACTGTCTTTTCCTTTTGATGATGGCATTTATGAAATATTTATATTGACTTCTAACTACCAAGTGATTTCTATCAAATTGTATATTCCACAAAATCAGGGGCTATGCTTCATTTTTTTTTAAAAAAAATTGCCACACATCCTGCCTTCCCAGTATTTCAATTCTGTGGACCCTCAAAAATGATTTGTTGATAATGTCTAGTTCATTGAACAACTCTAAGGAAAGGAAGGCATCCAAAGCAGGTTCAGATGTCCCTTGTGGATAGTCTGATTTTGTCAGTTAAGAAAAAAAACAATTATGATTTAATTTTCCCATAGTCTCAAATTGCTGTTTAATTTAATGCTTTGTCAGCTTTAACTTCTCAAATACACACACACACACACACACACACACACACACACACACACAATCACAGGTAAATGAGCTGAGGGACTACAATTCCTTGCAACCTCAGTTATTTTCCCTCAAACAGGTCCTTTCAGTCCATTCACCTGAAAAACAGTTCTCATCCAGTCCTCTTTACCATCTTTCTCTCTTTTCTCATTTTATCAAAGAAATCATTCCTTCACACATGGATCTAATCCATTTGTTTTTGCACACAAAAGTAATTTCATTTTCCTTTCAGCAAACAAACTGTCTACCTACAAAAAGAAAAGTCTCTTACATCCTTCACGATTTGATTCCATTCTTTTTTTTCCTTATACAAAAGTAACTTCTCTGCCGATTTAGCAAACCATTTCTCCCCATGTGAAAAGAGTAGTAACTTACCAAAGGATCATAGGTTTAGAATTGTAAGAAACATCAAAGGTCATCAAGTACAACCAATCCCCTCATTCATGGGAACTGATGGAAAAAGAGAAATTAAATGACATGCCCAGAATCACACAGTTTGCTAGTGAAAAAACCAATACTTGAACTCCTCTGGCTTCCAATTGTACTTTCTTTCCCCTTTGACGTGACTTCTGTGTGTCCTCCACCAATGCATCACATGCTTTATCATAAGATCTGGAAGACAAGAACTGCATTTAACTGAAATTCACCATGTCCGGTGTCACAGCACAATATGAATTCTTAATAAATAGCTTTGAGGAAGCTGTTGGTTAGGAAATCTAATAAATTTAAGACAAATATCCTATAAAAAAAAAACCCATTTCAGAGCATACTTTCACATTGCTGACCCTGATAAATACCTTAAAATCAGTGGGTTTCTAATTTCTTACAATGTCTTCAAACAATGTCTGAATTCTTACAATGTCCATTTGGGATTTAGTGTTTTGCTTTGTTTCATCATTAAGGTCAGTCAGATGCTGGCTTCTGTTGCCTACTTACCATCCCACTGATTGTGGGGATCTTGAAGATCAAGACCTTAAGAAAGGTCTGCTCTTCTAACAGTGGCTGAACTATTCATAGATGTACTAATAAGTCCTCCAGGATGAAGCCAGGAAGGCCTTGAGGATTCTTGAGGATGGGAGGATGGGTGATATATTGATAACCACCTTTATTACAATTCTCTATTTGTAAATCTTTTGCTTCTAATTGCCTTAATTATTTTCATCTCCTGTCTCCTTTTGTCTCCATAAATACTCCCTCAGTGTCATATAGTGGCAGTTTTTCTATATCCTGGCTGCTTCACTGATGCCTTACAAAAACCCAATCTGCTCCTGTGTATTGTGACTGCTCTTACTGGTAGAGGTGTGTACATGACATGCCTTATCTCTGAGAGGTGGGAGCAGCATAGAAGTAACAAGATAAGTGGCCAACAAGGGGTAGCATCACCAGTGAAAAGAAAAATCCATACTTGGATCTTCAGATGCTGAGGTAAAGGATCTGTGGTTCTTGCCTGAGCCATGGGCTAGTTTATTCAGTATGCATCTTGGTTTATGCTGTGCCTAGAGAGGTTTGTTTAGGCGCATGAAACCCACGTTTATTTGTGTCACTCAGTAAATCATGATTTTGCTTCCCTGACTCAGTTTCATTCAAGACACACAAATTATATAAACAAGGTTTGGGGCAGGAATCACTTTTTTTCTCTATTCTCTCATAGAGAATGGGTTTTCAGGTCTATTTCTACTTTTCCAGCATTATGCCACTATGCCTTACTGCTTGGATTCCATTTGTCCACTTCCTCTCTTTTTTTTATGCTAACTGGTGATATAAGTTGTCCCAAACATAATTGGGTTAAGATGCAATGTATTCCTCAACTGGTAATTTTTATGAGACAACCCCGATCATCATTGCTCTATCCTTTGATATTAAGAAAACCCTGTGAGAGAAAGAATTCCAAGTAATAGGAAAAATTTTACCTGTTTTTCCCTGTCTCAAAGAGGAAATTCTTGTATATTAATAGATTATCTCTGAAACACTTTAAAAAGAAGAAGAAAGAAAATCCTATACAGGATGGGAAAAAGCCACATTGCATCCATGTTTTATGAGGAGTTGTTGAAGGAATTGGAAATGTTTAACCTGGAAAAAGACTCAAGGAGCTCATGATAGCTATCTTCAAGTATTTAAAAGACTGTTATGTGGAAAAAAGATTAGACTTATCCTGTTTGATTCAAGAGTAATGAGTGAGTAAATCACTTAAAATCTGTTTGCCTCAGTTGCTTCCTCTTATAAAAGGGGATAATAATAGCACCAGCTTCCCAACGTTGTTGTGAGGACTAAATGAGATAAGTATGATAAGTAGCAGATTCCAGTTCAAAGTAAGGTGAAAAACAATGACATCTATCCAAAGTAGAATAGGTTGAGTTCTTCATCATCAGAGTTCTTTTAAAAAATGATGTATGATCATTTAGGGAGTGTTTTATTGAAGGAATCTTTACTTAAATATAGACTGGACTATTTGATCTCCAAGGATTTGTCTTGCTCTATAAACAACAAGGATGAGGAAATTGGTCTTGAGAAATTTAAATGACTTGCTCAAAGCCACGAGATAAATTAATTTAGAATTCAATTTAATTTATTTTCAGTTCACTACTCATTTTACTACCCCACCAAAAATAGTCTGTAATAGGATGGTTACCTCTTTTTCTTTGTAAGTTATCTATGTGTATTTTCAGTTTGGTGTTCTGGACACCATGCTTCAACCCAAAGGAATGAGTCTAAGGACGGGAACCATAGCCATCTGATATTATGCTGAAGCAGAGACAGCAACAATACAGAGCTACAGTGCTATAGCTAAGATGAGCAAAGACTGAGAGTCCATCTAGGCAGGAGGTATTGGGCAAATGTTCTCTGTCTATCAGGCAAAGGTTTGACACACCTAATGCAGGAAGGATCAAAGAGATGCCCTAAGTCTACAGAAATAGGGTCCAAATCCATGAGATTCACGAGTTAGTAATCATGGCATTAGCAAGCTGACATTGTATAAAGAAGTCTTTTGGAATTGGAGTCAAAATGACCTGGGTTCAAATCTTGATTTAGACACTTAATATTTGTGTAGCTCTAAGGAAATCCTTACTCTGTGTCTTCCCTCCAAAAAAGTTTGAGTTGAAGGCTGAATTTGATAGCTTCCAAAGTCTCTTCCATCTCTAGAACTAGGATCAAAAGTGAGCTTGGGTATGCTAGCAGAGAGTGTTTGTACTTCACCTTTTCCTGTACTCCTTGCTGAACACAGACAGAACATTGGAAGTATGTACTGGAAGTCAGAAGGAGACACAAAAAGTGTGGCAGTTTACTTCTCTTTAAGGCAGGTGTAGAGGACTAGGCCTTCAAGTACATTTATATAGTTGCTAGGCCAGTTACAAGAGATCTATCTATTTAGGGGCACATGAAGTTTTGAAGTACCCATTAAATTAGTCAGTCGTGGGTATCAGCACGCTAAGGGATTTACACAGCTCATTAAAGTAGCTGTTCTTTACCTGAGACTCCTCAGGGCTCAAGAGTACAGGCACAGGGCAGGATATAAACAGCCATTGCTGGTGGTCAGCCACTATCATGCCAACCCACCCATAATGGTCAGCATTTTCAGCAGTTGTCACTGGGGTGCCTTGGGAAAATATGAGGGAAAATGTGACTAACCAGCTTCCTTTAGTTTAATTAATTTTTTTCCATTAACAATAATAATAACAACAAAAAATACCCTATTTTCTCTACCTCTCACCTCCTTCTCTCTTCCCTTAACTGAAAAATAAAATAAAACAAAACAAAACACTTGCAACAAACATTTATAGATAAAGAAAAGAAATCCCCACTTTTGGCCATTTCCAAAAATGTATGTCTCATTCTGGAACCTCTATCAAGGGATGGGTAGCATACTTCATCATGAGTCCTCTGGAGTTGTGGTTGGTCATTGTGTTGATCAGCTAAATGCCTTCTAGGTAATGCAGTGGATAGAGTACTGGGCTTGGAGTCAGGAAGACCTGTGAGACCTTGGGTAAATCACTTAAAATCTGTTTGCCTCAGTTGCTTCCTCTTATAAAAGGGAATAATAATAGCACCAGCTTCCCAAGGTTGTTGTGAGGGCTAAATGAGATAATATTTGTAAAGTGCTTAGCACAGTGTCTGGCACATAATAGATGCTATGTAAATGTTAGTTATTACTACCTATTATTCACTATTATTATCAGTTGAGCAGAGTGCTTAAGTCTTTTGAAGTTGTTTGCTATTATTGTCATAAATGTTGTTATAATTGTATAGATTATTCAGGCTCTGTTTACTCTGGTAAGTTCTTTTAAGTCTTTCCAGGTTTTCCTGAAACCAGTCCTTTCATCATATTCCATATTCCTTTCATCATAGTATTTTATTACAAAGAAGCCATTTTACTTGAAGAGGCATAGTTGGACCTACATTTCTTATAAGCTACCATTTCCCAGCCCAGAAAATTAGGTTAGGTCTGTAGCATCCAGCATCAAGGAAAGACCTCACACTAGTGATGTAATTTGCCTTCCCCAGTTTAATGGAAAAGGATATTTCAGAGAAAGAACTCAAGACTATGCTCCAACTTAGAAATTCCTGTGGGGCCTCACACCCTGAGGTGTGGGTAGGCCTTAGTGGTATTCTTTACCATTGGGTTAGAATCTCAGGTTGCACAAAGGAAATATGATGAATCTCTGTGCACCTGGCACAGTGGTAGGAATAGCGGGCAGTGCTAATATATCTATGAATGGCTCAAAAGAAACCGGGGACTGACCTGAGCCAGTACAATTAGGAGGATCCTGATGACAAATGGGGAAGAACTAGGTTAATTAACTAAAAAGGCTTTTGGCCAAGAGTACGGTTCTGAGGCTCCCCTTGCCTCTACTATAGAGTGATGAGATTCATAGAAGACAACAGTATATTTTCAGTTGGTAACTTAATTTTTATGTCCATGTGTAGAGTCAACCATGCCATCAGCTACTATAAATATGACAAAGAATAAAAATAAGATATGTGAAAATACATTAGGAGGCAGTGTGGTATAATGTAAAGAACCCTGGGTCCGGAGCAGAAGTCCTGGGTTTAAATACTTCCTCTGATGTTTATAACCTATGTGACCTTGGACAAGTTTCTTAGCCTCACTAGGCTTCATTTTCGACATATTTAACATGAAGAGATTAGATTAGATGGTCTCAGAGGTTCTTTCTAGATCTAGAACTCATAAGCCTATAAGCGTGTGAGAATCTACATGGAATCACAAATCAAACTGGCCATTGTAAGTACCAAAAGCATGTGCCTAGTAAACCCATATGACCTATCAAAATAGGACGTAACCCCCACATGACCTGAGTTAGATGCCTCATGGGATTTTCTAGCCAGCCATTTGCCTCACTGCTGTGTTCCTATACTTTACCCTGTCTGGGCAGTTGTTCATTTCTGCCTTTCTACTTCTCTAGTGTTGATATTAATTTGTCTGACTTTTCAGTGTTACAAGCCTTAAGATACTAGAATGCCAATTCTGATTCATCTTACTCAGTACTTGACTCTCTGTGTCTGAAACAAAGGAATTCACAGAAGTTAGTAGTTCAATTTAATAAAAACAAGTATTTATTAAGTAATTCTTGGTTATAAGCTGCTAAAATATAAAGATGAAATATTATATAATCCTTTCCCATACAGACCTTAGGAGGAAAGCTTTGAAATGTGTTACAGCATGACGGAATATTATAAGTGCAAAAGAAAATTCCAAAGTACTACGAAAATTGGAGGAGGAAAATATCATTTTCAGATGGTATCATTAGGGAAGACTTCATGGAGGAGGTGGCACCTGAAGGGTTCTGAAAGAAGGCAAATGCTAATGTATTCTAGTGGGGGGTGATGTAAAAAAGGCACTGAGACAGAAAAGGACAGAAGGTGGTAGGTGGTCCAATTTAGTTTGACAAAGACTAAATTTGACAAGACAAAGAAAAATTGGTTGAAATAAAACTGAAAAGATAGGTTATGTCCCATCCCTGCATCCTGAAGTGCCCCCAATTCATAGATCATTGGTTTGTTTCATGAATTAATTACCTACTAGTATCTCTCTGCTGGCCTCAGCTGGTCCCTATCAACATAGTCCGTCCTTCCTTGGCACTGACAACCTCTTATTAACACTTTAGTTCCAAGATGTTTTCACAATATCATCATCATCATCATCATTATCATCATATTATATCAGAATAAAATATATCATTGAGATTATCAAAAGAGCTCCATTTTTACACATAAACTTGAAATTAGTGGGTCTCAGCTGGCTATGCTTTGGAGGTAAGTAGGGAAGGAATGCTGCCAACCAGGGAGAGACTTGCACCTCAGGGTCAGCTTCACATACGGTGATGGAACACATAAGAACCTCTCAAAGATTCTAAATCAACATAGGCAAAAGGCTTAGTCATCACTAAACATGAATAAAAATGAGCTCAAATCCAAAGAGGTGAGAGAACCTACTCAAATACCAGCAAACATCATCAGAGAACAGCATAAGCTAAATTATCATTCTAACAGAAGCAATATTTCAACAAGAAGCTTGCAGAATACAGGATCAAAGGTCAGGAATTAACAAATTTACAATTTCAGCAGCCTTGGATGTTATATTTTATTCATTTACCAATATCAGTTGGGCATTATTGAGGTGGTAGGATGGAAAGAAAGGTGCGATTGCTAATTTTACATAATAACATACAAAGAGAATAAATAATAACTAATTTTTACAGAAAGCTTTGAGGTTTGAGGTTTGTAAAATCTTTACATTCATTGTCTTACCTAAAGAAAGTAAGAACCCTGATGGGATTGGAATTCACTGGATCCCTCATAAAAAAAATCAGAAACCAAAAATGGAAAGTGCAAGACAGCTAGAGAATCCAGCAGAAAATGAGGCAGAGAGTAAAATAAATATGTGGAAAACTAACAAGGTGCACCAGTTTATTGCAGTTGCTTCTAAGGACTTAGATGTTTTCACAGAAGAAACCACCTGGCCCAAAATGCTAAATCAATAACTTTTTATGTGGGACACCTTCTAATTGACAAAAGAATTTATAGAATCACAGACACAAAAAGGACTTGAGAGGTCATCAATCCAACTCCTTCATGTTACAGATGAGGAAACAGCCTCCGCAAGACGGAGGGATTTGCCCAAGATCACGGAGTTGGGATTTTAGGGACAAGTTCAGTTTGCTCTCTTTTCTACTGAGCCAAGCTCAGGGACATGAGAGGAAAAAAGCCAAGGAAAGAAGGGTACAAGCCAAAGGATAGCTTTAGAGTTCAGTTTCTAGAAATATGGATAAAAGCTAATCATGGAACAAACTTGGCAATTAATCCATAATTTAACAAGCAGCTCTGTGTAACAAGGCTTTGGGTGTGATAACCTCCAGGCTATGGCAGAAGAAAGTAATGGGTCTGGTGGAGACTGCCCTCTGGATCTGACACTTGGATTACGAAGGATTCTTCTCATTCCTACTAGTTCTGTATGAAGATGCCTGAGGTCTCCTTCTTAGGTCAAAGCAGTTCAGTGTTATCAGAGAGAATGAGCAGGTTTATGGGAGAGGCTATGTCTTACACAGGCATATGCAGTTGGTTTTGAACCTCAGATACACCATAGTTAGCCATCAATCAGCCAGAGTGCACAAGGCAAGTGTGAGTTTCCAAGCATAGAAAAAAAAATTTTTTTAATAGTACACATTTAGAGCATGGGCCAGCCTTTGTGAATAAATCTAGAGCTGAAAAAACCTTTAGGTCACTAGTATAGAGAAGGAAACAGACCCAGAGAGGTTAAATGATTTCCCAGAGGCCATATAGGTAAGAAGTGACAGGGCTGAGATTTAAACTCATGTCTTCTTTCAGCCACTGTATCATGCTGCTGCCCAAAATTCCCTGGGCTACAACAGAAGGAAAATAAAATCTAGTAGAATTTGGTACTACTAAATTTAGATAGTTCATACACTTTGCACTAGAATAAATTATATTACTGTTGTCTTTTTTGAGAGAAGTTTATGTGAATTGGCTTATGATGATTACCTTGGACAAACAATCATTCTGTCTTTATGAAAATTGGCTTTCACATGATTTGAACACAGTAACTGGACAGATAATTACTTGGGAAATTTCCATAACTGCAAAAAAGGTTTTCAAGCCCATGCTTGCCCAAGTCCCCCAAATTATAAATAATAAAAAATATGGAATAAGTAAATCTGACATACAGTTTCCTAGAATAACAATGAGCCCTTGGGGATGGCTTGTCTCCAGGAGTCCCTGGGTTTGGCTTTTTTTAAAGTAATAATTATTTTTAAAACAAAATTCTTAAACATATGATTGCAATGCCCCCTGGCAACACAAGATGTGCTTTGTCTTCATTTTGACAAGACTGAAAAAATAATTTTACTTTTAAAAGTTCAAAATTATGGATTGAAAATATTCCTTTAAATTCTCTCCATTTTTCACTGGTTCTGATAATCCTAGGCAGGTGAAAAAAGAGGTTAAGCTGTCTACAGCTTGGCATCAATCTGTCTCTTCAATATCACTAGTGAAATTAAGTTGACAAGTCAGATTTCCCAAAGACTTTACTAAGTACACACAAAGTGTTCATAATTTTTCTCATTGTGAAACTTTTCATTGACTCTTAGGAAAAGGTGAAAACTCCTTGAAAACAAGAATCCAAAGAGAGTTCAAGTAGAATTATCAATGCCCAGTAGTCATCAAAAAGTGATTTCAAGAATTTTTAAGATTCAAATGAAATGTATATCAATTTGGAGGAAGGAAACTTCTTCCATCATTAAACCCATTTGCTTCTGCTTCCTCCTTAGTTTCTGTGTTATTTTCCACACTGGATCTCTCCTTTCTTCATTATTCCCTATCCTATCTTGTGTTTTTTTTAATATTTCACTCATAAAATTTCTTTCTACCTTTAAGACCATTGCACTTTATCTGTCTACTTACTCCTCATCTTTTAAACATAGATACTTGTCCAATATTCTGTTCTTATTTCTCTTAGTTTCTTACTCCTTTGGTGATCTCATCTCTACTCCCATGGCTTACATTATCATCTCCGCAGAAGTCATTTAAAAATCCAAATCTCCTCCCTAATTTCTCCCTTGAGCTCTAGAACCACATTTCTAAATGCCTGCTGAATATTTTCACATAATGATAGAGTAAGGTATGCTGCTTATTTAAAGCCCTTTTCATATGTAGTGGATTAGTGATGAAAAGGGCAGAAAACAAATTTTTGTGGGAAAAAAGTTATGTTAATAATCAAAGATAATAAAGTATTGTCTCTGTTACAGATGAAGATTTTGACTCCAAATATGAGTAGGAAAAGAACTTTGGTTTTTTATTTTAATTGTTAATTTATGTATAAGAAAAAACATTGCTTTTTATATGATTGAAAGTTTTAGACAGGAAATTAATTATGGAATCAACATAAAGATTCAAATCCATTTTTGATTAATGTGGGATGTTTCCTCACGTATGTGGAGGAAAATGATGTGATAAAGATTTTTTGTTGATTGAAAACAGGAGAAATGTGAGTGTGAAGAAACCTAGTTTCAAGGACATCAAAGAACAGGAAGATGGTGTTAAATCCTTCAGAGGTATAGAACATTATGGATCCCTCAGTTCATTTGTGTGTGTGTGTGTAAATGTATGTATGTATATATGTATAGATATAGATATTATTATAAAAAGACTATCAATTTGATGTGAGGGAGAAATATGGGGAGTGTTGACTTTTAAGTGAAACATCAATAACTGAGAATCAGGAGGCAACTATTTAAGTCATTCAAATAGATAAGAAGCAGATGTAGAGAGAATAAACTGAGGAATTGAAGATGTGTCGGGGGCACTGAAAAGCTTCCTTGTGAGAGGTGTGGCTCTGAAAGGATCTTGTAGCAGAAGGTTTTAGCTGAGTGATTTGTGATTGGTGAGAGAGAGTCGTCTTCATTAGCTAATTGATTCAATGGCAGTTATTGAACCATTTGTTCTTCATTGTTGTTGGTCAGCTGTTTTTCAGTCACGTTCAACTCTTCATGACTCCAGCTGGGTTTTTCCTGGCATAGATACTGAAGTGTCCTTTTTCGAAATCATTATACAGATGAGAAAACTGAGGCAAACAGGATTAAGTGACTTGCCCAGGGTCTCACAGCTAGTAAAGTGTCTGAGGCCAGATTTGAATTCAGGAAGATGAATTGTCCTGACTCCAAGCCCAGCACTCTATCCTCTGTGACTCCTGGCTGCCCAGAATAGGGTATATTATATTGCTTATTCTTTGCCTTTAACATATTAATATCTATTATGATGTAATTTCTTTTGTCTTTTTTTTTAAGAAATGAGTTTTGTTTGGGATCTAAAAGTGTTATTGTGAGTGACTGATTGTATAACTATATATAATTTGAATGTGTATAACTATATATAAAAGTATTATTATTGTGAGTGGCTGGTTATATAATACTGGATGGCTGGGTGTATTGTGTAGAATGACTTGTTGTGTAGAAAAAAGGAACATATGATGGGGGGTTCAAAAGCTAGCATGGGAGGTAGAAGTGTAATTCCCCTTACTAGAGTTACTTCTAAGACCCTGAGAGAATTTAAATGTAATTATGTGGTGGTGGTCTATTTTTGAGAATGCTATATGATGGCAAGTTGGAAGAGAGTGAATCAAAATCAGAGTATGGGGTGTTGCCATGTTCCACATGAAAAAGGTAATATTTATATAAATATTGTATGACATTGGTGGGTAGTGATTCCATGTCATGTCACACATTATTTAGAATACCGTCACTTCTCAACTCCAATACATTTTGACAGCTGGGGATAAGGGGTGAAGGGAATGCAAGTTGTCTCACCCACCATAATGTGATTGTTGGTACATTAGAATTTCAAACATTAGCTCCTTGGATCTTCTCCTCTCAGCATCTTGACTTTCAGTTACAGGTATAGTTTTCTCTTAAATTCATAGTCAGCTCTTTCCTCTAATACTAGATGTCAGGCTCCTTAAGGCTAGTTCCCATCTGAAATGCTAATCCTCTTTGTGTCTGTGTCGCCATCAAGAGTCTGATCCCTGCTGGGTGCAACTCAACCTCTAAAAATATTTTGGTTGATGTGCTTTTCTTTTAAAGGCCTCCAGGTGAGGGGCAAATCTGTTCTGAGTAAATGCAAATTCTCCTTCCATTTCAACCAGATACCTTTTACATATTTTGCTAAAGGAATGGTATGGTGTGCACTTCATTACCTCTGTTATTTGCTTTTTATTTTCTGCAATTACATCAATTAACTTGAAGGGGGAATGAAACATAAAATTCTTGTTCCCCCAACAGAGACATGCATATACACTAACATAATTCTCCCCTGACTATAATCTTCCTGATGTATCACTCTGACTACTCTTCCATTCAAAAATCTTCAGTGATTGTACTCCCTACATGATCAAGTATAAATTCCTGACCTTGGTATTCAAGTACCTCACAATTAGTATGTAAAGTGCCCTTTAAGTCTTATATTATCTTTTTTAAAATACTGTATGTTCCCATCATTCTCCTTTGGTCCCAGGGAGGCTTGCATACAACAGAATGGCTCTTTTTCCTACCCTATCTCTACCTGTTGAAGTCCCTTTCTTCTTTTAAGGCCCAAATCAGAAGTCACCTTTGTGATGACTTCCCTGACCCCCTCTGGGTAAAAGTGAATTCTCTTTGCAATTTTCTTTATAAATTAGTTGAAAAGGAAGCAGAACCAAGATAGAGAATTAGACACAGCAACCCATCTGAAATCTTTCAAAATTTCCCTCCAAACAATTTAAAAATAAATCCTCAAATCAAATTTTGGAGTAATAAATAGAACAAAAATTCAGGGTAAGACATTTTTTCCAGCCTAAGAAAACTTAGGAGATTTGCAGGGGAGTCTATGACACTTTTAAAATTACAAGTGGGCAAGTGAAAGCTAATGACTCCATAAAACATCAAGAAACAATGAAACAAAGTGAAAAGAATTTAAAAAAAATAGGAGAAAATTTGAAGTATCTCATCAGAAAAATAATTGACCCAGAAAATTTATCAAGGAAAGATACTGAAGAATTATTGTACTACCTGAAAGCCAATGATCAGAAAAAGAGCCTAGACATCATCATTTGAGAAATTGTCAAGGAAAACTGCCCTGATATTCTAGAACCAGAGGGTAAAATAAAAATTGAAAGCATCCATTGATCAACTCCTGAAAGAGATCCCAAAATGAAAACTCCAAGAAATATTGGAGCTAAATTCCAGAGCTCCCAGGTCAAGGAGAAAGTATTTTCAAGTGACCAGAAAGAAACAATTCAAATTTCATGGAGCCACAGTCAGGATCACACAAGATTTAGCATCTCCCACATTAAAGGAGCTTGGAATATGATATTCTGGAGAGCAAAGGAACCAGGATTAAAACCAAGAATAACCTACTCAGAAAAACTGAGTGTAGTCCTTCAGAGGAAAAAATGGATATTTAGTGAAATAAAGGGTTTTTTATGAAAAAGACCAGAGCTGCATAAAAATAATTGACATTCAAAAATAGTACTCAAGAGGAGCAAAAAGGTAAACATGAAAGAGTAATCATAAGGAATTCAATAAAGTTACTGTTTACATTACTATTTGGGAAAGTGATACACACATATACATATGTACATATACACATATACACATATATGTATATGTATATGTATATATACTTTATCTTTTTTAGGGCAGTTAAAAGGAGCCTACATAGACAGAGGATATGGGTGTGAGTCAATTATGTTTGGAAAATCTCCAAAAAAAATGAAAGAATGAGAAAGAGGGATGCACTAGGAGAAGGAGAAAGAGAGAGGCAGATGGGGAAATTTTTGTTACACAAGGAAGAGGTTTTACAATACATGGGGGGGTGGCAGACTTGAATCCCACTCTCAGTGGAAATCACTCAAAGAAGAAAGAATATAAATATATGAACACACACACACACACACACTCAGTTGTGTAGAGAAATATCTCTTACCTAAAAGCGAAATAGGAGAGGAAGGGGATAAAAGAAAGGGGAGAATGACAAAAAAGTTGTGTGGATTAAGGGAAGCAGTGGTCAGAAGAAAGCAGACTTTTGAGGAAGGGAAAGAAAAATAAACAGAACAAATGGGATGGAGGGAATATACAGTTATCTTAACTGTAATTGTGAATTGGATGACCTCATCCATAAAATGGAAGTGGATAGCAGAATGGATTAGAAACCAGGCTCCAACAATATGTTGTTTGCAAAAGACACAGCTGAAACAGAAAAACACACACAGAGTTTAAATAAAGAGTTGGAGCAGAATCTAGTATTTTTCAGATGAAGAAAAGAAGGTAGGGATAGCAATCATGATCTCACACAGAGTAACAGCAAAATAGAACTAAACAAAAGATATAATCAGGGAAACTACATTTGCCTAAAAGGTGACAAAGACAATGAAGTAGTATCAAAACTTTTTATAGCAGATTTCACTAAGAAAGGCCTCATTTCTCAAATATATAAAGAACTGAGTTAAATTTGCAAAAATAAGAGACATTCCCCAATTGATAAATTATCAAAGGATATGAATAATCTTCAGAAGAAAAAATCAAAGTTATCTATAGTCATCTAAAATGCTCTAAATCACTGTTTATTAGAGAAATGCAAATTAAAACAATTTTGAAGTATCACTTCACACCAATCAGAAATAATAAATGCTAGAGGGGAAGTGGGAAAATAGGTACGCTAATGCACTATTGGTATAGTTGAGAACTGGTCCAACCATTCTGGAAAACAATTTGGAACTATGCCCAAAAGACTATATAACTGACTGAGCAATGCCACTAGATCCACACTCCAAAGAGATCAAAATAGAAGGAAAAGGACCTATACGTACAAACATATAACAGTTTTTTTGGAGCTGGCAAAAAATTGGAAATTGAGGGTATGCTCATCAGAATGGCTAAACAAATTATGGCATATAGTTGTGATGGAGTACCATTGTACTGTAATAAATAACAAATGGAGTGACTTCAGAACAATATGGGTAAGTAAGATCTATATGAACTGATGCAAAGTGAAGTGAGAAAAACCAGGAGATCATTATGCACAGTAACAGCAATGTTGTAGTGATGATCAGGTGTGAAAGACTCAGCTACCTTGATCAATACAATGATCCAAGACAATTCCAAAGGACTCACAATGAAAAATTATATCCACCTCCAAAGAGAGAAATGATGGAGCTCTGAGTGCAAACTGAAATATAACTTTCTCACTTTCTTTAATTTTCTTACATTTTCAGTATGGCTCATATAGAAATATGTTTTGCTGATTTCATATTTATAATTTATATCATTGCTTGCCTTCTCAGTGGGTGGAGAAGGGGTGGGAGGGAGGGAGAGAATTTAGAATTCAAAATTAAAAAAAAGAAAAAAGAAATTAAAAATAAATAAATATTTTAAAAGTAAAAAATGTGTTTCCTGTAAGAAGAAAAAAAACCTTATCATGTAACAAGCACACAAACAAAAAACAAACAGGAAAAAGTTGTTATGATTATGTTGAATTTAATATACACTTTAAAATGTGCCCAATGAAATTTATAATTTCACATACAATTCTTTTTTGTTCTTCCACATACATTGAAATATTCATGATTGTTGATGTTTGTTAAGTTTATAATAAAATTTATTTAATAAATTAATTGAGATTCTTTTCAGATGTGGGTTGGACCAAATAGATGCTCTCTGAAGTCCCTTCCAGTGTTCAAATTCTGTGATTCCGATTCTAACAGATCTTTGCCTGGTTGTCTCCTTTGCTTTTATCTCATTCTTCCTTATGTCTAGGTTAGGAGATAATGTGGTATGGTAGAAATAGCACTGCTACTGGAGACAAAGGATCTTGGTTCAAATACTGCCCTGGATATTTTTTACCTATATAACCATGGGGAAGTAATCTAACTTTCCTGGGCCCCAGTTCTTCATGTGTAAAAAGAAGGGGCTGGATTCATTGACTTCTAAGATCTCTTTCACTTCAGAATCTAAGACCCTATGTCTTTCCCTCCTACTAGAATGTAAAGTCCTTATGATCAAAGTCTCTGTATATTTTTGCCTTCATATCTACAGTGCCTAAGGTGTGCTTCATTAGTAGCAATTGCCCAGTAAACATTTATTGAATTTAATAAAATTATTAAATTGAGAGAAATATCATAGTAAGAAAAAGCTAATTTTGAAAAAAATAAAGGGTTTTCACAAAATTAGTAACATAATATTTGAAAGATATTCTCTTTATCCAACTATTATTTTCAATGTACAATGCAAAAAATGTTCAGAATGAAGGTATTTTCTGGTTTCTTTTTTCATATAATATTCAAAACAAAACTTGGGTTTTGAAAAAGCATAAGCATAAGGAAAATTCTCTCCCTCCTCCCTCATTTTCCATAAACTTTCCTATTTCTCCCCATGGGAGATTCTACCTCCCATTGAAAAAAAAAACAAAACACTGGTGAAGCAGAAGCAAATCTGTGTCAGCAGTCAGGCTTCCAGCCCACACACTGACACAGGATGGCTGACAATAAAATCCATGTTTTATAGCTCATTCCCTAGGAGGGCCTCCTGAACTCATCCAACAAAGGCAGAACACCAAATCATGCTGTAAATAGCTTTGGGCAGATTCTTCTTGAGCAAAACATTCAAGGTCAGAATGCCACTGTTAACTTAGCTTTCTATTTTTCTTTTCTTTTTTTTTTTTATTAATTAATGGATTTATTTTTAGTTGTCAACATTCACTTCCACAAGACTTTTAGTTTCAAATTTTCTCGCCATCTCTCCTCTCCCCCCACTTCAAGACAGCATGCATTCTGAATGCTCCTCCCAATCTGCCCCCCTTCTTTCATCCCCCCTTCTCTTATCCCCTTCCTCTTCTATTTAGGGCAGGATAGATTTCTATACCCCTTTGCCTGTATATCTTATTTCCCAGTTGCATGTAAAAACAATTTTTTTTTGGCTAGGTAATGGGGTTAAGTGACTTGCCCAGGGTCACACAGCTAGTAAGTGTTATGTGTCTGAGGCCAGACTTGAACTCAGGTCCTCCTGTATCCAGGGCCAGTGCTCTATCCACTGCACTACCCAGCTTCCCCCATGTAAAAACAATTTTTAATATTAATTTTTAAAACTATGAGCTCCAAATTCTCTCCCTTTCTTCCCTCCCCATGCACCCTCATTGAGAAGGCTAGTAATCCAATATAGTTTATACATGTGTAGTCATGCAAAACACTTCCATAATAGTCATGTTGTGAAAGACTATATATACCTCCATCCTATGCTTCCCCCCATTTATTCTATTCTCTCCTTTGAGCCTGTCCCTCCTCAAAAGTGTTTGCTTCTGATCATCCCTTCCCCATTCTGCCCTCCCTTCTATCATCCCCCCTCTCTTATCCTCTTCCCCCCTATTTTCTTGTAGGGTAAGATAGATTTCCATAACCACTTGAGTGTGTATATAACATACTCACTCCTTAAGTGTGATATAACATATCCCTCCTTAAGCCAAATATGATTAGAGTAAGATTCACACATTCTCTCTCATCTCCCCCTTCTTCCCCTTTGCTGTAAAAGCTTTTTCTTGTCCCATTTATGTGAGATAATTTACCCCATTCTACCTTTCCTTTTTTCCTTCTCCCAGTATAATCCTCTCTCACCCCTTAATTTTATTTGTTAGACTTCATCCCTTCATATTCAACTCACTTTGTGCCTTCTGTCTATATCTATATCTATATAATGTATATATATAATGTAAGTATATACATACATATATACACGTATATATGTATGTATATTCCCTCAAACTACCCTAATACTGAGAAAGGTCTCATGAGTTACAAATACCATCTTTTCATGTAGAAAACATGAAAACAGTTCAACTTTAATAAGTCCCTTATGATTTCTCTTTCCTGGTTAGCTTTTCATGCTTCTCTTGAGTCTTTTATTTGAAAGTCAAATTTCCTACTCAGCTCTGGTCTTTTCATCAAGAATGCTTGAAAGTCCTCTATTTCATTGAATGTCCATTTTTCCCCCTGAAAGATTATACTCAGTTTTGATGATTCTTGTTTTTAATCTTAGTTCCTTTGACCTCTGGAACATCATATTCCAAGCCCTCTGATCCTTTAATGTAGAAGCTGCTAAATCTTGTGTTATCCTGATTGTGTTTCCATAATACTTGAATTGTGACTGCTTGGTTTTGTTTTAAAATTCCCCTATTTCTCATAAAGTCATTAGCTTCCATTTGCTTCATTCTAATTTTTAAGGAATTATTTTCTTCAGTGAGCTTTTGGACTTCCTTTTCCATTTGGCCAATTCTCCTTTTTAAGGCATTCTTCTCTTCATTGGCTTTTTGGACCTCTTTTGCCATTTTGATTAATCTAGTTTTTTGGGTTTTGTTTTTTTTTTTTTAGGCAATTGGGGTTAAGTGACTTGCCCAGGGTCACACAGCTAGTAAGTGTCAAGTATTTGGTCTGAGGCCAGATTTTGAACTCAGGTCCTCCTGACTTCAGGGCCTGTGCTCTATCCACTGCACAACCTAGCTGCCCCGATTAATCTATTTTTTAAGATGTTATTTTCTTCAGTATTTTTTTGGGTCTCCTTCAGCAAACTGTTGACTCATTTTTCATGATTTTCTTGCATCACTCTCATTTCTCTTCCCAATTTTTCCTCTACTTCTCTTACTTGCTCTTCAAAATCCTTTTTGAGCTCTTCCATGGCCTGAGATCCTCATATTTTTCTTGGAGGCTTTGGATGTAGGAGCTTTGACTTTGTTGTCTTCCTCTGGTTGTATGTTTTGATCTTCTTTGTCACCAAAGTAAAATTCTATAGTCTGAGTTTTTTTCCTCTGTTTGCCCATGTTCCCAGCCAATTGCTTGACTTTTTAACTCTTTGTTAAGGTAGAGCTCTGCTTCCAGTGTGGAGGTTATACTGTCCCAAGCTTCAGAAATTTTGTGCAGTTATTTTCAGAGGTACTTCTAAGAACCTGTAAATTTTCAGTTCTTCCAAGGTAGTATGGCAAAGGCGAAATTTTTACTCCTTTCCTGGCCTGTGCTCTGGTCTATGAGTGACTGCTAGCACTCTTTTCTGCCTCTCCACTGCTGCCACAAATTCTACCACACCAGCTTTCTTCCTTGCCCCAGGACTGCCACCCAGGACTGCGGCCCAGATCTAAGCAGGGGCAAAGCAAGAGGATCCTACCTGAGCACCAGCAAAGAGATCCCTGCAGTCCTCCTCTGATCAGCCAATCAATTTCCCCTCAGTCTGTGGGCTGAGAGCTTCCGAAGACAGCCACTGCTGCTGTGGCTGCCACTGCCCCAGGGCTGTGCTAGGGCCAGGGCTGGACCATGCTCCTCTCTCATCCAGTTCTGACAGACCTTTCCCATTGACTTCTAAGTTGTCTTTGGTGTTTGTGGGTTGAGAAGTCTGGAAACCACAGCTGCTGGTGATCCAGTTTCCTGAGGCCTGCTCCATCTTTGCCTGCATGGCCTATGGCCCATGCTGAACTGTGCTCCTCTCACAGCCTGGTGCAAGTTAGGATTGTCTTGGGATGGAAATTTGTTACACTCTGTCTTTTTGTGAATTCTGCTACTCTAGAATTTTTTAGAGTCATTTTTTACAGGTATTTGGAGGGCTTTGGAGGAGAGCTCAAGTGAGTCACTGCTTTTTCTCTACCATCTTGGCTCTACCCTTTATTTCTATTTTTCTGAGCAGATGTCTTCCTGCTACTATTTATCTTTATAAATCACCCAAGTAGCTGCTTAACCATGGAGATCAGAATTCTACTTGCCTAGAATCTCCTGTACTAGTTGGTATAAAATGCTCTCCATTTTCAGTTCTAGCAATATGTGCTTGCCTGGAAATCAGAGGCAGCCTCACAAAGGAGCTGCAGTAGAAAATGTGTTTTTTCCATTGCTGTGTTTGTTTCTGTAGTTGTGGCAGTAGTCTGATAAAGACAGGGTAACATTAAGAGCATGTAAAAATGTGGCATATTTTTTGGCAGGTGTAGCATCTTTCCAAGTAAAAACCCTTCCCATGCCAACACTCTCCTGTAAGCATAACTACTTAGATTATTTAACTTACATTGAATATCCTTTCACCTTTCCTTGAAAACAAGTTTTTTCTCCTCTAATCATTTTAGTGGGACTTATATACACTAGAATCTTTGTTATTTACTCATATTCTTAGGAGTCAGAGACTTCTCCATGTTTCATTTACTTGACTTAGCTCTATCTTTACCTAGGTCTTAGCCAAAAACTATGGCATATTTTATCCTGCCCTTAATTTTAAAAATAATATTTGTTGTAGAGAGCAGGATGCCTCTATCTCTTTTAACCACATCTGGATTATTGAATATGTTCATGTCCTTCAATGCCCTTATCAAGAAAAAATATTATTTTTATTTCCTTTTTGTGGTTTTGACATCACCTAGTGCCTCATCTTGGTATAAAGATGACTCTGACCTCTTGAAGGCTATGGGGAGATAGCACAAGCTGTAACAAGTTCTATGAAATTCTAAATGGTTAAAAAAAATGTGCCTTATGGCAAACTATAAGTTCTCTTGTCTAAGGAACAGTCTAGCTACACAAGGAAAAGCTTATCACCAAATTGGCTAAAGGGTTGTGGTTATTCGGTCCAATTTTCAAAGACCATCTACTAAATTGTAGATGGGTAGTCATCTGTATGTGTGGATGGACTATCTACCCCAACCAAAACACAGATCACTGACATGTTGAAGTTAGATATTTTTATGGTAAAATGGAAAGTGCTCATAAAGCACTTTTTGTGAAAAAATCTGGTTTTATTTTGTGTGTTACAAATGCTGTGAAGGCTCTAGGTGTCACAGTAGATGATAGGATCATAGGCTTAGAACTAGAAAATATGTTAGAAATAATCTTCATTTTTATCATTGGCTCATAGATTGAGAGATAGAAGCAATCTCCAAAACCATCTAGTTCAACATCCTGTTCCCATTTTACAGATGTAGAAACTGAAGCCTATTGAGATTAAATGATTCATGCAACATTATACAGGAAGTAAGTGGCAGAGGCAGCATTTAAATTCTGGGGCCTCTGACTTTAAATGGTCAATTCTTTGCACTCCTCTCTGCTATCTCTTCATATCTTCTCTGATTAAGTAAATTCAACTATGGAATATTTGTAAAACACTTTATAAATTGCAAAGTGCCTCATAGTTGCAAGCTATGGTTATTAATATTATTTTCTTACATGTCACTCACATTAACATCCCCTTTTTAAGAAACAGAGAGAGAATAATTATGTCACTTTCCCAGCAAAAATCAGTAGTTGACTTCTCAGAATGATGTGTTATATTCAGACCATGAAACAATACCCTGAGGATTTGAAAAAGGTAATTAAATTTCAAAATGGGTTTAATTGACAACTTAGTCTTCGAGAGAATCTGGCTTATTCTGTTCTTGGTGGACATGGAGAAACAACTCGTCAGCATCCTTTATGAAATAATTCCTAATATGCATGAAGACAAAATCAACTCTTGCTTCAGGCCAAATAATTCTTGTTTTTCCATTTCTATCTATAAAGCCAACTTTTCAATTACATAAGAATGTTATTATTTTATGTAATAAAAACTCAATTTTGAGTAAATTTAATTTTGTTTGAAAAATGATCTTTGTCCTATGTATATAAAATATTGTAGTGTCTATGTATAATGTACTATGTAAATAGATACCGGACCCTCTAACTTGCAGTATAGAATGTGGATCCCTCTTAGTGCACCCAGAGGTCCTATGACTGAGCTGCCAGAGGAGGGGGCCATTTGAGAAGGGAAATACAGCCACTTCCAAAGAGGTAAATAATTTTACACTGAGGCCTGACTTTAAATAAAATTTTGAGTGTGTGTTTGTGTGTATGTGTGTGTATGTGTGTTTATCCCAAATTGATTTCATATGTATGAAGGAATTTCTTTGTATGAAACCTACATCCACCAATACAGCAGTTTTATTCATAATTTTACGGACTTGCCAGGGGAAATAAGAGGTTAAATGACTTGTGCAGGGGCACACAGCCAGTATATGTCAGAGGAACCTTGGAACTCATATATTCCTCACTCCCAAGCCAGGTTTTGTATTCCTGTGTTCTTGTTCTCTCTCTGTGTCTCTGTGTCTATCTCTGTCTGTCTCTGTCTATGTCTCTGTCTCCATCTCTCTCTCTCTCTCTCTCCTCTCTCTCTCTCTCTCTCTCTCTATATATATATATATATATATAATGCAAAAGGGCAGAGAGAGTATCCAGATTATTCTTTAAAGAAAAAAATATCTTTGTTTTGGATAATGATTCTGACAACCTCCTGAATCACAATTTTCTGAATTTATCCCTGCAGCCTATACTTACCTATATTTAAATAACCTGGCTAGAAATTCTTGGGGCATCTTCTCTGTCACCCTAACTCATGAGTAACTTCAGAGGAATAAGACACTGCCCTTAAAATCAAATCATATCAATAAGCATTTATTAACCATTTTCTATATGCCAGGTACTATACTAAACACAGAGGCTACACATACAAGCAGAAAGAAACACAGAGGCTACACATATAATCTTCTCCCAAAGATTTTCTGATAGCTTCAGCATTGAGAAATTATGATGGTCATAAGAATACAAATGGCAGAAACTAAGAAGGAGGAGAATGGAATAATCTGATTACTGCCTCTGGTAACCCATAATTTTAACACATTATGTTACACTTTTCCAATCTCATTTAATTTTAAAGAGCAAAAGTGCATCTCATTTCTCTTAATAGGAACAGATGACTGCATTAGTTTTGGATACATTCTATGGAAAGTCACTCTGCTTCGGCCTTATCATCATAAATTTTGCACTCTCAGTCTTTCATTTCAAGCACATATATTTTACCAAAATGCCCCCAAGAAAGAAAAGAAAAATGTTAATGGATGCTATAGGAAAAGGTCATTCATTCTACCTAGTTCAGATTTTATGGATGTTCTCAATCTCACAAAGGCTCTGCACTCTCTTCTTCATGCCATGCAGAATAAACAAGTGTTTTATTGTTGCAAACTTCAGAGTATGCTTGGATGCCTTGGTAATTTGCTCTGCTCCATTTACTTTAAAAATCAAGTCAGGAAGGTCATCATCAATGAGAAAAATATGAAGAATGCCCCTTTTTTCGCTCATCATACACCAAAACTCCTTCTGTAAAGCATTGCATTTTATCAGCTCTTAGAAATATATTATCAATGTTTTTGAATACTTTCTCCCAAATTAATCAAGCAGATTTTTTTTCTAAAGGGAGACAAAACATTATTATAGATTTCTCAGTTATCTTATGATGATAGAAGAATTTCTTAGAATCTTTTACAATGTTTTTATAAGCTGGAATGACCTTTAGCATTCTTGTATTGAATGCCTCTTCAAAAATTTCAGATAAACTTCACAGCACAATTTTCAAATCCCGAAAGGAGGGGTGTGGTCGAAGGGAGGAAGTTATGAATGCTCTTTCCCTCAGTGCGGTGATGAGCTAAGTTGTGCTTTTCACTTTGAGCATTGTGAAATTTACATGAGGTGACATTTAAAAGATGCATCATGAAAATGAAAAGCTGAACACTGATGAATTTTCTAATGAAGGATGTCTTCTGAAAGCAACATGAAGTACTAAACAGAAATTCAAGAGGCATGGGATTCTAGTGATAGTTCTGCTGAATGAATTTGAACAAATTATTTAACATCGATTTATTAACATGTAAAATGAAGGGGTTGGATCAGTAAGGTTCCTTTTAGCTCCAAATTTCTTAGGATCTGCTCTTCTATATTAAGTAGGTTCAAACCAGGTATTGTTATATATTCCATCTTGAAACCTCTGATGTTTATATTCTTTCCAATAGATTATAGATTCCCTGTCAATCCAAATACTAAGGGTTCTACAAGGAACTTTTAGGGATATAAGTTGCTAAGCTGGCATAAGATATATAGTAATTTTCAGTCATAATATTTGTGTGTATGTGTGTGTATGTATGTTGGAAAAAAGGACTTTAAAAGTCTTCTAGTCCAATTTACCACTCATTGCATCTAATCTAGCTTCTCATCCTCCAACATATCTGAGTGACAGGGAGCCCACTACTACATTCTTCTTTCTTTTTGGATACTTCCAACTGTAAGAAAGTTCTTCCTGACAATAATCAAAACCTGCCTTCTTGTCATTTCTACCTATTTGTAGCTCGTAGGATCATAGCCATAAAGTTGGAAGGGGTCTCAGAGGATGTCTTGCTCTAGCTTCTGGATCCTACTACCCTGTCTTTCAAGTAATCTAACACAGCATCTATTATATGTATGCTTGTGTTGTGAAGATGAAGAAGCTGAGGCTCAGGTTAATTGAGGTCACACAGGTAATAGGACTCAAACTCAGATCTTCTGATTTCAATACTTTGACACTGGGGATTCAAAGACAAAAAATGAATAGTCCTTGCCTTTAAAGAGCTTATCCTACTGGGAATGGAGATCACTAAAGCACTTTCACTTTTATCATACCACAATCATCAAGACCTCTTTAGGCAAAGGAAAAAAAGATCTACTTATTTAAGTACCCCTTTCCCTCTTCCTTTTCATGCACACACCATACATGTTGTTGATAATTCTATCAGCACCAATTGACCCATTTAGACACAGAGAAAAACTTGTCTTCTGATACAGATGACCAATTCAATCTCATTTTTTTCCTACTTTTTCTAGGATAAAATGGAAATTTCGCAGCCTAGCATTTAAGGATCTTCGCAATCTGGCTAGAGCCTATCTGTCCAGACTGATTTTCTTATGACTCCCTTTATACACTCTTTGTTCTAGCTATACTGGCTGGTTTGCTATTTCCTGAACTTAGAATTCAATCTTCTGCCCCTATTCTTTTTATAGAAGCTGTCTCCCATTTCTGAAATGCACTCACTGTTCCCCTCTACCTCTGAGAATCCTTACCTTCCTTCAGTGCACAACACCCCCGCTTGAACTTAATTTGTTTTTATACTAAGATTCAGTATTTCCAAGACATTCTATACTGATTTTTTTAGACTGTATGCAATGGAAAGTGCACCAGATTTTGTAAAGGAGGGACTAGCCTCAAACCCTGTTGTTTATTTTCTTTGTGACTTAACATGTTGGGTAATCTCTCTAGAGATTAGTTTCATCATTTAAGTAAGGATATCTGACTACATGATATCTAAATTCCTGTCCTACTCTAAGTCTATCATATATACCCAGGTAAGATTCATTTAACCTAAAGTTTCAACAGCTTAAATTATTTTATTCTACAATGGACATTGGAAACTCTCAAGAGTAACACCTTCATTTTACAGATAAAGACTGAAGAAGTTAAGTGACTTGCCCAAGGTCATTTTGTAATACTAAAATGCTACAGAGGAGAATTCAGTTAAAAGATATTGATCTTGGATTCTATTCAAGGATCCCCCATTAACTAAGTTCTGAAAGGAACTACTTATGAGAAGAACTGATCTACAAGAATTTCATGACAAGTACTTAAAAGACAGTATTTTAGTATCGTAATAATAGCACTTTTATTCTATGCTTCTTCAAGTTTCTCAAAAAAAAACATTAAAAAAAAGCTGGTGAATGTCTCAGGAGTTTTTATGACGATATTTTAAGACAACTTTCTCTGAAATAGGAATTCACTTTTACAAACTGAACAAAACTGAAATCTAGAAATATAAGTAGAATACATCAGTGGGCTCCATGATTTTTTTCTCTAATAGAAATCCAATTGAGACACCTTTTTAAAAATTATATTATTCTTTAGCATATTTCCTCTTGTATATCAGTGATTTTTAATCTGAGATCAATGAATGTAAGTTTAAAAATACTTTTCATACACATATATAAGCATAAATATATTATTTGTGCTTTATAATTGCATTTCAATATAATTTCCTTTTGTAATCCTATGAATTTTATTTTATGCATTTAAAATCATTATTCTGAGATTCAATCCATTGGTTTCACCAGACTAACAAAATGGTCCATGACATAAGAATGGTTAAGAACACCTGCTCGATGGCCTCTGTTTCTATGTTCTTGAGAGTAGAGGTCCTCAAAGAATGGTCCCCAGATCCCTCAGAGTGCCCAACATCCTTTCAGAGGGTCCACGAGGTCAAAACTATATTTTCATAGTAATTCTAAGACGTTATTTGCTTATTAAAACACTCATGGATGTATGGTCATATTTTCTCTATGTATTTCAACCAAAACAATATATAACAACAGATTGAATTTAGAAGCAGATATGAAAGTACAGCTATGTTCTATTGAGCCAAACATTAAAGAGTTTACAAAAATGTATAAAACAATAACTGTCTTCTCACTATTGGTAGAATGTTGGAAAATAGTTATTTTTCCTTAAAATATAATTAATTTGTTATGGGATTTTTGCTGATGCTTTAAAATTAGTATTTTTAAATTATCAAGTTTAATTTATAATATGAAAAATTATCACTAGAAATAACCTATATAAAATATGTTTTTGTAGTCCTCTATAATGTTTAGAAGTGTAAAAGATTCTTCATTAACTTTTAAGCTTAAAAGCATCCTGAAACCAAAGTTTTAGAATTGCTGCTCTATAGAAATTAAACTAATCTAAAATTAATCTACTATTCCAACCCCCTTCCATGCAGCATATTTGCTATTTTTAATAGAAAAACATAGTGATCCCTAACTTAGGTCATTGACTCTTCCAGGAAATGAAATACAGTGGGTGTGCTGCAAAACACTGTCATCTTCTTTTCTGACTATATTTTATTGAATCCTGCTGATTAAAAAGAAGAAGGTGGGGGCAGCTAGGTGGCGCAGTGGATAGAGCACCGGCCCTGAAGTCAGGAGGACCTGAGTTCAAATCCCGCCTCAGACCAATCACTTGACACTTACTAGCTGTGTGACCCTGGGCAAGTCACTTAACTCTAATTGCCTAAATAAATAAAAAGTAGAAGGTGTTCAGGCCATTTGCACTTTATGAAAGAAACTTTAAAATCTTCATGTGAAACAAGATAGACACATTTATTAAAGTGGCAAATTTTCAAAATGTTAAAAAAAAAGTCTTCTGAAAGCCTTTGATGCCTTTAACCTTATTTTTGTCATTCTATCTTATTCTGTATCATAACTGGGTAACAAGGAATGTTTAACCTCTAGAGGAAAATGCATTTCCAACTCACTTTAAAATATATTTGACTAAAAGTTGAAATTGAATCATAATAGTTTTTCATGAAGAAAGATGTTATGAGTTGGACAGATGAGAATAATAAAAATTTTAAAATTTCTGCATGAAAAAATGCTGTGGTATTCCACCCATTAATATTGGTATAGCAGCAAAAGAATATTAAATATGCTTTGTTATGGTGACTTGTAAAGAATTCTAGCACATTTTTAATAGTCTAGCATCCTGTGTCATTGAAGATCAACTACTTATTAAATACATATTGTGTGCCTAGCAGTGTGCCAATTTCAATAGACATGGGTAGTCTATACTCCCACAATTTGCCCCTGACCTACAGAATTTTTTTTGGTGATATATTCCATTTTTCTTTTTTTCTTTTTCTATATATTTAGTATTTAGTACTCCCAGTTACATGAGAAAACAATTTTTAACATTAATTTTTAAAATTTTGAGTTACAAATTCTTTCCATTTCTCCCTCCCTACCCCCACCCCCAATGAGAAGGCAAGCAATTTGATATAGGTTATACATGTGAAGTCATGCAAAATATATATATAATAGTCATGTTGTGAAAAAAAATCGACAAAAAACCTCAAGAGAAATAAAGAAAGTTTAAAAAAATAATGTTTCAATCTGTATTCAGACACCATCAATTCTTTCTCTGGTTATGAATAGCATTTTTCATCATAAGTCCTTCAGAGTTGTCTTCAGAAGTGTATTGCTGAGGATAGCTAAATTATTCACAGCTGATCATCTTACAATATTGCAGTTACTTTGTACACAGTACATTTCACTTTGCATCAGTCCATGCAAGTCTTTCCAGGTTTTTCTGAGAGCATCCTGCTCATCATTTCTTATAGTATAATAGTATTCCATCATAATCGCATACTACAACTTATTCAGCCATTTTCTAATTGATGGCCATCCTCTCAATTTCTAATTCTTTGTCCCCAGAAAAGAGCTGCTATAAATATTTTTGTACATATAAGTACTTTTCTTTTTTTTTTAATCTCTTTTGGGTTACAGACTTAGTAGTGGCATTACTAAGTCAAAGAGTATTCATGTTTTTATAGCCCTTTGGGCATAGTTCCAAATTGCTCTACAGAATGGTTGAATCAGTTCACCGTTCTTTCAACAGTGCATTAAGGTCTCATTTTCCCCACATCCCCTCCAACATTTGTCATTTACATTTCTGGCCTTTTAGCCAATCTAATAGGTATGAGACAGTACCTCAGAATTGTTTTAATTTGCACTTCTCCAATCAATAGTGAGTTAAGATATTTTTTCATATGGCTATAGATAGCTTTGATTACTTCATCTGAAACTGATCTTATCTGTTGATCATTTGTCAACTGGGGAGTGGCTCTTATTTTTTATAAATTTGACTCAATTCTCTATATGTTTGAGAAATGAAGTCTTTATCAGAGAAACTTATTTCAAAATTTTTTCAGTTACCACAATTACTGTTGCTAACTGTATTTCCTTCCATCCTATTCTTTCTACCTCCATTTATTCTATTCTCTCTCTCCTTTCATCTTGTCCTTCCTCAAAAAGTGTTTTGCTTCTGACTATCCCTTCCCCCAATTTGCCCTCTCATCTATCAGTCCCCCCCTTTTCTTATCCCCTTTCCTTCCCATTTTATTGTAGGGTAGGATAGGTTTCTATGCCCTACAGAGTATGTATGTTATTCCTTCTTTGAGACAGTTCTGATGAGAGTAAGGTTCACTCACTCCCCCTCACCTCCCTGCTCTTCCCCTCTACTTTAAAAGTTTTTTCCTGCCTCTTTTATGTGAGGTAATTTACCCCATTCTATCTCTTCCTTTCTTTATCCCAGTATATTCTTCTCTTACCCCTTATATTTTTTAGATATCATCCCTTCATATTTGACTCACACCTCTGCCTTCTGTCTATATATATTCCTTCTAACTACCCTAATAATAAGAAAGGTTTTATGAGTTACAAATATCATCTTCCCATGTAGGAATGTAAACAGTTAAACCTTATTAAGTTCCTTATGATTTCCCTTTCCTGTTTACCTTTTTATGCCTCTCTTGAGTCTTGAGTCTTGTATTTGAAAGACAAATTTTCTATTTAGCTCTGGTCTTTTCATCAAGAATGAAGTCCTCTATCTCACTGAATATTCCTCTGAAGAATTATAATCAGTTTTGCTAGGTAGGTGATTCTTGGTTGTAATCCTAGATCCTTTTGTCCTTCAAAATATCATATTATAAGCCCTCCAATCTTTTAATGTAGAAGCTGCTAAATCTTTTTTTATCCTGACTATGGCTCCACCATACTTCAATTGTTTCTTTCTCACTGTTTGCAATATTTTCTCCTTGACCTTGGCACTCAGAAATTTGGTTATAATAGTTCTGTAAGTTTTCATTTTGAGATCTCTTTCAGAAGGTGATCAGTGGATTCGTTCAATTTCTATTTCACCCTCTGGATCTAAGATATCAGGGCAGTTTTCCTTGATAATTTCTTGAAAGATGATGTCTAAGCTCTTATTTTGATCATGGCTTTCAAGTAGTCCAATAATTTTTAAATTATCTCTCCTAGATCTATTTTCTAGGTCAGTTGTTTTTCTTCATTTTTTAATTTTTCATTTATTTATTTTGTTTTCAACATTCACTTCCACAAGATTTTGAGTTCCAAATTTTCTCCCCATCTCATCCCTCCCCCCATCCCAAGATGGCATGTATTCTAAATAACCTTTCCCCTAATTTGCCCTCCCTTCTATTTCCCCCCCTTCTCATCTCCTTCCCCTTCTATTTTCCTATAGGGCAGGACAGATTTCTATACCCTATTACCTGTATTTCTTATTTCCCAGTTGCATGTGAAAACAATTTTTAACATTTGTTTTTAAAACTTTGGGTTCCACATTTTCTCCTTTCCTCCCTCCCCACCTACCCTCATTGAGAAGGCAAGCAACTCAATACAGGTTATACATGTGTAGTCATGCAAAACACTTCCATAGTAGTCATGTTGTGAAAAACTTACTGTATTTCCCTGCACCCTGTCCTACCTCTCGTTTATTCTATTCTCTCTTTGAACCCTGTCCCTCCTTAGAAATGTTCGTTTCTGATTACCCTCTACCCTAATCTGCCCTCCCCTCTATTATCCCCTTGCTCTCTTATCCCCTTGCCCTCTCTTTTCCTGTAGGGTAAGATAGTTTTCCATACCCAATTAAGTGTGTATGTTATTCCCTCCTTAAGCCAAATCTGGTGAGAATAAGATTCACTCATTCCCTCTCACCTTCCCCAACTTCCCCTCCACTGTAAAACCCCTTTCTTGTCTGTTTCATGTGAGATAATTTACCCCATTCTACTTCTCCCTTTCTCCTTCTCCAAGTATAATCCTCTCTCACTCTTTAATTTTATTCTCCAGATATCACCCCTTTATCTTCAACTTGCCCTGTCCCATCTCTCTCTCTCTCTCTCTCTCTCCCTCTCTCTCTTTCTCTGTCTCTCTGTCTCTCTGTCTGTCTCTCTCTCTATATATATATGTGTGTGTGTGTGTGTGCGTGTGTATATAAACATATATATATATCAACATATATTTTTTCCCTTCAACTGCCCTAATACTGACAAAGGTCTCATGAGTTACAAATATCATTCTTCCATGTAGGAATATAAACAGTTCAACTTTAATAAGTCCCTTAATATTTCCCTCTCCTGTTTACCTTCTCATGCTTCTCTTGAGTCTTATATTTGAAAGTCAAATTTTCTATTCAACTCTGGTCTTTTCATCAAGAATGCTTGAAGATCCTCTATTTCACTGAATATTCATTTTTTCCCCTGAAGGATTATACTCAGTTTTGCTGGGTGGGTGATTCTTCGTTGTAATCCTATCTCCTTTGACCTCCAGAATATTATATTCCAAACTGGGGCTAGGACCAAGTTTCTCTCTCACTGCAGTCACAGATTTTTCCTACTGACTTTCTAAGTTCTCTTTGGCGTTTGTGGGTTGAGAAGTCTGGAAACCACCACAGCTGCCCATGATTCAGTCCTCTGAGTCCTGCTCCAGCTTCGCTGAGGCCTGGTTTGCCTGCTTGTCCATGTTGAACTGCATTCTTCTCCCAGCCTGGCACAACAGATTTTTCCAATCAACCATCTAGGATGTCTTGGGCTGGAAGTTTGTTTCACTCTGTCTTTTTGTGGGTTCTGCTGCTTTAGAATTTGTTTAGAGCCATTTTTTACAGGTATTTGGAGGGGTTTGGGAGAGAGCTCAAGCAAGTCACTGCTTTTACTCTGCCATCTAGGCTCCACCCTGTCAGTTGTTTCTCTAATGAGACATTTCACAATGTCTTCTATTTTTTCATTATTTTGTTTTATTGTTTCTTGATTTTTCATAAAGTCATTAGCTTCCATTTGCTCCATTCTAATTTTTAGGGAATTATTTTCTTCAGTGAGCTTTTGACCTCCTTTTCCATTTGGCCACTTCTTCTTTTTAAGGCATTCTTCTCCTCATTGACTTTTTGACCTCTTTTTTTAACCATTTGGACTAGTCTTTTTTTAAGGTGTTATTTTCTTCAGTATTTTTGTGTCTTTTTTATGAAACCACTGACCCGTTTTTCATGATTTTCTTGCAGCACTCTCATTTCTCTTCCAAATTTTTCCTTTACCTCTCTTCCTTGATTTTCAAAATCCTTTTTAAGCTCTTTCATGGCTTGAGACCAATTCATATATTTCTTATAGGCTTTAGATGTAGACTTTATTGTCTTCTGAGTGTGTGTTTCTATCTTCCTTGTCACCATAGTAACTTTCTATAGTCAGAGTTTTTTTCATCCTTTGCTCATTTTCCAAGCCTATTGCTTGACTTTTAATTCTTTGTTAAAGTAGGGCTCTGCTTCTAGGGTGGAGGGCACAATGTCCCAAGCTTCAGGGGTTTGTGCAGCTATTTCCTGAGACACTTCTAAGGACCTGTAAGTTTTTAATTCTTTCAAGATGAAGTCTCTTTATTATCTCCTGGTCTGTGCTCTGGTCTGTGAGCAACCACAAGCACTCTTTTCTGCCCTGGAACAGTGGCCATAAATTCTGCTATACTAGTACTCCTCCTTGTCCTAGGAGTGCCACCGAGGACTGTGACCCAAATCCAAATATGGGCAAAGCATCAGGGTCCTGCCTCAGTGCTAGCAAAAAGACCTCTGTAATCTCCTTCTGACCAGTTATTCCACTCCTTTACCATATGTGGTCCGAGAGCTCCAGAAGCAGCTGCTGCTCCTGCTGCTGCTAATTCAGTCACTCTCATGGCTTCATGCTGACGTGCCATGGCCAGGGCTGTGATGGCACAACCTGAGCTGGACTGTGCTTCATTCTCACCCAGGTGCAATAGACCTTTGCTGTTGACCTTCTAAAAGTTGTCTTTGGTATTTGTTGCCTGAGAGGTCTAGAAACTGCCACTGATTCAGTCTCTCTGCAGCCTGCTCTGGGTGTACTGGGGCCCAGTCTGTGCTGGACTACACTCCTCTCTCACTCTGGTGCAACAGACTTTTTTTGCCAACCTTCCAAGTTGGCTTGGCTGAAAATGTGTTTCATTCCATCTTATTTAGACTCATTTTTAAAGGTATTTGGAGGGTTTGGGGGGAAAGCTCATGCAAATCCCTGCCTTTACTCTGCTATCTTGGCTCCACATCAGTCACTAATTTCCTACCTTCACAGTCTTGTCTTCCAATATATGAAACTTCTATTCCAGGCTATCTCATTCCCTAATCAAAGACTTCTCATCTCTGGGTTTTTGCTCTTCTCAGTCTATCCACTCTTAAACTCCTGGCTCAAGTTGCATTTTCTGCATAAAGTTTCACCGGAAAGCCCTAGTTAGAAATTATTTCTCCTTCCTCAAAATTCCTATACAAACTGTTATCCAAACAGTTCCTTTAGCAATTAATCATGTGATGTCAATTCTGTTGAGTATTTTCTAAAATTTGACTTTCACTTATGTTTTCCCAACTAGCTCTTTGAAGATGAGCTCCTTTTACTGATATCCCCAAAAGTGTCACAAAAAAGGTATTAAGTCAGTATTTGTTCATTTGGTTTGATGATCTGAACCACCTTTTATTTTAATATAATTACTTTTAATTAAATTTCATTGATTTTTGTTTCTATATTACCCACATTTCCCTTTGTGTCCCTCTCCCAAGTCCACCCAGAGAGATATCATTTATAATAAAAAAGAAGGAAAAGTCAGCAAAACTAATCAACATGTGGGAAAAATCTACAGTTTTCTATATTCATGGTCCTCCTCCTCTGTAATGAAGTCAAGGAAGGGGGAAGTGTCTTTTTATATGTTTTCTTAATGATCAGTCTTGGTTATCTTAACTTCCCAGGACCGGGAAAATAATATACATAAATGACTACATCAATGATGCAAATAGAATGAATAGTAACAACAAAACAATCAGAATTAAAGTATGCTTAGCATCAGATTCTTTCATGGGACTTTTTGTTCAATTATTGGAAGAATCCTGTAATTAGACCAAAATGTCAATAAATCTGCTCTTTGACTTTTTGGAAAGGATTCATGGTTCATGAGAAACCAGCTGATGTGTTGTATTTACAAACATGAAGCTTCCTTCATTTTGCATGGATACAGCCTATGTTTTTGAAGTATTTTTTTGTGGTTGGCACAAAATCATTTTGGGAGGAAACATTTGGGAAATGGAATTAAAATGGATAACAAAACTCAAAGCAGCCTGATTTAAGCTATATCTAAAATAAGATGCGAATTTTATTGGGAAGATGCATTTTTCTTTTTAGACTGAACTTAGATTTCATCAATCTAGGGAACTCACAGTGAATCACATCCTTTGCCAGTCAATGTTGTCACTTTGTCTGCAACTTAAAGAGTTGCCTGGTGGAACTCAAAGATTAAGTCACTTGCCCAGGGTCATAGCAAATAACTGTGAAAGGCAGGACTTAAACCTAGGTGTTCCTGATTATGAGGCTCTTTATCTACTTTACCATATAGGCTCTTGGAAGTTTGTTTTTGTAGCAATTTCTTTTTAAGGTTGACATTTAGAATTAATTTCTGAAATGACTCTCTACCAGGAAGATTTTTTAAGCCATTTAATCCCATAGTAACCCAGTTGAGATCCTCGTTTTGTCCTGTGAAGAACTTGAAAGATTTGATGGTTTTCTAAGGCACCAACCAAGACGATTTGGATGAACCTGGCAACAGTAATAGTATATATAAGTTACCTAGTTTTTGCCCTTGCAGGCATTTACCTAAAAATGAGGATAATAACTTTTGAGCATCCCTCATGAATGGTGTCAGGCACCATTTTAAGTCAACTGAATTAGTTGCTGAATAATTGATGAAAATGCTTGCCTACACCAATGCTAATTTTAGCTTGACTAAAAACTATTCCCCAAACCCTTAGTAACTCTCACATGAATGAATCCACAATGTTACTTTTCAGATATTTTGATTACTCTATCTATATACACCAGTTTGCTTTATTTCAATTCTTTTAGAAGGGGAGGATAGGCTAGGCTACCTGTCAGATATTGTTCCTACCATACCCAGCCAAGTGATTTAACCTCTTAGTGCCCCCAGGAAATACTTTAAAACTTTTAATTACAGAGGAATTTCAGGTTCCTATTAGTGAAGTATTTCTCCTCACCAGGAGGAGAAATATCTACTGTCATAGTGGAAACAGGGAGTAGGAAACTATTAAGCATACTAAGTGTAGTAAACATAAGCACCACTAGGGCCAAAAGCCTGATGTATTCAGATATATCGACTTGATTTCTTTTGATCATAACACTTGAATATGAACTTAAAATGCATCTAACCCAATGCAGTAGTTTTACAAATGAGGAAATTAAGGCTCAGAAATATTGATTGATTTGTCCAAGGTCACACACATTCTGAGTGTCAGACTCAAACCTAGCTCCTATGTTTGTAAGCAGCATCAGATTGGAAGCAGTCTCTTACATGATTAAACTAGATACAGAGAGCACCTATAATTTTATGTTATTCCAGGATATATCATGGCAATTTTTATCAAAATAAATAGTTAGTGGACACATCCTGAGTCACAGTGAAAGATTCACCATCAATATATTTCAGATTTTGGAAAACAGAAGCTTCTCGGGGTGGGGGGGAATTAAAAAGTAGTTCCCATTGAAATTATACAATCATCTTTGGGTGGGGATGCTTTCCTTTGATTAATTCCTAAGATAAATATCATGACATAATTTCCTTCTAGGGGAAAAAATAAAAATCTCCAAAACATTGCGAAGTGAAGAAACAACTGGACGGCATAATATTTCAGAGTTTCTCAGATACAGAATCTTGGACTTAAACTTGTCAATAATTGTTTCATTGTAAATAAAGTATATTGGAATGAATCATAATATCATGGAGTTTTAGCACAGGAAAGGATAATGGTTAAACTGAACTATCACCTAGTCCAAGCCTCTCATTTTATGTATGAAGAAAGAAGTTTAAGTGACTTGTCTGAAGTCACACAATTAGCCAGTTATACTGCCTTCCATACAATTCCAAAATAGAAGACATGGGATTAGGTCCCACCTCTGCAGTTTGTTGTGAACACAGGGAAAACAACATCTTTTCAAATTACCTCATATGTTTGTTGTGAGGATTGAAAAACATCTTTAAAAACCTGTGTAATATTGTACAAATGCATGTTGTGGTTATGATTACAATGAGTAATATTAGCAATTGGATCACAGGTAAGAAAGAAAAAGAAATGTAAGAAGAAAGGAAAATTTCTTCCTTTCTTGCTATCTTCATCTCCCTTTCTTTATTTTGCCAGTCAATCAACAAACTTTTATTAAAGGCTTGCTGAGTGTAGATAGAGAGATGAAAAAGACTTTAGAGATCAACCAACTCCACCATTTTACAGATTGGGAAAGTAAAACACGGAGACATAAACATCAATAAACTAAAATTTAGAACATGTTTGTTTCAAGGATATTTTCTCAAAAATTTTCTAATCCATCTCTCAAAATTATTCTGTTGGAGATTTTGTTTTTGCTTTTTATTTTTTTAAAGGGATAGTTTGCCATGTCAAGTAGAGAAGTATTTATTAAGCATTTACCATATTTCAGGAACTGAGGATACAATGAAAGAGAAAATGAGCCCTTTCCTTTCCCTTAGAGAACTCACAATCCAATGGAAGAGACACCATGCAAACAACTATGTACAAAGGAGATATGTGTACAGTATAAATTGGAGATAAACTCAGAGGGAAGGCATTAAAATTAAGAGGCACTGGGTAAAGATTTCTTGCAGAAGGCAGAATTTTAACTGAGACCTGAAGGAAGCCAGGGAAGACAAGAGCCATGAATGAAGATGGAGAGCATTCCAGGCATAGGAGACAGCTAGTGAAAATGTACAGTGTTAGGAAATAGTGTCTTTTTTGGAGGAACAGCAAAGAGGCCAGTGTCATTCAATCACAGAAAATGTGGAGGGTGGGTAAAGTCTAAGAGGTCCAGAAAAGTAGGTGAGGGAAAAATAATAATAGATAAATTTATATATCATGCTAAGGTTTACAAATTGTTTTACACACATTACCACATTTTATCTTCACAAAAACTCAGTACTATTACCATCCCCATTTTGCAGATTAGAAAACTGATGTTGAGACAAGTTTAGTGGGTCACAGTGTTAGTTCAAGTGTTCCTGAGTCCAAGTCCAAAATGGTAATCTATATATATAAGAAAGAGGGAAAGGACAAAAAAGAGGGAAGAGGATGAAAAAAGGACAGAAAGTGGGGAAGGCAGGAGAGGTCAAAGGACTCTTGAAAACTATTACCTGTGAAATTTCATACCACAATAGCTCAGTGTTCTGGGCCCAGAGAAGTTACAGATTCTGTGAAGAGTTAAGTCATTACAATCTGACAGCACACTAGTAAGCAAGAATCAACTTCCCAAATGTCACATTTACTGGAAATGACAAGATACTTGACCAAATAGAATTTATGTTGACTAAAGGCAGTCATGATAAAAACAAATATTTAAAACAATGTTATCAAAATAAAGTCAATAGAGAGATCAATCAGAGATAAGAATAGGTTTAAAGCAGCTGCCTGAAAATATTCTCTTCAGAATAATACTAATCAGTTCCAGAGATTTGAGGCATTTCACAGAAGCAGTCAAACGAAAACCATAAGCTATACTATCCAGGAATTAATTCCTGATCCACTCCTCCTCACCCTCCACTCTGCATTCAGGTATTTTCCTAGTATAATAATTACATTGCTCATTCTCCAAGCATATTGAAGCCTTTTACAATATCAAATGCATCTGGCCTAAGATAGTGCTCTAATAAGAAACAGTACCAACATGAAAGCCATGTGATAACAAAATCTCCCATTAGGTCAAGCACTTTACAATTTATGAAATAAAGTAATGCACATTATCTCTTTTGATCCTCACAAGTACCATGGGTGTATCTATTACAAACTTTGTTTCATAATTGTAGAAATAGGGTCAGAGAGGTTATATAACTTGCTTAAGGTGTCATGGAGTGAGAGGTAGAGAGCTCCACTTGGACTGAAGAAACCCTAAATTCAAATCGTGAGACATTTACTGACGCAAGGAGGATGATAATAATGATGCTGCATCCTATTCTGCTATATTATAACACTGTTGTTCAGTCATTTCAGTCATGTCTGACTCTTTGTTACCCCACTTGGGATTTTCTTGGCAAAGATACTGGAGTGGTTTGCCATTTCCTTCTCCAGCTCATCTTACAGATGAGGAAACTGAAGTAAACAGGGTAAAGTGACATGCCCAAAGTCACATAGCTAGTAAGTGTCTGAGGCCAGATTTGAACTCAGAAAGATGGGGCCCAGTACTCTATTCACTGTGCCACCTAGCTGCCCAGCATTATAACATTATTATAATGTTATTATATATCATAAGGTTATATATAGTAACATTATAATAATGTTATATTGTATTGTAAGGTTATAATTTATAATGGTTGTAATGTACATTATTTGAAATATAATTGTAATATATATTATATGATAATATAAAATAATTTTAATATATAATAATTGTGAGCATTACAATATATCTCACAGATTAGAACAAGAATCAAATAAGATGATGAATAAAATGTTTTACAAACTTTAAAGCACCACATAATTGTCGGCTCTTATTTTCAGCACCATAGTGCAGTGCCTTCCAGGTAACCCACATTTGTGTAGTCCTTCAGATTGACAGATCAATCAATTAGTCAATCAATAAACATTTATTAAGCACCTACTATGTGCCAGGCACTGTGACAACAACTCTGTGGAGTTTGTAGTTTGAATATAATGACTGACTTTAGAGTTGAGAAAACTGAGGCCCAGTGCATGTGCTCAAAAGGTCATGCAACTACCAAGTAGCAGAGAGAGCCCTCATTCAGGTGTTACAGCATCCAATTCTATGCTTTTTCTGCTATGCCATCATGCTAATTAGATCCTGATGTGTTGTGGGGAGTTTCTATTTGGCTTCAATAAATGACAAAGAGAATTCTAAGAAAGGGTGGAGAAAGAAACATGATGTTAGCTGTTGACACATTCCAGAGCCCACATGCAAATATCACTTTTTTGGACATGTATTTACTTGCAACCAACTCTCATATTTATTGTAAGGATCAAAAAAGAAAACAAATCCTAGTCTGACCTTTTCCAGGTTCCCAAGCATGGTAAACATTTATAATTGGCAAGTTCGCTCCAAGCTATCAGGAGACCCACCACAAAGAATATGTCTGTTCCTCATATGCCTCATTGCTGGAAGATGATTAGTACTGTTTCATTCTAAACAAAGGGAGAAAAATTGCTGTTCAATGAGCGTTCTTCCCCTAGGTTTTAACTCAGCTTTTTTTCCATAAGTGGTTTTTAGAGGTGTATTGGGATTTGGGAAGTGATCTTATAGCAATAAAAGTCACTATAAAACATAAATAAAACTTCCCTAATGGTCCACCAACCACTGACACATTGGTTGTACAATTCACATATTCTGTACATGTGGGAAAATGTGTGGCAGGCCTGAAAAATCACCAAGTTTTTACTTTCCCAGGGGTGCTTTTTTATATTATTTGGAAATCCATACCCAACATGAGACAAATGTTGAAAAGGTAACCTGCTTCGAAGAAATATGGTCAAATATATCTCAGTATTAACAAAGGTAAACACTGGTAAGGTGACAAGGAAAGTTACATCCCAAATCAGAAAGCTAGCAAAGATCCCAGAGGCCCTCTAGTCCAAATGGAGTAGACCAAGAATTCCTCTATACCACAATCTGGAAGGCCCCTAAGAGGTCATCTAGTCCAATCTCATCTTACAGATGAGGAAACTGAGGCCCAGAGAGATTAAATTAATTGACCAAGTATAACAACCTTTTAAGTGACAGAGTTGGAATTTAAATTCAGGACTTTTGACTTCAAAGGCAATATTCTTTTATTGGGCCATGCTGCTTACAACTCCCAGTAAGTGGGGCCAGAAGACTGACAGTTGAGGATAACCCACTCATAATCCCCTTCATTTGGCTAAATTTTGACATAATACTCCTTGGGGATTTAGGCACCTCTCCATCAAATAAGCATTGGATCAGCTTGGGCTCTGAGGACTTCACTGAAGCCTCCCATCTGAGCACCAATATCCAAGAAGTACTCCATCCAAAAACATCTTTTTTTAAAGAAAACTCCCTGAAATTATAGACAATGTTTTGAAAAAACAAGTCATATTTTAAAAATTCTGCCTTACTGAGCCAACATTGTCTAATTCAAAGAGTTCTTCATGGGGGTCTGAGACCTTTTTTTTTTTTTTAAACAAGTGAATTCTTTTTTTTAAATTTATTTTTAGTTTTCAACATTTACTTCCATAAGCTTTTGAATTTTAAATTTTCTCCTCCTCTCTCCCTTTGCCCCTCCACAAGATGGCATGCAATCTGATATAGGCTTTACATATACATTCTTATTAAATTATTAGTTATGTTGTAAAGAAGAATTAGAATGAATGGGAGGAAATATGAGGAAGAAGAAACAAAACAGAACAAAACAAAAAGAGAAGGCAAATAATATGCTTCGATCTGCATTCAGACTCCATAGTCCTTTCTCTGGATGTGGATAGCATTTTCCATCATGAGTCTTCTGGAGTTGCCTTAGATCCTTGTATTGCTGAGAAGAGCTAAGTCTGTCAAAGTCAGTCATCACACAATGTGGCTATTACTATGTACGATGTTTTCCTGGTTCTGCTCACTTCACTCAGCATCAGTTCATGTAAGTCTTTCCAGGTTGTCCTAAAGTCAGCCTGCTCATCATTTCTTATAGCACAATAGTATTTCATTACATTCATATACCACAACTTGTTCAGTTATTCCCCAATTGATGGCATCCCCTCAATTTCCAATTCTTGGCCACCACAAAAGAATCTGCTATAAATATTTTTTGTACATGTGGGTCTTTTTCCTATTTTTATGATCTCTTTGGGATACAGATCTAGAAGTGGTATTGCTGGGTCAATTTTTATAGCTCTGGGCAAAGTTGTGAATTTTTTTTATTAATTTATTTTGATTTATCGACAATCACTTCCATAAGCTTTTGAGTTTAAAATTTTTCTCCCCCTTCCTCCTCCCCTCTCTTCCCAAGGTGGCATGCAATCTGATATAGGCTATACATATACACAACTATTAAATATATTTTCACATTAATGATGTTGTAAGGAAGAATTACAGCCAATAGGAGGAATCACCAGAAAGAGGAAACAAAACCAAACAGAAGAAAAAAAGTAGCAAATAGGATGCTTCGATCTGCATTCAAACTCCATAGTTCTTTCTTTGGATGTAGATAGTATTTTCCATCATGAGATCTTTGGAGATGTCTTTAGATCCTTGCATTGCTGAGAAGGGTTAAGTCTATCAATGTTAGTTATTGCATAACGTGACTGTTACTGTGTACAACATTCTCCTGGTTCTTCTCACTTCACTCAGCATCAGTTCATGTAAGTCTTTCCAGGTTTTTCTGAAGTCTGCCTGCTCATCATATAGCACAAAAGAGTTCCATTACATTCATATACCACAACTTGTTCAGCCATTCCCCAATTGATGGCATCCCCTCAATTTCCAATTCTTTGCCACCACAAAAAAAGAGCTGCTATAAACATTTTTGTAAGTGTGGGTCCTTTTTCCATTTGTATGATCTCTTTGGGATACAGCCCTCTATTGCTGGGTCAAAGGGGGTATGCACATTTTTATAGCCCTTTGGGCAAAGTTCCAAATTGCTCTCCAGAATGGTTGGATCAGTTCACAACTCCACCAACAATGCATTAGTGTTCCAATTTTCCCACATCTCCAACATTTATCATTTTCCTGTTTTGTCATGATGGCCAATCTGATAGGTGTGAGGTGGTACCTCAGAGTTGTTTTGATTTGCATTTCTCTAATCAATAGTGATTTAGAGCATTTTTTTCTTGTTTGTTTGTTTGTTTGTTTATTTATTTATTTATTTATTTATTTATTTATTTATTTATTTATTTATTTATTTATTTATTGATAGTTTTCAACATTCATTTCCACAAGATTTTGAGTTCCAAATTTTCTCCCCACCTTATCCCATGCCTAAGACAGTGTGCATTCTGAATACCCCTTCCCCTAATCTGCCCTCCCTTCTATCTCTCTCCCCTTCTCTTATCCCCTTCCCTTTCTATTTTCCTGTAGAGTAGGATGGATTTCTATACCCCATTGGCTGTATATCTTGTTTCCCAGTTGCATGTGAAAACAATTTTTAACATTTGTTTTTAAAACTTTGGGTTCCACATTTTCTCCTTTCCTCCCTCCTCATCCACCCTCATTGGGAAGGCAAGCAGCTTGATACAGGTTATACATGTGTAGTCATGCAAAACACTTCCATAGTAGTTAACTATATTTTCCTTCATCCTAACCAGCCCCCTGTTTATTCTATTAGAGCATTTTTTCATATGACTATAGATGGTTTAATTTCTTCATCTGAAAACTGTCTGTTCATATCCTTTGACCATTTATCAATTGGGGAATGACTTGTATTCTTATAAATTTGACTTAGTTCTCTATATATTTTAGAAATGAGGCCTTTATCAGAAACACTGGTTGTAAAATTTCTTTCCCAGCTTTCTGTTTTCCTCCTAATCTTGGTTGCTTTGGCTTTGTTTGTACAAAAACTTTTCAATTTAATGTAATCAAAATTATCCACTTTGCATTTCATAATGTCTATCTCCTGTTTGGTCATGAATTTTTCTGTTCTCCATAAATCTGACAGGTAAACTTTTCCTTGCTTTCCCAGTTTGCTTACAGTATCAGCTTTTATTTATAAATCATGAACCCATTTTGACTTTATTTTGGTATATGGTGTGAGACTTCGGTCTATGCCTAGTTTCTGTCATAATCTTTCCCAGTTTTCCCAGCAGTTTTTGTCAAATAGTGAGTTCTTATCCCAGCAGCTGGGGTCTTTGAGTTTATCAAATAGTAGATTACTATAGTCATTGACTCCTGTGTCTTACACACCTATCCTATTCCATTGATCCACCACTCTATTTCTTAGTCAGTACCATGTAGTTTTGATGATTCCTGTTTTATAGTATAATTTAAGATCTGGAACAACTAGGTCACCTTTTCCTGCATTTCTTTTCATTAGTTCTTTTGATATTCTGGACGTTTTGTTATTCCAAATGAATCCTGTTAATATTTTTTCTAGTTGCATAAAATATTTTTTGGTAGTTTGACTGGTATGGTCCTGAATAAGTAAACTAACTGACATAGAATTGTCATTTTTTATTATATTAGCTCGGTCTAACCATGAGCAACTGATGTTTTTCCAGTTACTTAGATCTGACTTTATTCGTGTGAAAATTGTTTTGTAATTGTGTTCATATAGTTCCTGGGTTTGTTTTGGTAGGAGAATCCTAAATATTTTATAATGTCTACAGTAACTTTAAATGGAAGTTCTCTTTCTATCTCTTGCCATTGGGCTTTGTCGGTAATATATAGAAATGCCAATGATTTATGTGGGTCTATTTTATAGCCTGCAACTTTGCTAAAGTTGTTCATTATTTCAAGTGGTTTTTTTACTTGATTCTCTAGGATTCTCTAAGTATACTATCATATCATCTGCAATGAGTGATAGCTTTGTTTCTTCTTTGCCTATTCTAATACTTTCAATTTCTTTTTCTTCTCTTATTGCTAAGGCTAAAGTTTCCAGTACCATGCTGAACAACAGTGGTAAAGATGGACATCCTTGTTTCATCCCCAATCTTCCTGGAAATGCTTCTAGCTTGTCCCCTTTACATATGATGCTTGTTGAATGTTTTAGGTAGATAGCAGTTATTATTTTAAGGGAGAATCCACTTATTCCTATGCTCTCTAGTGTTTTTAATAGGAACGGGTGTTTTATTTTGTCAAAGGCTTTTTCTGCATCTATTGAGATGATCAGTGGTTTCTGTTAGTTTTGGTGTTGATGTGATCAATTATGCTGATAGTTTTCCTAATATTGAACCAGACCTGCATTCCTGGTACCTGGTTATAGTGTATTATTCTTGTGATAAGTTGCTGTAATCTATTCCTAATATTTTATTTAAAATTTTTGCAACTATATTCATTAGGGAAATTGGTCTATAATTTTATTTCTCTGTTTTGACTCTTCCCAGTTTAGGTATCAGTACCATATTTGTATCATAAAAAGACTTTGGTAAGATTCTTTCTTCACTTATTTTACCAAATAGTCTATATAGTATTGGAATTTATTGTTCTTTAAATGTTTGATAGAGTTCATATGTAAATCCATCTGGCCCTGGAGATTTTTTCCTGGGTAGTTCATCAATGGCTTGTTCAATTTTTTTTCTGAGATGAGGTTATTCAAGTATTTTACTTCCTCTTCTGTTAATATGGGCAATTTATATTTTTATATATATTCATCCATTTCACTGATTGTCAAATTTATTGGCATACAGTTGGGCAAAATAGTTCCTAATTATTATTTTAATTTCCTCTTCCTTGGTGGTGGGATTCACCTTTTTCATTTTTGATACTGGTAAATTGGTTTTCTTCTTTCTTTTTTTTTAATTAAATTAACAAAGGTTTATCTATTTTATTGTTTTTTTTTCATAAAACTAGTTCTTAGTTTTATTTATTAGTTCAATAGTTCTCTTAATCTCAATTTTATTAATCTCCCTTTTGGTTTTCAGTATTTCTAATTTGGAGTTTAATTGAAGATTTTTAATTTGTTCTTTTTCTAGTTTTTTTTTTAGTTGCATGCCTAATTCATTGACCTCCTCTTTCTCCATTTTATTCATGTAAGCATTTAAGAGATATAAAACTTCCCCTAAGAACTGCTTTCTCTGCATCCCATAAGTATTGGTATGTTGTCTCATTATTGTCATTCTCTTGAATGAAGTTATTGATTGTTCCTATAATTTGTTGTTTGAACCATTCATTTTTTAGGATTGGATTATTTACTTTCCAATTATTTTTTAGTGCATCTTTCCACGGCCATTTATTACATACAATTTTTATTGCATCATGATCTGAAAAGGATGCATTGAATATTTCTGCCTTTCTGCATTGGATTGTAAGGTTTTTATGCCCTAGTACATAGTCAATTTTTGTGTATGTGCCATGTACTGCCAAGAAAAAGTATATTCCTTTCTATCCCCATTCAGTTTTCTCCAGAAGTCTACCATACCTAACTTTTCTAATATCTTATTCACCTCCTTAACTTCTTTCTTGTTTATTTTGTGATTAGATTTATCTAGTTCAGAGAGGGGGAGGTTGAAGTCCCCCACTAGTATAGTTTTGCTGTCTATTTCTTCCTGTAACTCACTTAACTTCTCCTCTAAGAATTTGGATGCTCTATCACTCAGTGCATATATGTTTAGTAATGATATTACTTCATTGTCTATGGTGCCTTTTAGCAGGATATAGTTTCCTTCCTTATCTCTTTTGATAAGATCTATTTTTGCTTTTATTTTGTCTGAGATCAGGATTGCTACCCCTGCTTTTTTTTTACTTCAACTGAAACATAATATATTCTACTCCAGCCTTTCACCTTACGCTGTGTGTGTCCCTCTGTTTCAAATGTGTTTCCTGTAAACAACATATTGTAGGATAGTGGTTTTTAATCCATTCTGCTATCCACTTCTATTTTATGGGAGAGTTCATCCCATTCACATTCACAGTTATGATTACTATCTGTGTCTTTCTCTTCATCCTATTTCCCCCGTTTATGCTTTTCTTTGTCCTTTCTTCCTTTCTCTCCTCACCAGTGTTTTTCTTTTGACCACAGCTTCCCTCAGACCTGCCTCCCTTGTATTAGCCCCTTCCCTTTTCTTCCCCTTTACCCTTCCTACTTCTTACCTTATATTCCCCCTCCCTTTTCTTTCTCCTTTTCCTCCTACTGCCTATAGATTAAGTTAGTTTTCTATGCTTAATTAATTATGTTGTTCCCTCCTTGAGACAAATATGATGAGAGTAAGGTTCAAGCAATGCCCCTTTACCTCTCTTCTTTCCCTCTACTGTAATAGATTTTTGTGCCTTTTCCTGTAATGCAATTTACCCTTGTCTGCCTCCTTTCTTTTTCTCTCAGTACATTCTTAGTTAGATTAGATTAATCCACTTACTTAGATCCATCTAACCCACTTGATTAGATTTTTTTATCATTACATGAAAGTCAACTTATACCCACCCCATCTATGTATACCCATTTAAAATGGTATAATAACAATACAGTTCTCAAGAGTTTTAAGTATCATCTTCCCTTGTAGGGATGTAAACAATTTGCTCTTATTAATAATGTTGTTATTTTTTTCTGTCTCCTTTACCTTTTTATGTCTCTTTTGAGTCTTGTATTTGAAGATCAAATTTTCTGTTGAGCTCTGGTCTTTTTATCAGGAAGGTTTGGAAGTCTCCTATTTCATTGAATGCCCATCTCCTCCCTGAAAGATTACGCTCATTTTTGCTGGGTAGTTAGTTGATCCTTGGTTGTAATCCAAGTTCCTCTGCCTTGTGGAATATCATATGCCATGCCCTAGGATCTTTTAATGTAGAAGCTGCAATGTCCTGCATAATCCTGACTGTGGTTCCACGATATTTAACTTGTTTCTTTCTGGCTGCTTGCAGTATTTTCTCTTTGACCTGGTAATTTTGGAATTTCGCTACTATATTCCTTGATGTTTTCAATTTGGGATCTCTTTTGAGAGGTGATCAGTGGATTCTTTCTATGGCTATTTTACCCTATGGTTCTAGGACCTCAGGGCTTTTCCTTAATGATTTCCTGAAAGTTGCTGTCCAGGCTCTTTTTTTCATCGTGATTTTCAAGTGGACCAATAATTTTTAAATTGTCTCTCTTATATCTAGCTTTCAGATCAGTTGTTTTACCAATGAGGTATTTTGTGTTTTCATCTATTTTTTCATTCTTTTGTTTCTGTTTGACTGATTCTTGCTCTCTCATAGAGTCATTAGCTTTCATTTGCCCAATTCTAATTTTTAATAAATTGTTTCCTTTTATTAGATTTTATACTTCCATTAGGCCCATTTTATTTTTTAAGGAATTCTTCTCAGTGAGTTTTTGTGTGTCCTTTTCTGTTTGGCCAATTCTTCTTTTTAAGGAGTTGTTTTCTTCAGCTAATTTTTGTCCTTCCTTTTCTAAGTTATTGACTCTCTCTTGCATACCCCTCATTTCTTTCCCCAATTTTTCTTCCACTTCTCTTATTTGACTTTTAAAATCCTTCTTGAGTTCTTCTAAGAAGGCTTTTTTGGGCTTCAGAGCAGTTCATATTCCCTTTTGAAGTTCCAGATGTGGGTTTGTTGATGATGTCCTCTTCAGAATTTCTGTTCCTAGAATGAGAATCTCTATTACATTTCTTTTTGCTCATGATGTTTGCTTATTTCCTGACCTTTAAAAAGACTGAGCTCTTCTGCTGTGGAGCAAGGAGCACTGACCCAAGCTTCTCGTGTTGGGAGCCTGGGGTCTGGTCACTGGCTTTTTGTGCTGGGGCCTCCAATGCTGGCAGTTGGAGGCTGTAGGGTTCTGGCAGGTTACCTGATATTGGGCTGGAATCAGAAACACTGGAATTCTAGAGGTAGGATTGGATAGGCTGGCCCCTGGAGGTTGCCTGCTCACTAGGATGTTTCACTGAAGGAGGATGTTTCTCCACCTGGGGCTTTCCCCTTTGGAGCTGCGCTTTCCAAAGTTTTGCTGAGGCACTAGAAGACTTGGCCGTGGTATGTGGTGATTTTCCAAGCGGGTTTCCACTGGTTCTACTGTCCATACTGAAGCATCTGGGGGTCCTGGTGTTTGGTGCTTGCCTGCTCTACCACTTGGGGTTCAGGATCTCCCCCTGGTATACTGAGGTGGGGCTTTCCACTAGCTTATTGGGATGCCTTCCGTTCTGTACTGATCCCCCTCCCCCAGGGCAAGAGGGGCCTTTTCTGTTAATCGCTCAAGCTTCCTAGGCTACTAGACTGCTGCACCCCATCTTTCTGCTGGTTCAGCTGTTCCAGGGTTTTTACTGGGGCAGTATTTCCTGGACTTTCAGAGGTTAATAAAGGACAGTGAGAGAGACTTACTTCTTACTCCACCATCTTGGCTCCCAGAAGCATTACTCTCCCCCTACTTTTTTTTAACCAGGGATTAGGGATCAATTTGACTAAGGCTATTTGATGTTGGGACAAAAATAGGTTACTGAGCAGTTAAGAAAAGGATGTTTACTCAGTCCTAACATAGCACAGATACGCTACAAGAATATAGTAGCACTTAGTTTCAGTAGATGCAGCTCCTCTCCTATCCATTTGGAAATGAGTCTGTGAACTTATTTTTTAAAAAATATATTTTGATAACCATTTCAATATAATTGTTTACCTTTGTAATTCTGTGTATTTTATAGATTTTATAGATTTAAAACATCTATAGGTTTCACTAGATTGCCAAAGAGGCCCAATGGCTCAGAAAAGGTTAACATTCCTTACCTAGTGGAGAAAGGGCTTGAGGTCAGGAATACTTGCCTCTAATAATATGAATTAGAGAGTGATTCCTGGGAAGATCTTTTAACTTTTATGTGCCTCAGGTAACTCCCTAGGACTTATCTAGGACTATTTTAAGGAGAATGTATACAAAGCAAACACTCACATGGAGATTAGAAGATACTAGGACACTCTCAAGATTTCTCTGAAAAACTTTGGAATTAATTGTGAGACATGGGAGACACTGGCACAGAACTGCCCAGCATGGTGTGCTCACATAAAGAAGATGCTGTGTTCTATGAGTAAAGCAGAATTACAGTAGCTCAAAAGAAATCCAAGATGCACAAATTTAGATACATCATTCCAAATATTCATATGGACTATTTGTGCCTGACCTATGATAGAGCCTTCCAAAATCATATTGGTATGATCAGCCATAGTCGGACACATTGTACTTTGACCCCAACATAGTGATGTCAGTTTAGTCTTCTTCAAGAACAAAAGGACAACAACCAAACCTTAGGTAATTCCCCAGGACTTATCTAATAAGTTATAGACATCTTGCCTTCTGTCTTAGTATAAGGAACTGATGAATTCTCAGATTCTTTATTTATGCCTTATGCATAGAGTTGCGGTAAATTAAACAAATGTGAGTGAAACAGCACCTAGCCTTTCAAGTGTCAGAACTTTGGTCACATCTTATATGATATTTTCTTCTCCTTTTCCAATATCCATTATTTTTGAATTTTTAATATACTGGAGTATGACAGATAGTTGTATTACATTAAAGAATTCCTTTCAAATGGAATCATACAATATAAGCCTGTAATACTATGTCAAAATGTAATCATGATATATTGCTATTTCAGTACTTTAAGTATACATGATTTTGTCACTATCTACAAACTCTATCAATGGAGAGTGCAACCTTTAACTTAGTAGTCAAATTTGAAAAATCAAAAGAAATTTATTGTCCTCTGGACAAATGAATGATTATCCTTTTTGAATTTAGCTTGTCTGGGCCTTCCACAACAAACCTCCATTTCTGGAACTTAAAAAACTACATAATATGGTATCAAGGTATGTCTAGTAAGGACTATAACAAGTAATCTAACCATATCCTATTGATAGTGATGCCAGTGGTACATTTTATATCTTTAAGTTTGCTATTAATAATTACTGGGGTTGGGCCTAACTCAAGACTGTAGTGTGGCTTCAAGTTATTTATTTGCAAAATTAGGGGATTGTATTTGATGACCTCTAAGAACCCTCCTAGCTGTCAAATTATGACCCCATGGACCTTTGGATCTAATTGGTCATAAAAGCCTGTTCATTTTTTATAGATTTAGCCCTCAAAGGGGTGTTAGAGGTCATCTATTGCAACTCTCTACACTTCTAAAGAGGAAGACAGAGAGATTAAAGGGATTTGGCCAAGGTCATACAAGTATTAAAAGGTGAAACTGGGACTCACACTCAAGTACTTGGATTCCAAATCCAATACTCTTTTCAATATATAAATTTGTTTTTTTTCAGAATGTTCTTTTTCACATAGTCCTTCTTTATCTCTTTCTCTTTCTCTTCCTTATTCTATATCATCAAAAATTAAAGGATGAATATATGAAGTATTTAGTATCTAGAAGACAGGATAACAAGTTTGGTGGGTCATGGCATTGAATAGGCCTTGCCTCAAAGAGTCAATGGCAAGACTAGAATAATGTGTCAAAATTCCTGCATAGAATTATTTAGTACCTAGAGATACATGCTTTTGCAACATCTAAATTCTGATCTCTCCCCATCTTTAAGATGTAATTTCTACTGCTCTGAATAAGTGATAGAAAGAAGTGATCTAACCTTACATTAGAAATTTAATTATGATCAAACCAGCACAAACCTCAAATTTCTAGAAGTAATTTATATTTAAGACATACCTTGCCATCGTACCCCAATTCAGAATTTGGGCTTCTTCCTTCATTTGAGGCCAAGAAAACTTGGAATTAAATTTAAAAAATGCCACAGCCCAGAAAAAAGCCCAAAACATATTAGAGACAGGGGATAGAGGGTTGAGATGGAGGATGGTGCCTCATTTTAAATCAATTTACTCTCCTGTCAAGCCCCGTCCTGTGGTAAATTAGGGATTTAGTTGAAATGGGAGTTTCATATTTTTACAAGTCTATCTTCAATGGTTCAGTTTTTCTCTTCAATTCAAATCATATTAGACTTTTTGAAGAATTTTTAAAAGTAGAAATTTTTGTTTGAAAAAGGTGGAATTAAAATAAACTTGTACAGACACAACTTCATTTTCCCTTATATCCTAAATATCTTCATAACATGCAGGATGATGGAGCTAGAGAAGGGCACAATTTGTCAGTCACTCTGAGCATTTAGAAACAGCTAGTAAAAATGTACATTAACAACAAGAAATGAGATAGAAAGAATTTCATCTCATTTTCACTCAGAGCATAGTATGGGAGTTGTGTTGCAGAATCAGCCCTTGCATTTAAGCTGTCATTAACTTTGAATTTGGTTTCAATTCAAATAAAAGGTGGGAGGAACAGAGGGGACAGACAGCTCAATATAATAATAATGGAACTGGATTTGGAACTAGAAAACTAGAATTTAAGACTTGTCTCTGAATCACACTTGTGTGGCTTTAGACTTTCAGTGACAGAAGCAATTCAAAAAAAAGTGTTCTAGAACTGGGGTTTATGAACATAAATAAAAATATTTGAATTGTGTCATTGACTGTTCCTCTATAATTCTATGTATTTTTTTCATGAATTTAAAAACATATGGATCCATAGGCTCAACCAGATTGCCAAAAAAGAACAGCTTAAGAATTCCTGTCCTATTCTTATGTGAGCTCTTTGAGAGTGGAGGTTGCCTTGCTTTGCTTTCTTTAAAAAAAAACAAAAACAAAAAAAAACTTATGTATTTATTTTTTAACATCCTTTTTTTTAATTGAGTTCCAAATTTTCTCCCTCCCTTCTACCACTCATCTACTTACTGAGAAGACAAACAAAATTATATCAATTTATTATACATGTGGAAATCATGCAAAACATTTCCATATTAGCTACATTGAAAAAAATAAAGTGAAAAAATCATACTTCAATTTACACTTAGAGTTTTTCAGTTCTCTCTCTGGAGGTATATAGCATTTTCCATCATGAGTCATTTGGAATTGCCTCAGATCATTATAATTATCAAAGTAGCCAAGTCTTTCAAAATTAAGCATTATTACAATATTGCTGTTACTGTGCACAACGATCTCCCAGTTCTTCTCACTTCACTTTGGATCAGTTCATATGAGTTTGGCCACATTTTTTTTCTTCTGAAACCATCCCCTTGTCATGTCTTATAACACAATAGTATTTCTTCACAATCACATGTGACAATGTATTCAGCCATTCCCCACTTGATGAACATTCCCTCAATTTCCAGTTGACACTACAAAATGAGCTTCTATAAATATTTTTGTACAAATGTCTCCTTTTTCTTTTTCATTGATCACTTTGAGGTACAGACACATTAGTGGTACTGCTGGGTCAAAGGATGTGTGAAGTTTTATAGCTCTCTGGAATAGTTTCAAAATGTTCTCTAGAATGGTTGGACCAGTTCACAACTCTACTAACAGTTTATTATTGTACTTTTTTTTTATCTCCTCCTGTATTTGTCACTTCTCATAACTGTGAGGTGATACCTCAGAGTTGCTTTAATTTGCATTTCTCTAATAAATAGTGATTCAGAGCATTTTTCATATGATAATAAACAGTTCTTATTTCTTTTTCTGAAAACTGCTTGTTTATATCCTTTGGTCATTTATCAATTAGGAATGATTTTTATAAATAAAATTTTTGTTACATTTTTATAATTTTTTTATTTTTATAAATGTGTCTCAATTCTCTAAATATATGAGAAATGAGGAATTTATTAAAGAAACTTCCTGTAAAAATGTATGATATTACTTCATTGTCTATGGTACATTTCTCTTTTAATTTGGGTCTATTTTTTGCTTTTGCTTCTTTTTTTCACTTCAGCTGAAGCATAATAGATTCTGCTTCATATCTTTATTTTAACTCTGTGTGCCTTTCTGTTTAAAGTGTATCTGTTATAAACAACATATGTTTGAATTCTGGTTTCTAATCCATTCTGCTATCTACTTCTTTTTCATGAGTGAGCTCATCCCATTCACATTCATAGTTCATTCAATTTTCTTTTCTTCTCTCTCTCTCTCTCTCTCTCTCTCTCTCTCTCTCTATCCTGTCCCACTTCAAAAGTCTGTTTTGCTTTTGACCACTGCCTCCCTTAATTTGTCCTCCCTTTTTTCAACCCCCCTTTTATATCTCTCATCTCCTTCCTTTCTTTTTCTTTCCTATTGGGTAAGATAGTTTTCTATGCACACATCTGAGTGTGTGTGGGTATGGGTTAAGTGTGTATTTTCCCTCTTTGAACCCATTCTGATGAGAGTGAAGTTCAAGCCTTGCCCTGCCTCCCACCCACTCCCAATCTCCCCTCCATTAATAAAAATAACTCATCCTTCCAAGTATATTTTGTTCCCATTTTGCTTCTTCCTTCCCTCTTCTCCTAAGGCATCCATCTTTCTGAGCCCTTTTCAGGACTATTTATTCACCTTTGATGTCCACCTTTCACTCAACTCTCCCCTGTGGCTCCAAGAAGCTGTAGCATGCACAGTGGCTACGCCCCAGTAAAGCATCTTGGCAGATGGGCTAAATCAGGTTGAGGGTAACCAACAGGCCTCAAATCTATCACTGAATTAGGGGGTGGTCTACTCTAAGCATGTGAAGATTTCCCCAGGCAGAATGGGTGAATGAGAACAATTTGTTCCAACAGCCATGAAGGCAGCTACAGCAGGCACTATGGAATGCTTAGAGTTTGGTCAGACATCAAATACAGCAAGGTTACCGACTGCATCCTGGGCCATCACCACTTAGTTTGACTTTTGTCTCGCCATGGGGTTTCAATGATTCTGAGAGAGTGAGGCCAATAACTTTGTGCAACTCTGCTTCACTTAAATCCAATTCACGCACAAGTCAATACATCACCCATAAAGTCACTGGTCCTCTTCGAAAATGGAGGACAAATAATAACAGCAGCTCAGAAAGAGTCTCTCCTCCCCTGTAGCTACTAGTGCCAGTGCTCCTCTCGGCCCCAGGATTGTCACCAGGTTCTCTGCTCTCTTGCAGCCACAAGTGCTAATGCTCCTTTCCACCTTGGCACTATGACCAGGGCCTCTGCTCACTTGTGACAAATCACAAGAGCTTCTCTCTACTCTGGAACTGTAACTCAGAACTGCATATGGGCAACAGAGTTGCCAATCAGCACCACTGCGCCCAGTTCCAGCAAAGATTCCCCTGTGATCTCTTTCTCACTAGTTTTCCAATATCCTTACTGTCTCTAGCCTGAGAGCTCCTGAAGCTGCTGCTGCTGCCTCTGACACTGTTGCAGCCACCTCTACAGGCCTCCACTGGTGCTTCTTCCGCACTTCAGGCTGGCTCCTACCCTGGGGTCACAGATTTCTCCTGCCAACCTTCCAAGTTGCCATAGACATGGAAAATATCTCATTCTGACCTTTTATTGGCTCTAAGGCTCCAAAATTTGATTTGAGGAATAATTGTTTTTAAGCTGGGCAATGGGGTTAAGTGATTTGCCCAGGGTCACACAGCTAGTAAGTGTTATGTGTCTGAGGCTGGATTTGAACTCAGGTCCTCCTGAATCTGGGGCCGGTGTTCTACCCACTACACCACCTAGCTGCCCCAAGGAATAATTTTGAAGTTTCTGTCTGTACTACACATCTTGGTTCTTCTGTCTTACTTTTTTATTTGTATCCTTAGCCCGGTACATTGCAGGTAGTAAATAAATTAATAAATGCTTTTTAATTCATTCACTCATTCATTGTACAGAGGAGAGAGTACAGTCCCTATGACTGTAAATTAAAGATGTTTTGCAAATTACAAATCTGTACTAGTGGAGGGAATTTCCTCAGTAAGAGATCTGCATGCTAATGGACACACACACACACACACACACCTCTCAAAAACAATGGGGTGGACAAAAACCAATGTGATTTACTTTAACTCTACTACTTATTCCAGATTGTGAATTCCTTGAGGTGAGGGACTATGTTTGCCTTTCTTGCCAGCATTCAGTCCAGTGCCTGGCTCATAGTAGGTGCTAATTCATGATCAGCTGATTTGACTTATTGAAAGGACCTTGAACAAATTTCAGTTTTTTCCTCTGGAAAATGAAGGTATTACTTTAAGTTGTCTACAGGTTCCTCCCTGTAAGCTCACTATCTTATACTTTCATGACAAATAATTTTGATTTGATTTTGACTCTTTCTTATTTTTTCCTGAAAATTATGATTTAACATATTGCATTTTTGTCACCTGATTGTCTTGTATTCATTTGAATACCTTAGCCTTCCTACTAAGAATAGTCCCTAAGAATAGGGACTATGTTTGGGTTGTTTTTTTTGTTTTTTGTTTTTTTTTTGTTGGGCAGCTAAATGGCACAGTGGACAGAGCACTGGGCTTGAAATCAAGAAGACTCATTTTCATGAGTTCAAATCTGGCCTCAGACACTTACTAGCTGTGTGACCCTGGACAAGTTACTTAACCCTATTTGCCTCAGGACATTTGAAAAATGAGCTAGAGAAGGAAATAGCAAACCACTCAATGATCTTTGCCAAGAAGACCCCAAATGGGTGTCACGAATGGGAGTCAGACATAACTAAAATAACTGAACACCATCAATAAACTTATTTGTCTTCGGCTCTCCCCCTCAGCCTGGCACAACACTATTCTGGATAGAGTAAGTAGCATATAAATGTATATGGAGCTACATTTCACTGAAGTACTTGAGGAAGACATCATTCAAGAGCAAAAGATAAAACATGTGCAGTGGAAGACCTTTAATTGCTCTGCCATTAAAAAAAGCAATTCACTGTCTGTCAATAGACATGATTCTTTGGGATACATTGCATGAGACTTTTTCATACTTTAGGCCTCATAGAAAATATTTCAAATGTGAAATTCCTCTGAAGCAATAAATGCATCTCTTCCTACGTTGGTTCCTTTAAAAAAAAGTTTGCTAACAAAGTCTACATGCTTAATTTCTAGGCTTGCACTTGATGGTGTTTTCAAATGCATATTCTTTCATATCATCTAGAAATACTTAAACAATAAGACATTTCTAAATGTATTTATTTTTACTTCCTTCAAACAATTAGTTAAAGGTAAAAACTCATATTTTAATCAATTCTGGAATGAGTTTGGAACATATCTCCTTCCATTCACTTGGGAATGACCTTGGCCTCATTAAAAGGAATAGGCTAGAAATGAGAGGGTGAAAGTAATAAGCTCACACTTGGTGATTTTCAATTTCAAATTGTTATGTTGGCTTGAAGTTGGGGTGAGGTGAGGGGAAAAATTATACATGAATTCAAGGAAATTTAAAGATGTGAATCCCAATTCAAATGTTTTGAGATAATATTTGGTTCGTTCTTAACCTTTCAAAAAATCATCTCTTTAAAATATTTTTTGCAAACATTGAAAAATGGCAATTATTTTAAGCCTTCTCTTTCTCTTTTTATTTTTCTATTAGACCTATGACTTCAACCATGTAGGGATGATGTGGCTCCCCTTCAGTAATGCAAGTCAGGAAATTCTCTTCAACTAATACTCTTAAAGTTGTCTACAGCACTGAGATTTTGTGACTTTTCCAGAGTCACTTAGCCAATATGTGTTAGAGTCAGAACTTAAATCTTTCTGACATTAAGGCCACTTCTCCGTCCACCATGCTTTTCTATCTCTCTTTTATTATTAATAAATTAATTATATAATTATATATAATTATTTTTATTTATTAATAAATTAATTACACAATTATATATGATATATAATTATATATTACATATAAATTAATTACATAATTATATGTGATATATAATTATATATGACATATATAAATTAATAATAATGGTTATTTACATAACATTTTAAGGTTTACAAAGATTTACAGAGATCTCCTGTGAGGTAAGCGCTATAGATATAACAAACCCCATTTTTTACTTTAAGAAACTGAGGCTAAGAAAGTATAAATAACTTGGCCAGGGCCATACAGCTAGTAAGTTCCCAAGATGAGTTTTGAACTCAGGTCTTCTTCACTCTAAGTCCAGCATTCAATCCATTTCCCTATTCTGCCTCATGTTTTATTCATAATCTGATCTTAAACAACAGTTAACAATTTACAAGTGCTTTACAAATATGATCTCATTTTATCCTAACAACAATCCAGAGAGGGGTTTATTTTCCTTATTTTATTTACAAGTGTTCTTATGTTCCCCATTTTCAGATGAAAGACCTGAGAGTGACAGATTGTAAGTGATTTGCCCAGAGTGTTTGGGCAAGAAAGCATGTGAGGCTGGATTTGAGCTCAGGTGTTCCTGTGTATGTGTGTCTATTAATAATCATAATTTTGTATCTCCTTGTCTGTTTGATTATAATATCCTTGTGGATAAGGAAAGTATCTTATATGTCTTTGAATCACCCTTGACACTTAGCATAGTGCTCTGCACAAAGTAAGTGCTTGATAAATTTCTTAAATGATTAATTATAATCTTATCCAGCCTAACTCCAAGGTGTATTTTGGTACAAGGGATTCAAGCATTCAATACTTTCCATATTGAAGTGAAGGCATTTCCCCAAATTTATGGAGCAATAAAACAGGCTTAACCTTCAAAAAATATGAGGGGGAGAGTACAGCGAATGCACACAAACCCTGATTTAACAAAGAGTTTGGAGTACAGAAAGTACATTGTTATTTCCAACACTGAGAGGAGGGAGCCGAGGAGTAGGCAGAGATTCTAGAAGGAGGAATCCAAGTTCTCTTTCTCCCTCCCTCCCTCCCTATCTCCCTCTCTCTCTCTCTCTCTGTCCCTAGCTTACTTCAAGGTCAAGCTCAAGGGCCTTCTTAAACTAGACTTATCCTTATCCTCTCAGCTGCAAGTCTATGCCAAGTCAATTGGTACATATTTTAAATTTGTCAATCTATATTCATGTTGTTTCTCTCCAATAGCAAGTTAGCTCATGAGTGAAGGGACAATATCATTTATGTCTTTGTACCTCCAGTAGCAATTTGTCCAACTCTGCCTCACTTATATGTAATTCACATGCAAGCCAAGATACCACGCTCTGATGTCATTGGTCCTCTTTGAAAATGAAAGACAAACAACAACCTCCAGTAGCTAGCATATAGTAAAGAATTGATAAACATTTGCTGAATAAGTGAACTTGTCTTGTGACCAACTAGTGGGTAGTGTTTAAAGAAACAGGCTTTTCTAGCTCTTTTTTCTCTATATATTTGAGCAATCCTTGGTAAATAGAAAAATAATTAAGTATTTTTTTAGTGGACAGAAAAGAACCAAGGTGTATATGTGCATACATTTATGGAGCTTAGAAAACTTCAAGGCTTGTTGTTATAGTATATATATAATATAAGAAGTAATCTAATCATGTACTGTCTATAATGATGCATATATGTTTCATATCTTAACGGTTACTCTTAATGATTGTTGGGGATGGGTCTTACTCTAGACCAGGGGTGGGGAAACTTTTCATGTTGGAAGGTCACATTAACATTTAGAGGTAATCAAATAAGGCCACATTCAAGAAACTTAAATAGATATACTTAAAAATTACATTATTTTGTAAAAATGTAATTACTATATACTTAACAATTTCAAAAAGTGAAAACTATTTGTTAATTTTAAAGTTAACTATCTTTTTAATGACTTTGTTGTGTCTGCTTTTTGTTGGAAAGCATTTGAATATTTGGTTGCAACATGGAGGTCCCTACTTTCAGTTGATTAGAATGATACTGCAAATCCACATGCTGCCAATCAGTTATGGTTCTCCTTGAAAGAGGTTGTTGTTTGTAACATGTTAACCAGATAATTTATATTTAGATGTTATATCTTTTGTCTCTAATTGTTGAAGGAGTGGTTTTGTCCCTTGTTATAGGAATTTCATTACAGGAAATAGTTTTGGGGAAAATGAGAACCCTGAAACCACAGATTGCTTTCTCTTTTAGCTCTTTTAGAGTAACTGCGGGGTCATTGAGATTTATACCAGGAGCCAGTGTAAGTGTAGCTAATGAACATTAATTTTTAAGGATTGCTAGGAGCAGAAGCTTATATGCCCCCTTTTCATTAGATTTGGAGGAGCTAACACCAGTTCTATCTTGAGGTTTATTGAGTAGGACTCTTCTAATTGAATTCTCCCTTCATTTTTCTACCCAAAGACAATAGGTTATTGCTGTCTCCTGGTTATGTGTTTTGCATTTTTGGATCACATTTGCATTATTTTAATGAGCATTTAATATTATTCTGTATCATAATCTTCATTTTTCAAATCTAGTAATATGTCTTCTGTTTCTATCTCAGAAACCATATAAATTCCTTCTAAAACAGGGGTTCTTAATCTGGTTCCCACAGGTAGATTTTAGGGGATATGTAAACTTGGAGCTTTTAATATTTTGATAGCTAGTTGATAACTAGTTGATAATTAGTTTCCTTTGTTATCCCCATGTATTTTATGTATTTAAAAACATTATTCTGAGGAGTCTACAGATTTCACCAGACTGCCAGGGGGTTCCATGGCATTAGTGCAAATCTACCTGACTGAGATTGGTTGCTAGTTTATTTTGCATTTTAAGTTCATTTGTGACTTAAGAATCCTTGCCTTGTAATATCCAGATAATGTGTCCAGCATCCATTTGAAGACTCCCAGTGGAAAAAAAAAACATTTTTTAGAAAGGTTTTTTTTCCTTATGTAAAGCCTAAATCAGCTAATCTGTAGCTTGCTTCCACTCACTATTCACAGTCCTGACTTCTGAGGTCACAAAATCTCAGAATTTCAAGCCTGAAAAGGTGATCTCCACAGCTTCCTATAAAACACCCAACAAGTAGACCTTTGTGTTAAGACCTCCAATGAGGGGAAACCTATCACATATTGTGTCACTGCTTTCTATTTTTGGACATCTCTAATCATTAGGGATTTTCTCCTGTTATAATGCTTCAATTTGCCCCTTTGCATTTTCCACTCATTGATCCTATTTCTGCCCCCCTGAGATCATATAGACTAAGTCCAATTTCTCTTCCCTCTCAAACACTTGGAAGATAATGATGAAGTTTTGCCTAACTCTTCTACAGATTAACATCTGCAATTCATTAAACCGATTCTCATGTGACATTGACATAAGGTGCTTCACCATTCCAGTTGTCTACTTAATTCTCTCCAATTCATCAATGTCCTTTGTAATTTACTATTCCCAGAATGGAACACAATATTCCAGATATCCTCTGAGCAATGCAGATTTCAGAGGGAATATCAACTCCTTATTCCTGGAAGTTATATATCTTTGGATGCACCCCAGAGATTGCATTATTATTTTCCAAATCTGCCACATTATATAGCTCTTTCTCTGAGCTTCCTCTGCAGCCTGTATTTGGAGCTACGATTTCATTGGGATAGAGAGTTCCCATGTGAAGAAACTGCTATTCCCTCTACAAACACAGATCAGAAACTGTTCCACAACTTATCGTCTTAGTGGTTTAGAGAGTCAAGGGCATTCCTTCTATCTTTTCACTTACCTTGATTATCAAACTCCCTGGGTGGCCATTTTTGTTCTGCCAATTCCAGGGTAAAAATCTTTGTTCTTGTAATGGAAAAGAACAAAATAAAATTGGAAAAGTTGTCTTCTCTCTGTTGCCAGTGGTCATTATTCTAACTCAAGCAGCAATTGCAAACCTCCTCAGATCCTCCTCTTTTCCCCAATGTAGTTAAGGGGGGGGGAGAAGTCATCTTTTTGTCTTTTTGTCCACATTTTTCAGCACCACCATCAGATAATCCTGCACTCCAGCAGAACTCTCTTATGGGACCATGACATACTCATATTCATCCTCTGTTACCTGCCATTGGGGGCAGTGCAGTGGATGGAGTGTCAGGCATTAATTCAGGAAGACTTAACTTCAAATCCCGTTTCAAACACTAGTTGTGTGACCCTAGGCAAGTTACTTAACCCTGTTTGCCTCAGTTTTCTCATATGCAAAATGATGTGGAGAAGGAAATGGCAAACCACTCCAGTATCTTAAAGACCTTAGCTTGAAAAAGCCAACGCTCCCCACTGCATCGTGGGCCATCTCCAGTCATCCTGATCTATATCTGTACACTGGACTCAGATGGCTCCAGAGGAGAAAGTGAGGCTGGCGACTTTGCACAGCCCTCCCTCACTTAAATCCAATTCACTTGCATATCATGGCATCACCTCCTTGATGTCATGGTCCTCTTTGACAATGAAGGACAAACGGCAGCATCTTTGCCAAGAAAACTCCCAAAAGAGTCACAAAGAGTCAGGTAAGACTGAAACAACTGAACAACAGCAACCTGTCCCTGCCTCCATATTCTGGGATAGTTGAGAACAACTCCAAACCTTTTTAATATGACAGTCCTTCAAACAAATTAAGAGGATTATCTCATCTTTGCTTCTCCAAGATAGGTGTATTTGGTCCTTCTTATGGGAGTCTTCTGTCCCTTTACTATCATCCAGATGTCTTTAAACTTGCCAAAGTCATTCCAAATATGGGGCACCTAGAACTAGCTGCAATATTCTAGACCTACTCTAACCAGAATCATCAGCGTTCTGGATACTATGACTCTCTTAATGCTGTTTAACATTTCATTAGCTTTTTTAGTAGTCATGACATATTACTGTTGACATGTTGAGCTAGCAGCACACTGAACACATAGAACAGTTTCTAAGAGGGTACCCATCTGGGACCTTTGTCTGAGAATCTGTCTATAATTTTTTTTTACCCAATTTTCTGCTTTCATTCTGATTTTGGCTACATTTGTTTTATTTGTGCAAATTATTTTTAATATAATCAAAATTTTCCATTTTACAGTTCAAACTGCTCTGTCTCTTGTTTATTCATAAATTGTTCAATGTGTTCATCATAAGTCTGATAGATATGTTCCATGTTTTTCAAATTTTCTTGTAATCTCTCTTTATATATACATCATGTATCCAAATTGATCTTATCTTGGTAAATGGTGTTATGACACTGGTCTATGCCCAATTTCTACCAGACTAATGTCCAGTTTTCCCAACAAATTTTTATCAAATAATGAATTATTTTCCCCAAAACTTAAGACAAGGTTACTATATTTATTTGCTGTTGTAAATTGTATGTCTACTCTGTCCTACTGATCTTTCTATTTCTTAGCGAGTACCAAATAGTTTAATGATTACTGCCCTACAATATAGTTTAAGATTTGGTATTGTCAAACCTCCTTACTTTTTTGTTAATAGTTCCTTTGATATTCTTGACTTTTTGGTCTTCCAAATCAATTGTTATTGTTTTTTCTAATTATTAAAAAAAATTGGTAACCTAAATCTGTTTCTTCTTTTGTAAAACAGGTGAGGGGATGGATTGGGCTAAATGATTCCAAGACACTTTTCAGATCTAAGTCTATGATTATGTGAATCTGCTCCATTATCAGAATTATTATATTTCACCCTTCCTTTCTCTTAACTTCTCACATTCAAATTCTACCTCCATAATCACTTACATTGACCTCTCCTTTCCATTCTTATTGCTACTAGTGGACGGACTCTCTCCATTGATAGATTTTTGCAATATCCTCCTAACTGGTTCCCACTCAGGCTTCCTTCCCTCCAGTTTCTTATTCAGTGCCACCAGAACGTTTTTCCTAAATCAAAGATCTCATTTTGTCTCATAGATCTATGAAGAGCTACCACACCAGCAAGACTGCATACTTGGTGTCAAGAGAGGCCTGAATACAAATCCTGCCTTTGATACTATCTATGATTGTAGGCAAATGAAAACCTCTAAGATTCTTATCATTTGTAAAAAGTAGAGGTACTTCAGATATCCAAATAAGGATACATTAGAAGAGCCACTAAAAAAAATAAAGCTACAATAATAACTGGAGTAATGTGGCTTTAGTCAGGCCCTGATGCAACCTCCACTCAGAAGCATTTGATCTACATAGATAAGAGGTCAGTGGTCATATTAAAAATTTAACTAGGTGAGAACAGGAAAGTAAGACTAAAGGGGGCACAAAAAAAAGAAAAATATTGCAAAACAGGCCAATAGGTCCTTAAGGACAAAGACAATCACAGCTCCTTCACTTGACCAGTCCTTCTTTTTATGGCATCAGCCACCATTTAAAGCATGCTTCCATTGAGAGGAAGGTCAGTGCTTAACGGACCCACACCACAACCAAACTATGAGCATCTCTCCTTCCTCTGCATTTTATAATTTTATCCTTACACATTTAGTAAATTTTCTTCTGTTCTCCTTGGTTGTGTGACAACAGATCTTAGAGCTAGAAGAGGTCTTAGAAGCCATCTGGTCCAATCCTCTTATTTTTACAGACCTGGAAACTGAAACTCAGAAAACTTATGTTACTTTCTCAAGTAATAACACGCAAGAATGTCTCTTAGGTCCTGGAAAGTTTAAATGATTTGAATAGGGTCACACAACACATTAGTAACAAAGGCAGTACTTATCCTCAGGTCTTCCTTATTCTAAGGTCAGCCCTTCACCCAAGATCCTATGCTACCTCTCTTATCTAGAAAATAGCAGGCACTTAATACTCATTAAGTATTTTAATGCTGGAGAAAACAGCTTCTAAAGCAATTCAACTGGGTATTTATTTTGACTGAGATGGACAGCAGATGATGTGGAACAATATAAGACTAGAAGGGTAGGTGGGAATCAGATTACTGATTGTGCTAAATGCCAGTCTGAGGAATTTGTATTTTATCCTAGAATAATAGGGAGCCATTATTATTATTATTATTATTATTTACTTTGGGCAGGGGGATGTGGGATAACATAGTCAAACCTGTGTTTGAGGAATATAAATTTGACAACCAACTGGAGAAAGGAGATCAATTATGAGGATTTTGTAATGGTCAAGTTGAGAGGTTTTTGTAGGTCTTAATTACGGTAGAGGCTTCATGAGTGGAGAAAAAAAGACAGAAGGATGGATGTTGTAGAAGTAGAATCAACAAGAATACCCAGCAACTGACTGAATATGGAGAATAAGGTTAGAGAAGAGTCAAGCAAGAACTCAAGACTGGGAAGCTGGGTTCCTGGAAGGAATCTCAAAAGAAAAGAAATAAGAAAATTTGTGAGAAGGCTAGGTTTGGGAGCAATATTTAATGAGTTCCAGAAGTAAAGTACCTTCTAAATTGAAAACTTCCTAAGGAAGATTAGCACTCTAGCTAGTACAGGTTACCAACTCGAGCTTAAGATAGGTAAAGATTTTGAGTAGTAAGTAATAGTGCAAAGTACTCAAGAACTAGTTAAAATTATTAGAAATATTTTTCTTTAATTTTGGATTATAGTGTCATCTATTCTAGTTAAATACTATTGTTTTATAAATCATTATTTTTTATGGAAAGCTGGCTACGGCAAATGAATGTTTCTGGAGTCTCAGGACCCAAGGGAGACCTTTATTTTCAAAGATGTGTGCCATCTAATTTAACAAGCCTATAACACTGCCTAGTGGAAACTATTTCTCAAACTTTAGATACAAAACTCCTAGTCTTAGAGTGATATTCCTGGCCAATACAAGTAGCTTCAAATACGGTAAATATAACATGTACACCCCTTGCTCTCACTTTTTGCAGGATGGCATTAGGTTATATCTATACTTAACATCAAATAGGCTACAGTCCAGGATATTTCATTCAATTTTACAAACATTGATTTAGCATATTCGGCTAAATTAAGCTATTTGCAAATTAAGGATTTGTTTCTCACAATTTTAAGCCTTAGGAACTTAGAACCTTTGAGGTAGAACATGGACAGCTACACTAATTATACAAATATGTTATTTATAGCATATATTATAAAATATGCTATTTCTAGGGAAAGTAATTTAAATAATCTTTGGAAATAATATAATTCATTATATTTCAGTATTACTGCTGGACTTACAAAGCTACTTAAAAAGTATAGGAAAATCATAATCTCTAAAGAATCAAAATGGTGGGTAAAACAAAGGGTGATGGAGACCTATGGCAGACTATGAGATCATTGATGTCACATAGAGAAGGAAGAGACATTAGAGGCCATCAATCTAAACTCATTTTACAGATGAGGAAAATGAAGCCAAGGAATGTGAAATGCCTTGGCCAAAATGACAAAGGTGCTAAACATCAGAAGCAGAATTTGAGCCCAGATTTTATGACTCTACAGCTAATACTATTTCCACTATACTATGTTTCCTTCTTACCTCTGTAGAGGTTATTAACGTGAAGCATATTACTAATGCTAATGTGAATACATAAAAGATATATCATCTGGAAACTGACGGGCTGAAAAAAAGAGGTAGGTAGATTATACAATGAACAGGAGAGGTAACAGATGGGCAGCTTGATTGCTGTACTGGCATCCACAAAATATGTTAATCGGTGTCCTTTCATTCATATCTAACTCTTTTTGACTCCATTTTGGGTTTTCTTGGCAAAGATATTGGAGTAGTTTGACATTTCCTTCTCCAGTCCACTTTACAGACGAGAAAACTGAGGCAAACAGTGTTAAGTGACTTGCAGGGGATCACACAGCTAGTGTCTGAGGCCAGACTTGACCTTAGAATATTCCCGACTCTAGGCCCTGAGCTCTACCCACTGCACCACCTATCTGCCCCACGATATATCTTTACAAAATAACAATTATCAAAGGAATTCTTGTAAGATATTGGTAGATCCTCTATGGAATATTTATGGGAAGATATGATGAGAATCACAAAGAATATGGAGGTATCAATGATATGGGTTCTGCAGATTTGGAGGAAATGTCAGTAAGATCACATATCCATATACCTATGTGGCTATGTAATTGCTTCTCTAAGCAGAGAGTCCCATTCCTTGTCCCATTTAAGGGAAAGTAAGAAAATGTAACCTCTGTAGATAGGGTTCCCATTACTTAAAATAAATCAGAATAATTGGACCCACCTCACACACACCACACACCACACACGCACACACACACACACCACACACCACACACACACTCAAAAAGATAATTCTTTTCCTTGCAGAGCTCGCACCATCCTGTTTCTGAGATTTAGGTGCTGTTAAGTCATGACTGATTCAGGTATGACTAACAGAACCACTGAAATCTTACACGGTGTTCTCTCATCCTGGTGTGGCTAACATGTTGTGAGTCAACTGCTTGTGTCCTGCTTCCACTCTTACTAAGAGGTTTATTCAAAGACACCCACCTTTCAGGTTCTTTCTCTTTTTGCAGCACTGGAGACAGGTTGACAGTGGATTTCAATCTTAAGGAAGAGTCGAGCCTAGGGAGTGACTAGGATGCTAAATGCCAATCTAATTAAACTTTTCGTTAAACTCTGACCTTGAGACTGAGTTATTTGTGAACAACAACAGCATCTAAGAGATTCTTCAGTGAGAAGGGCACAGGAATAAATGAGAACAGAGAGACTGAGAGTAACAGAGCCTTTACTGCACGTTGCATTTTGGAGGATGATCTAAGAAAAAGCTACAAAATGAAAGAAAAATAATTATAATACAGAATGCAATAGATTGGCAAACAAATCAATTAATATTTATTTAGCACCTGTTATGTACAAGACACTGGGGAGATGTAAATTAATACAAAATGTCCCTGCCCTCAACGAATTTACAATCTAATTGGGGGAGGAGGACGTGTGAAATTCTTTAACACCCAAGGAAAACATTTGACTTACCTGAGTAAAATATATGCTAATCTCTACAGTAGTAGGGAACTATAAGCTAGAAGATCAAAGTAGCTACAGGGTGTGGGTGATCAAATAAGTGTGAAGAAAAATTTAGAGAAGTCATGACAGTCAGGATTATTCTCTAGATTAAATTGCTTGATTGGGATTATAAGAAGTAAAAGACAGCAAATAAGGCTTGCTACCACAGTCATTCTCCTAAAGAAAAAATGAATCATTTCTGTGTGAAAATTACTTAAAAGTTTATAATACTTTCTTGGTAAGGGCACCTTCTTGAGGGTTAGATACTCCCATTCTCTGTACAGTCTTCCCACATACAAAAAGATTGTTCTGTATATTTATCTGAGATGGCACATGCTAACTTGTTATGCTATATATGAAACAGCATATACAGGCAGCTAGGTGACAACAGTGGATAAGAGAGCTGGGCATCGAGTCAGGAAGCCTCAGCTGAAAAGGCTTCACATTCAGCCTTTGACACTTATTAGCTGTGTGACCTTGAGCAAATCACTTAACCCTGTTTGCCTCAGTTTCCTCATTTGTAAAATAAGTCAGAGAATATCCTTCTACTCTAGTATCTTTCCCAAGAAACCTCCAAATAGGGTCATGAAAAGTTGGACACAAGTGAAATGACTGAACAACAACAATAAATATGAAATAGCATCTCCTCCACACAGTCTGGAGGAGAGCATAAAGAGATTTTGAAGGACCACACCTAGAGAAAGTCACAAGGTGTTTCAGCTAATTTAAATGTTTTATCTTTGGAGAATCTCCTCAAACAAATCAATGTTTATTAGAATTTCAACTTAGCTAGTCTGGTTATTTTTAAGGATGTTTGAAGGTGTAAGCTTAGGTACTGCTTGTTACATTATAATCGCTTCAAAGTAATCAGGAACATATTTGGAGGCAAATCAATAATGGAAATAAGATGGCAGCCATGTTTAAGACACAATATGATGTTAATTTTGAATCAGTTGTAGATTATTAAAGACATGAGTATATTTAAAAAATTACTGTCTTAAAATTCATTACTTACTAAATTTGCAAGCTTCAGTCTCTCAAAGTCCATTCTATTCCCATCTTAAAAGTCTTTGAGCTAGATTACTCTTATCATCTCAGAGAAATGACAATCTATCTTTTGAATAAAAAGATTTCCTGAGATGAAGGTTCTACAACCCCTCTCTGTAATTTCTTTAAATGTTTAAACCCTCTCTTTATTGGGAAAATGTTGCTGGCAATTCCCAATTTATGAGCACATTTCTTCAAAACTTCATTTCTAATTTGGTTGTTCATAATCTAGAACATATTTTCTCCATAGAAACAATGGGAATCAGGTTTTCGGACTAGCCTACTTTTAACACTGATCTATTCAAATATCACACACACACACACACACACACACACCCGCCCACTCTCACATCAACTTCTAAGTCTGTTGATTTTTCCTGAGTACTCTTTGGAGAACACTAAAAATTTAGAACTTTTTCCAATCTAATATTTTTATCTGCTGGGGTTTCCTTATTACAGCCAAAAATTGTTGATCCTGTTCTATGTGACCATATGACCAAGCCTACAACTTCTCTGTCCAAGCTCACAGAAAAAAACCCTCTTGAATCTGTTTTGCTTTATAATTCATTCTCCTCATGCAACAGACAACATGGATCTGCATCTGGATACCCTTCATCTTTATTTACTTTACTGCTTAGTATTCTTGCAGTTCATAGACATTCAAAATCCACATGCTGTTCTATTTCAATCGTTCAATAACCATATCATACCCCATTACAAACATGCCAAATTTACCAAAACACTTTATTAAAGAAGCAGACTAAAAAATTGCATACACCTTCCCTACAATGCTGCCTGCCTTCCCCTAGAAATCTCAAACTTAATAACTTGATTCATTACATAATATAACAACATTAGTAATTAAACAGAAAATAATAAAGTTGAAAAAAAACTTTTTTTTTCAAAATGCTGGCTCTTGAGCATAAGATTGACCAGATAGCCAGTTGAATGGTTTTCTGTAACAAAATATTTAAAGCTAAAAGAATGTTTTAATAGTTATATGGGAATGGTGAGAGGGGAAGGCAATGGAAAGTTTTAGATATTTCAGGGAGAAGGAACAATATTGAGCACCCAGGCAGTGGAAGATCAGAGCAAAGTAAAACTGAAACCTGCTAAAACTGTCATCAGAACAACATGCCAAGTTTACGGGTCCAGACCACTGGTTCTAAGCAGATGGTAGCTTCAGGAGTGCTGGGAGGGGAAAGAAGGACAGGATGAGCTTAGATAAGTATCTGTCTTAGTTCTGCATAGAGATAAAGGGATCCTCAAGAAAGAAGATATGTAGGCATAATGGGAAGAGGCACAGAAAATCAATCCTCCTGAAAGTCTGGTCAGCATACAAACCATGTGGCCACATGACTATACTGAAAACAGTACAATGGGAAAAGGAGCTCAGCAGCCTTGTCACATTCTCCCTAGTTCCCAGGACCAGAATTCCTCAGGCAGTAGCTACTAGAGTAATAAAGTGACAGTGTAGTGAGCCAAGATCTGGGTAATTTAAAGGTAGGTAGTCTATGCATCAAATGTAGATGTGAAAATCTATATTTTTCTTACCATCATTGCAACTTTGTAAAAAAAAAAGTGAGAGAGAGAGAACTAGTACTTTATCATCTTAAATTCCTCACAGCTTGAATCCTTGTTAGATCACCAGTAGACATGAGTAATAACCGGAAACCAGCCACATAGCAGTAGAACTTTAAATAGCTAAGATCCATTATTGCCCACAAAGTTCAGTCTCACCAATGGAAGGCACAATATTTCAAGAGGTATTTCAAAACCTGTTCACACCATATCAAAACTCCTTTTATAATCATTTGTTTTACCTGGAATAGGGAAATAACCTACTTGATGGGGATAAATAATCAACCATACACATTAATCTGCAATAATGTGTCATCTCAATAATTCACACATGATTCAATCTTACCTAAAGGAAGGCACCCTGGAAAACTGGGAGGAGGCATGCAAATTTCAAATGAGGACAAGTTAAGTGGGGAAAATCAAAATAGATGCAGAGATCTCCTCTGGATATGGCAAATTAGGTTGCTTGCCAGAACTCTGATTTGTTGCAGGAATGTGACTCTTGTCATCAGTAGGTAAAAGGCTGATAAGGTGAACAATGGGGCAGCTAGATAGCAAGTAGATAAAGTGCTGGGCCTGGTGTCAGGAAGACCTGAAATCCAGATTCAGATCTTGTGTGACCCTGGCCAAGTCACTTAATTCTGCCTCACTTTGCTCATCTATAAAATGAGCTGGAGAAGGAAATGGCAAAATACCCCAGTATCTTTGCCAAGAAAACCCCAAATGGGTTCACGAAATGTCACATACAATGGAAATGACTGAACAATAACAGCAAAAAGTGACCAAGGCAGTTGATTCTCAAAAAATTCTTGAGGTACTCACATAAAACCAATGTTTCACCCAACTTCAATATGTGTGTGTATATATATATATACATATATATATATACACATATATATATATATATATATATAGTGTTAGTAAGGCTGTATACTTAGGAGTAGGGCAGCTACCTGACAACAGTGTTCCGCTTTGTCACATGCCCTTTAGATATGCTGTACTTTCCTCATGCTGCTGTTCTTCTGGAAATATTTCCTCCAACTGCTACTCTGACATCCATTTATATCAGTCTACACAAGGAAAGAGGGATTCATCATCTCTATGGTTGCTCCTGCTGAGAACATAGTCTCCAGAGTAGGTGGGTGGGGTTGGGGCCTTTTGGCAGCCAGTGGATATTTTTAATGGAATGGGAAGGCAGAACATAGACTGATCAAAAGAATTTTGATTAAAAAAATAAGAGTGAGGATAATTCGCATTTAAAATTTATGAAAGATTTTTGCCAATTTTTGCATTTGCCAACTCTCAGGCTTTCTTTTCTAGACTGACACAAAATAACAGAGCTAAATAGTAGTCTAACCCTTTCTTTATGTGACTGACTAAGGAACTGAGGCCCCATGAAGGGTTTTAATTTTCATAGTGCCATAGGGCCAGTTTGTGATAGCTGAGATTTAAAGGCAGGTCTTCTGTACCCAAATCTAGTGCTCGTTACCATAATATGTTACCTTCCTGTGTTGATGAGAATACATCTCATGTCTGTAGCATTATTATAGCAAATCAGAAAGTCTAAACAAAATAAAAACATCTCATTCTCCTGTTCCACATTACGGAACAAAACACTTCTCTTTCCCTGTAGACCAGTGAAGACATAACATAGAATTTAATGAATTTGCATTATACATTAGAGAGTTCACAATGTCAAGGGAGTTATTAGAATACCAGTTGTAAATCTCTTTTGGTAAATAATTATTTTTCATATTCCTCACCAGAGATTAAAAGATTTATCTCAAAATAGTCTTCTTAATTTTCCCATTACTTCTGCAAAAGATGAAAGTTTCTAATCCAAAATTTCTTAAGTTATTTTGTAAAATAAACATGGTATAAGTGATGCATATGGTAGTATTCCTCAGAAATATGATGCTGAAATTCAAAGGAGTATGCCATTTAATGTTTCCTTAAAAAGAAGGAACTTTTTCACAAGCAATAGATATACTATATGAAGGCCACAGATATGTCATTTTTACAATCATATACTCTGAAGGAAAAAAAATCTAACATTTGATATTTACATTAAAAAAGATGTGATGAAACAGTAAAGGAAATAAGAAATGGTAAGGATGACAAACTTGATATGATTTTAAAAAGCAATAGCAACAAAAAATAGAACCTGAAACTAAGTCTCTGGCATAATTAACTGAGGGTAAGAAAAATGGAATAAGTCCAAAAGGGAGGTCAGGGCTTTCATCTGAATGTGGCCAATGAGGTGGCTTGCCAGGACTCTGACTGGCTGAAGAGATGATAGCGTGCCTCCTGTCATCAGTAGGTAAGAAGATAATAAGGTGACCAAAGCAGTTGATGTTGGGGAAAATGAAAAAATAAAAAAAAAACAAAACCAACTCAACCAACAGGTCAGGATAAAGATGTTTAAGAGCCAGTGAATGATAATTTGAGGGTTTATTATGTAGAATTTTAGATCAGGTTTCCCCTTAGCTTACTAGGTAGTTTAATGTTTTTTTTAGCAAAAGTCATATTAAGTAAGAGAGGAATTTCTTTCTTTAAAATCTTTAAGAGTTCTATCTATGCAACTAGAACTACGACAGACCTCAAACTCAAATAACATATTGATGGCTAGTTCAAAAAATGTATAATGATATGTTGAGGCAACAGGAGCTGCTAAAAGAGTTTTTGTTTGTTTGTTTTAACATAGCAACAAGGCAAATAGACTGAATTAACAACTAAAATGATTTTTCAAAGTAGTAAAACAATAATCTCAGTTATGTGGCACTCTACAAATTAAAACTATCAATAGGCACTTTGGAACATCTATAGTAAAAAATGAATTGAGGATCATGTGGAGATAGCGCAAGATTCTAAGGTGCCTTCTGAATCATCAGATAAGAATTAAATTGCTTTAATATAATTGTAGTATTATATTTGGTTTATCACAATTTTATAGACTTTCATAACTTCCAGCATGTTGAGTTGTAATGGACTTTAGAGATCAGAAAACCATAAAGTTAGAGCTGGAAAGGACCTCAGAGATCCCAACTCTTCATTTTACAAATGAGAAAACTGAGGCCCAGAGAAATCAAGTTATTTACTCAGAGATTTACAAGACATAAGTGATGAACAAGGATTCAAGCCCCGGGCCCATCCCTCCTGATACAGAACTCTTACCAATATACCACCACACTATCTACCCAGTACAGATGAGAAATTATGTACTAAGTTGGTGGTCAATTTGGTAATTATTAATTAGAAGACATGATTAATCAGAATACCACCTTTACCCAATGATGCCAGGTACTTATCACTGATATTAACTGTCCAAACCTGTGATTTCATTAGTGTTAGAAACTCTTCATATGGAAACACTTTTCACAAATGTTGATTTGCAATTTATCTGCAATTTATAGTCTTTGAATATAAGCTCATTGTGTGTAGAGATTGTTTAATTCTTTGTACTTGCATCCTCAGTAACTAGTACAGTGACTAGTATATAGTAGGTGCTTAATGAAAGTTGCTGGATTGATTGCCATTGAGTGGTTCACCAGTAGTTTAGGTAGATAACTTGCTCATGATCACAGAATTACTGTGACAGAGGCAGAACGTGAAACAAGGTCTTCTTACTCCACAGCTAACTCCCGTAGCCTCTCTGATGCTAAAATTAAAAGAAGTTAAGAAATCGAGTGGCCAACAAACACCAAATTATTGGGTAACCATTTCCTTTCTAATGCCATTTGGGGTACTGAAATTTATGGATTTATGTGATATCATTTTCACTTTTGAAGCCATGCCAGAAAATGTTGAAGTACTAGGTTTTTCTTCCAAAGTTCATTTCAATTTACTATTACAAATAGAAATCTTATAGAAACCTATACAAATATTTATATGTACTATATTTTGTTACCTATTTGATCTAATTACCTATATTTGATCTGATTACAGGTTCAGAAGAAATTATGGAAGAAATACTAGAATTACTTTGTTCCATTAGACCATCTTCAAAATACTTAAGTCCACTGAAGGTATCAAGTATAATTACATTTGACAATGTCATGAGAAAGGCTAACTTATTCCGCAGCTGCAATGCCCTTCCCTTTCCAATTACCTTCTTCTTTTTTGTACTTATTAATTTACATGTTGTCACCCTCATTAGAATGTACACTCCTTGAAAGCAGGGGCTTTTTTTTTCTCTTCTACCCTTTTTTTTGGGGGGGGAGTGTATCCCAAGCACTTAGCACAATTCCTACCACAGAGTAAGTACTTAACAAATTCTTGTTGACCAACTGCCTGAAAAGAGAATTTTTATGCTTTCAGACTAATTTGTATAAACAAATTTGTGCTTATGCTTTCAGACTAATTTGTATAAACAAATTTATAGAACAGTGGTGCTACAAACATTTTAATTTTGAAAAAAAATTAAAAGAACAAAAAACAAAAGAAAAAACAATCTAATTTATTAGTGCCAGTGAATGTTCATGGACAAGTAACAGAAACCAAGCTACTTTGGGTAGCAGCCTACATCACAGAGTATCAAAATAACATTTCTTCTAAGTGAAATCACACACTTCCTTGTAACTGAGTCTGTAGGGATTAAAAGTCCCTATTGTTTACCCATGAAACTGTCAATGAAAAGGTGCTAAACGGGCTTCCAGTATAAGTTGGCATGGAAGGTAAGGCTGTCCAAACACACAACATCTCTCATCCCCTTGCAGCATTCTCTCATACATACACCCACACATAGGCATATACATTAACATCACATATGGCTTAAAGCACAGAATTCCATCTAAAATAACATTTCTATATCAAAAGCAGGCCTTCATATTTACATCATATGCTCTAGCCATGGAAATGGTTTTTCTTGGAAATCATAGTGTTAACATTAAAATGTTCAACTTGTCAAAATTATTTATCAAATCAAAGACATATCTACAGAAAGATCTATTTGATCATGTGCAAGATTTCTAAGGCCATTAGAAGTCTTTGTTCCACAGGACCAGTATTGCCAACACAAGAATCTACTGATACATTTAAAAAGTCTTTAGTCTTCTAATGAAGCCAGCCAGGCATTGGGAGACATTCATGAACTTCAGGTTGTTGGCTCAAAGGCCTAAAACTTCAAACAAACAAACAAACAAACAAAAAAAAACAACGTTCATAGCATAGCACCATAGAAATTCCCTTTCAGCAACAGATCATTTTAGCCGCCAAAAAATTTCTTTGCTCACTCTCAGGGTACGGGGTAAATCTTACAATTGGTCCAGAAGCTACCATTTGGTTATCACTCAGTGTCATTTCTGGTTAGCTAAACCAAATATAACAATGTCAACAGCAATTTTACACAAAATGTTCCAAAGGAAGAGGCAAGCAGTGGTGAGGACATCTTTACCAGCTGCTGTATGAGAGTAGCCAGCATGAAGAATCCTGTTCCCAAGGCTTATTTCCTGTTGGATTCCAAAGACATCACATGACTTCTTGGATTTAAGGTGGGTAAGAAGAAAGTATCTCCACAGAAAAGTGACTTTACCTATAAACTGAGAATTTTGGGGGACTGACAGCAACCATGCTTGTAGAATATTAGCAATAATGATTATACAATAGAAATTTCAGGAAATGTGAAAATGTCAGCTAAGTAAAATAGTGCAAAGATCAGTTATATTTCAAATATGGTAAGATGGAATAAAAATGAAAACAATGAAGTTGACACATTTCAGTTTCAAAACACTGAAGAAATGAATTAACACTCACAGATCACCTTCACAAGACCTTCCTGTGTCAAATCATATCACATATCTGGTTTGCAGGTTTGCACTGTATCCTGGATACAAAGCCAAAAAAATTAGAATAAGATACAAGAACAGTACATCGGGTTGCATGTGACCTGTGGTAATTATATTTTGTTTGTTTGCTTGTTTTTCTCCCTCCTGGATACCAAACAATTGTTAGAAAGAAGTCTGCAGGGTCACTTTTCCTGAATGGAATTGATTCCAAATCTAGGCATTGATAACAAAAATCAAGTTGTTTACAAAAGCTCTTCTGGTCTTCCTGGAAACAAGCAATCCCCTCCCACCAGCTTTGCAGATATTGTCAAATACAGAGCCCAACCATCACCATCATGTCTATTTTGCTGGGCTATCTGAATACTTCAATTTGGGAACAGAAACAATTTGGGTTTTTGAGTTTTGTGTTGATTCAAGCTCATTATAGAAAATTTTCATGCTAATAACTTTAGAAGAAAAAAAGGAATACTTTCCATCAAGCACACTCCTTTTCTTTTGGACACAGAGGTTTTGGCATTATTTTTTGGTATGAGCAGTAGCTGAGTATTTTCTGCTTTTGTATCGTATATGGAATCCTTTCTTGTTGATTGTATCGTCAGTGTGAAAATAAATTAAAATAGCATCTCCCGATGAATAGATTTCTTCAGGTGGCTGGAAATTAAAAAACAAACAATACAGTTTTTTCATAACAAAACTGATGCTTGAAGATTAAAAAAAGTTCTTACCTGTATTACAATTGTAATTTGACCCAGAACAATTGAGTAGGGAAATAACTCCATTTTAAAATGGTTTTGTACATGGAATAGATTTCAACATAAACCAGTGGGCATCACATAGCCTTGTGCTTTTGAAAGTTGACTGCATATGACAAGAGGCAAAAAGTATGAAGTCATTCTAAAGAGTCTACTTGGTTAAGGAGTAGTCTATTGATGCCAGCTAGATGATTCAGCAGATAGAGCGCTGGGCCTGGAATCAGGAAGACCTGGGTTAAAATCCAGCTCCAATACTTAATACCCGTATGACTCTGGGCAAGTCATATAATCTCTGCTTGTTGTCTCCTTTGTAAAATGGGGATAATCATAGGACCAACTTCACAGAGTTATTGTGAGGATCAAATGACATCAAATTACAAATGATTTGCATGGTACCTGGAACATAGCAGATGTTTAATAAATGCTTTCCCCCTTCTTCTTCCCTTCCCTTATCCCTTATACCGATGGCCTAATACTACCAAATTGTATTTACCTACTACTCTGTGTTGGGGCTATGACTTTCTGACTCCGCTCCACTCTACCCCCAGACTTCATGTATGTGCACATACACTCAACCCATTGATTGTCTCTATTTTTAAGAACTATAAAAGGAACTTGCAGTTCAAAAAATTCACAAAAAAGTCACAAAAAAATTATGACACATTTGGACATAAACTTGATGAGACTGGAGACTATGTAGAAAGTGTTCTAGCAATGACCCAGTCTCCCCAGAGATTGAGGTGAATGTTTCATTTTAGAGATAAGGAAACTGAGCTCCAAAAATCTGTGATTTGTCCAAGATTACTTTTATGTTTTTTCTCATTCAAAATAATTAAACTTCAAGTACTTCAATTTTATCCTCAATGTGGGTAAGTTAATATTTCTTAGGCAGCTTAATTCTATCTTGCTACTAGTATCAGACAGTATCAACAGAAGTTGATAGATACTAGAAAATTGGTAGGAATGTCTTTTGACTAAAAATACACATTCCAAAAGGGGTATTAAATGGCAATGCAAAAGGGAAGAGATATTAAATAGGAATGGATCATGGAATCATGGCATTATCAGACTTGGAAGGACACTTAGAGATCATTTAGTATAAAGTTCTCATTTTCCAGATGAGGTGACCACACTCTTCTTAAAGGGCCACAGTAGGTAGAGGTTGAAGAGCTCTGGCCTTGGAGATCAGAGATCTGAGATCAAATCTCAGCTTTGATGTCTCTGTGTGATCTCAGGAAAGAATTTTAACCTTCCTGAGCCTTGGTTGCTTATGTAAAATGAGGATAATGATACTTACATAAGCCTAACTGACAAGACTTTTGTGAGGAAAATACTTTGTAAATCTTAAAACATTACAGAAATGTGAACTATTAGGGCTTCCTAATTATTTCCTGTTGGATTCCAAAGACATCACATGACTTCTTGGATTTAAGGTGGGTAAGAAGAAAGTATCTCCACAGAAAAGTGACTTTACCTATAAACTGAGAATTTTGGGGGACTGACAGCAACCATGCTTGTAGAATATTAGCAATAATAATAATCATAATTATTATGATCATTTTCCTCATTTAACAGATGAGGAAACTGAGAACCATAGGGATAAAATGAATTATCCAAGGTCATAGGGATGATGATGATGAAAAGAATTATATATATATATATGTGTATATGTATGTGTGTATATGTACATATATACACATATACACATATATACATATATGTGTATATACATATCTATATCTATCTAGATCTATGTAGATATATATATATATAACTGGCTTAAGGTTAACAAAATGTTTTACATCTATTTTCTCACTTGGTACTCACAACAATTCTGGGATGATTCTCCCATTTTATAGATGAGAAAACAAAGACCAAGTTCCTCACTCAGGATCAAATAGCTTTCAATAACAGTTCTTCCTGATTCAAGTCTACCACTCTTGATTCCCAATATAGGCTATAATTGTCTTTGAAATAGCTCACCACATTTTTCAGATTTAAAAAAAGGCCCAGAGAAGGAGAATTATTTGAACATTTTTCAGTATTTGAGGATATTAAAACTTGTCTTCTGTAGAACATCTATAGTTGTATAGATAACATACATTCTGAGAGGGAGAATATGGACTAAATGTTAGTTCTATTTAGGGCTTCATGAAGGAACAGTTTGCTCCTCATCTGTTTCAGTACCCTTTGGAAGACACCTAAAGAAAAGTCTAGTCTTCTCCTGAGCCCAAATGCATACAGGAAGTAGGACCAGGCTGAGGCTTCTTACTGTTTTTCTACCATCATTGGTAAGTGGAAATGAATTTGGGGTCAACTAAAATCTCTAAAAGGTTTCCTTCTTTCTCTTTTCCACTTTTTTCTGAAATCCAGCTAAAAATTTAAAAAAATACTTTCAAAGTCAAGTATGTATATAATCTTTTTAAAAATCTTAAAGTGCTTCCATTGAATAATATTTTAAATACATTACTAACCAACATGAAAATGATGATGTTTAAATTAAAATTATTGTATAAATACTCAATATGGCATTGGACATACATTTTTAAAAATGTTAATAAAAATAGTCAATAATTATCAAACACATAATTCAGTTCATTACATTATCGATCAGAGATTTCATTAATGTGGGTGTTCCCTTCACCAAACACAGACTGCAACTTCATCAACTCTAAATGAACTGATGTCATAAATTGCTGGGGCCAATATACATTTTTATAAGTTTCTTTAAATTCAGCTAAGTCCGTCTTTAGATAACAGAGACTTAGTCTGTGAAAGATTTTTCCTCAAAGATTTTACAGCTTGGGAAAACCTGCCATAGCTTTATGTCTACATGTAGGGTCACCTTCATACCAAGATGAGACATCAGAGTAGGACTTCAGCATTGAAGTATAATGAAAACACAAATCTATCTGACCCTTTTCTTGTTTTCAAAGATCACCTAAACTTAATAATGAGCTTTTAAAAAGTTGTGTTTGTTCTGCTTCCATTTATCCTTTTTATTTTTTATTCCATACAGTAATTTATTTCCACTTTAGATCTTGTCTGGACACTAGATAGCTTAAACAGTCTCTCAGAATTTCTCAGAATTCAGTAATAACCAATATAAGACAGAGTTTTGGGGGAAGAATTTTAAGGTTTTTCTTTAAACTTTGTCATTTTAGTCAACTTCAACTATGAATTAGGACATTTAATCAGCTGACCCATTTCTAGGAAAAAAATAAGACAATAAAGTTTGTATTACTCTATAAAACACAAAGCAAGTAAAAAAGGGAGGTAGCAACTGGACAGTTTCCATCTGTGCAATACTTACACCTGAGCCACAGAATCGACCAAGATTCCGAGCTGTGGAATCATGACCATCAAAGAGCTGGACATAATCATAGCCACAGTCTGCTTCTTCTTCAACCTCAAAAGTCTGAAAACTTAATTCAACTGATGATCCTCGTTCTGACATTAGCAGCCACTCACAATGGACTTGGACAGGGTAATTGTTATCACCAAATTGAGCATGAGAATAGAGATCTCTTGGATTGGATTCAGCTTTCAGTGGACCACCACATTCTGCCTCAAGGTGGGGGGAAAGGAAAGAATTAATGCTAATATTTCACATCACAATTTCTATCACCAGGTTGCCGTCTACATGTTTACTGGTGTTGAAATGACCATTTAGATGAAGAGCTCAAGGTGTCATATCTGGAGTCTATATCTATATATGTCCTAAGAAAAGGACCAAATTATCCTCCACCCTGTTACCCTATGCCTTTCTCTCTTAACAACAAAAAATGAATGAGAGTTTGCATATGCAAAATCTGAGAAATTGTGGAAAATAATTTAAAGAATCTCTCTTTGATTCTATTGTGAACTAGGGATTTCTATGGTTAAAGAATCTAGGGTAGCTCAGTGGTGTGGTGGATAGAGCACTTGGTCTGTCGTGAGGAAGACCTGAGTTCAAATTCGGCCTCAGACATTTACTAGCTGTGTGATCTTGGACAAGTCACTTAACCATGTTTGCCTCAGTTATCTGAGCTGGAAAAGGAAATGGCAAACCACTCTAGTATCTTTGCCAAGAAAACCTATCTAATCCCCAGGGTCACAGAAAGTCAGACACAACTGAAATGACTAAACAACAGCAATAGTTAAGGAAAAAACAACCAGTGGTTTAAGTCTAAAGAAAATGCAAGTGTCAATTTAAAGTAATAGGAAAATACTGAGCTTTATTAAACTAGAGTTATTACCTTTGTGAATATCAGAATAAATCACGAAAGAGCTATACTAATACCAATTACAAATTCATTGTAACAAATGGTCGACCCAACTCAAAACATTAGAGACAAAATAAAGCAAAATTGTGGTACATCAAGGGTTATACTTCTTAATGACTTTTTTTAGGAATTTGGTTGTGAAAATTAATCATCTTTCAAGTCACAGAAGTTTTAGGTTTGAGCATATAGCCTTAGGTTGTGTGTGTGTATGTGTGCAAGTTTAGGTGGAAGATAGTGCTACTAGAACCACTTTACACACAGACACAGACACAGACACAGACACACACACACACACACACACACACGCTTCCTTATTATTCTTGCCTTCCAGCTCACCTCATAGTACTAGTGGACATCTACAACACAGCCACATTTTGAAAAAGTCAAGAGCATAACATAGACACATAGGAAAGGGAATGAGGTTGATATAAACTCTACCTGTGACTTTGGAGTGAGTTACAAAATCTCAGAATTTCAGAGTTGAAAGACCCTCAGTAGACCTCTAATTCAACCTGTATCTCACTAAAAATCCCTACTATGATATACAAATTATTATCCAGTGAGAGGTCTTCTTGAAGTAGTCCATTCTCCTTTTAGACAGCTCTAATCTTAGAAGTGTCTTGTTTTGTTTTTTTTTCTACTGATATTAACCAAAATTGCCTCTTGGAAACTCTCCCCAATTTCTCAATCCCTCTGTTTCTGGTTCTGCTTTCTGGAGCAAGTGGAATAAGACAAACTTTCCATCACATGACAGCCCTTAAAAACTTGACTGCACATAATATGCATGCCCTACATGATCCTTCTCTTCTCCAGATGAAACATCTGTAGTTCCTTCACTATGCTCATTTTCTGTTTCCACATTGCGGGAACCCAGATTGAACTACAGAAATAATGGGGGTTGAGCAGATACTTCCCACCACTGCCAGGACTGAGAAGAGTGCTCTGAAAGCAAATGAGTACCACAACTGGAAGATATATTTAAAATCCCCCAGGAAAAGAAAAATTACCTTCCTATTTATGTCACCTATTTATGGTGAAGGAAAGATGTAACAACACATTATTTTCCTTACAAACTAATAATCACTGCTGTTGTGAATAGGGCCTCTTTGATTCTTTCTTTTCACTAATTAATAGTGCAAAGCACCTCAAAGACACATGAATGATTATGTAAAACTATACATAAAATATTATTTTGTCATCCACAGTCAAAATAAACTAATGCTTTAAAAATAATTCTTTGTAACTGTAACCTATGGTGGAGTGTTAACAAATAAAATCTTCAAGGCAAACATAAGTGTTATCAAAATGCTGATTCATTGAGGCTCCCGACTATATTGAAACTCATTGATAGCTGTTTTTATTTTCCTCATACAGATATATATTAGCTTTAGTAAATGATCAGAGCAACTACAGTAGTGCTTCATGACTTCTGCACAACTTTGCAAAACTGAAACTATTAAATGTGTCTGAGAAACATGTTACCTAGTTTTTTTGTTTTTTGTTTTTTTTTCTGGTCATTTAAGGACCCCCTGCCTCTATAATCATAATTTAAAGTGTGTTAATGGACTTGTCATTAAAAAGAAACAATAAAGTTAAGGAAGATTATTCAGGAAATTGGGTGCGTGACTTGTGGGAGAATATACACCTTTGGGAGAAGAGAGGTCAGACTCTAGAATGGTTTATTGAAAACTCTAACATTAAGGCTTCTTTTCTTTAGCTTAGTTAGACTCAACACATAACTATAACTCTAAAGAGTCAAGACAAGAGAATAAACAAATCTCTGAGGTGCAAGGTAGGCCAGAGACCTGTACCTGAACAAGAATCCCTCTAGGCACATCATTACTGACAACAGGCCATCCAGTCATTGCCTACCTTCAATTAGTGAAAAGTCACTTTCTTCTGAGTCAGTCTATTCCATTCTTGGAATTGTTAGGGAGCTTTCTTTTTATTTTATTTTAATTTTCACAAATTAAACTTTGTGAAGTTTAACCCTAACCCTAATTTTTTCTAAACTTTCCTGTCTTCAACTTCTTACTCACTGCTCCTAGTTTTCCTCTAACTAATCTTCTACGTGACAAGCCTTCATATATTTGACAAGAGCTATCAAATTCTAACCCATCCCCTGCCACCCCACAAAGTCTTCTTTTCCATAGTGTAAATACCCTCAATTTCTTCAACTGATCCTTGTATATCATGATCTTCAGATCCTTTAAATAACTGGCTGTCATACTCTGGCTTATAAAGGTCCTTCCTAAGATACAATGCTCAGAACAGGGCAGGAAACATCACAGATCCATTTGGGTCACTCCTATATATTAGATGCATGCATGGGCAATTTTAAGGAATTGTACTGATACTCAGAAAATGGGCAAATTGGGAACACTGTCCAAAGTTACTGATATATCACCATAAACAACATGTACCAGATCTTCATTTGCTCACTAATAGAAAGTTGACTTAAACAACTAACTACTTACCAATAAAAACTAAATGTGATATTTGAAAAAAATTACCAATAAAATTTTAACTTCTGCTAATGTTTTCTTATTTCTGTATGCTGTAGTATATTTGGTAAGCATTTTCATATTTCCTTTCCAAACTTAACTACTCCATCTGAGATTTGGAACTTGTTAACTCCTTGTTTTCAGACACTGAATGTTGTTTAATTATGTCACTTCTCCCTTGTTTCTTCAATCTCTCCTTCTCCACTGATTTATTTTTCTTAGAGGTCATCTAAATTCCCTAAGATGTCCTTACCATGCATTTCTGTCACATCAAATACCTCCTGATCTATACCTGAAGTTTAATTTAATGTAAATCTTAGACTTGTCTTTGTGAAATTTTAACTTCTTGGTTTTGGTCTAATGTTTGAACTTGCCAAAATTATTTTAAAACTTGATTCTTTCATTTATGCTATTAGCTATCCAAAATCCTTCTTCATCTTCATCCAAATGAATAATAAATAAGTTGGATGGGGTAAAGCCATGCCGCAGTCTACTACAAAGTTTCCTACAAGTTAATATAGAACCACTAAGCAACATAATTTGAAATAGGTTAGTATACTACTCATGAAGCCATCTTGTATCACTATCATTACTTCAATTCAATAAGATATCATGTATTAAGATTGTAGGGCAGCTAGGCGGTGCAGTGACCAGAGTGCTGGGCCTGAAATCAGGAAGACTCACCTTCCTGAGTTCAAATCCGGCCTCCGACAATCCTCACTCAGACTAGCTGTGTGACCCTAAGCAAGTCACTTAATCCTGTTTGCCCAGTTCCCTCAACTATAAAATGAGATGGGGAGGGAAATTGTAAAACCACTCGAATATCTTTGCCAAGAAAACTCCAAATCAGGTTATAAAGAATCAGATGCAACTGAAACACCTGAACAACAATAACAAAAATTAAGTTCCTACTATGTTCAAGGAATTATGCTAGCCACTGATGTTTTAAAGACAAAAATAAAACAGCCCCCCCCTAAGGTTCCATATTTTACCACCTTTTCCATAATACTGTCGTGGGAAACTTTGTTAAATGTTTTGTTGAAATCAAGATATAATACAGCTATAACATTGCCTTGATTCATCAACCTAGCAACCTTATAAACTACAAAATGTAGTTAGTTTAGCATAAATTGTTCCTGTCTAATTGATTTTACTTCCTACTGGTATATTAAAAACAACCATACACAATGTAATAATTTGAGAATTTTGTCAGTTATGCAAATCAAGCTTATTGGTCCATATTTTCTCTATTTGCTTTGGTTTTTAAATCAGGAACATTTGGTATCCCTATGCTCTCTAAATATTACCAAAATGGATACCCTATCGATTGATAGGAAATCAAATTATATCAGCAAACTCCTTTGTCACACTGGTATATAATCTGTCTAGGTCTGTAGATTTTAATTTACCTAAAGTGAATAATTTCATAAATCTTCTGTAACTATCTTGGTCTACAAATCCTTAATTTTCTTACTAGTCTTTCTGGCATCTTACTTAAGAGATATTGGGAGCAAATTGGGGGTTCAATGGCTCTTTCCAATCTCAACCCTCTGCTAAAATAGGCCATTTTCCCCCAGCAATGGGCCTCAACATCCCTTATTCTTGCTCAGATAATAAATTGTCTTTCATAACTATAATCTGTCCACTTATTCTTTATCATCACAAAACTTGGAAAATAGCCACAAGAATTCTCACACAGAAGATCTCAGTGTAAACACATATATATGTTAGCATCATGCATACTTATATACCCTGGCAATATCCTGCATGGAGTAGGAGACAGAGAAGACATAAAGAGATTGAGACGCATAGGAAAGCTGAGAACTCGCTAGAATTCTGTGAGTATGTATTTATCCTGAGAAGTAATCACTGGTTTAATGTTGTTAATTCTCAGAATTCTCAGATATATCCATCTGATGTAAGACTCTTCTTTCTGCCATGATGAAGAAGCAGAATCTGACCAGGGTCGGCAATCAAGAAGAAGAGGAGGAGGTGGCAGAAGAAGGAAGGAACAATCATCATATGGGAAAAAAAAACCAAAAACTTAGGTTTTAGCTGCTGAGGGAGCAAGTGTGACAAATGGGCAGAAATAACAGATGCAGCTGAGCATTACTATGGGATGGAATGGTGAGTCACTTCTCCAATAGCAATAAACAAACCATGAGGAGCAACCAATCCCCAAAAAAGCCAAGCTGATGAGCCATCCATACTGGAAAATAGCAGGAGGGCAGTGTCCCAGCCAGGCATAGAAAGGTAAGAGAAGAAAAGTGGCTATAGAAAGAATTAGTATCTTAGTAGCTATAGAAAGAATAATCTTTCATTAATCTTTCTGAGAAGGAATGAGTGGAAAAGTAATGGGAGTGCTCACTAATTGGCATTTTCTAGCTTCTAATATGAGCAACTTATTGGGGTGGTCTGAGTCTTAGCATCTGAACTGTGCTCCTGGAACTTCTGGATTCCAGATATGCCTATTAGTTTACTTAAATATGACTGGGTTTGGGAATAACTGTAGTTGGCACAGCCTATGCAGTAGTTGCATTAATATATTTGATTTTTTATAACTTTGGCTTATTCAGTAATGACCACAGCATTCCACACAATGGCAGTTTCCATTAAACTAAGTTTAAGTTACTAAAACACAACAGGGATGGGATTTTCTAGCAGATAAGGGCTAAGCCAAGAAACTATTTGAATAAATCCAAACACAGATCATATTCTTACAATAATGTGGTAGGAACAATATTGGCTTTACATAGTTTGGGCTGGTCTCATTTTACAAAAACAAATAGGCACCCTCAAGATTTGGCTCATTCAGAGGGCTAAGGCTTAAATCATTGGAGAAGCTTTCCTGTTTTCTGAGGCATAAAGAGCCCAGACTACAAGGAGCTGGTAATCGTGAGGTTTGACAGAGCACCCAATTCTTTGTTCAAATTCTTTCTGACCCAGGGTGGTTTCCCCAGTGAATGAAGACATAGAAGGCATTAGTGTTTGTTTTTAGTAAATTAAATATTTTTCAATCCTATTGCATTTAATTTTTTTCTTCTGAATTTGTGAATACATGGTTCATCAGTTTCCTGAACTAGAAGCTGAATCACTGGACAGCCTAAGCTAAAGCAAGCCTAGAACAACTGAGAAGCGCACAGTTACCCACAAAAGAGACAGATCTAGGAGATAAAGTTTGCCTGATCTCTGAGGAGCTTAGTGTTTCCCCATAGCATCCTCTAGTATTAGATGGTCTACCTAACTTTCAAGGTTACCACAGCCTGGTCATAATAACAGAAAAGATTCAAGCAAGTACCTGCTAGTGGTTATAATTAAAATGCATAAAATATTGCTTTGAGATCTTCAATGGCTATGTACTAGATATACTCAATATAATGCTCACCACACTGCCCTTCTAAAATATAAAGTCATAAGTAAATCTGTAAACACAAATGAAAATATTATACAAGTTTCCAGTCATGAAGGAAACAAGGAAATACCCAAACTATGATATAATATGTAAGCAGTAGTGCTTCTAAATCAACTATTTATTTCCAAAAATTTATGAGTTGCTAGAAGGCCTTTTGGAAAATACAAAGAAATAGAAAATGAATATGAACGGAACTAGCAACATGACAAGAATGAAGGCCTGGGGTAGTTTTGATTTTAATTGGGAAAGGACATGCTTGTTAATTTTCTTGTATAACATTAAATTGCTGAATAAATGCTGTAAGTTGGCCCTCAAAAGCTTTTAGTGAGCATCCTAACTAGGATCAAATACAAAAACAAGGTTCATTCTTTAAAAAAAATTTCTTTAATGCAGTATTTTATTTTTAAAAGACATAATAAAGCACAAATTTGTACCTCATGCCTGAAAAAACCTCAATGCTTGAGACTTTTTTTTGGAGTAATTTTTTTTTCTCACTACCCCTGCTAATATATGCTTACTCTTCTCAGTTTTACAGGATGCTCTAATGAAAAATATTTTTTTCCTAAAGGATTTGCTGGTTTTTTAATTAGATCACTTACAACTGTATTCATGTTTTTTTTGTTTTTTTTTTTTTTTTTAGGTAACTGGGGCTAAGTGACTTGCCCAAGGTCACACAGCTAGTAAGTATCAAGTGTTCGGTCTGAGGCCGCATTTGAACTCAGGTCCTTCTAACTTCAGGGCCGGTGCTCTATCCACTGCGCCACCTAGCTGCCCCCCTTTTTTTTTCTGTTTTTAGAGACTGAAGCAAAGCCATTTTAATGTAAATTTGGATTTGGAAGCTGGAATGGTTATTAGAGAGGAAAAAAATTGTAATAAAGAATATTGTTTCTCAAGCCACAGAATTTTATAGGAAAAAATAATAACATACCTTGGATAGATTCCTTTTCTTAATAACCTGAGCTCCAATGCTCACAAAGAAGGAAAGGTAGGTAGCACAGTGAATAAAATATACAAGTAGATCCCTGGAAGAGATATCAGGTTCTCATCTTTTTCAATGGAGTTCAGGTAAGGTTGATCCTAAAACAAGTCACTATCCTGCTATTAATCTTTTTTATTTAACATTCTGCAGAAAATTATGTAAGTGGATAACATAACTAGTTTTGTGACCAATTAAAAGTATTGGGATATAAGTCCATCTTCTATAGGCTCACCAGGAGCATCTTCAGTAGAAGTCAAGTAGAAGGGAGGATAACAGGGATAATTTGTACCTCATTATACTCTGACTTGATCTTTATTTCTTCTACTACATCTCTATATTTTGAAATCTTTTTGATCCACATAGCTCATAGAACATGAATATTTATTTGGTATGGTACCATTTATTAAAATTTTCTTAACTTTTATGAATAATTCAATTAAGTGATTTATATAATTTATCATCTATATAAAAAATTCAGTAATTTATGGGTAGATAGGGAAAACAGTTCTGTATAGAACAATGGTCTGGTTCTGTAACAGTTTATTTGTTAGATTGTGACTCATACTTTGAGTTCTATACTAACAGTGTGAGAATTTATCATCCTTTAGTTTATGAAAGATAGTCAGCTTCTGATGGTTATAATAATTCTAATCATCAAGTCATGATGTGCTGTTATCATTTTCATTCTTCTCATTTTGTTTGATGACATTAAGATAGAAATTACCTAAGACATCATTATCCTTTTGTCATATTTTATATCTTATGTAACATTGAACAAGTGGACAAAATTAATGCTTCTGTAGTTAAATAAAAGTATTATGGTATAATGTCATCTTCTGTATGTTCATTGAAAGCATCCTGTATCCAAGTTTAGCAGCAGATGTGATGACAGGGATGTTGTATATCTCATCCTTTTCTCAGATGAATTTTACTCCTTCTGCCTAGTCTTTGAACTTTGAAAGCTTTTGTCTGAGACTTGGAGATTATTTGTATTTGTTACAGTGACGTCTGTTTAAGAGGTTGCCCTTATGTTTTTGTGGATCAGCATTGCATTTGGGTCAATGTGGGCAACGGCAACCTGTGATTATGATTCAGCTCTGTAACTGTTTATTGGTAGAGTTCTAAAGGTGATTTGTCATCTGTAAAGTAAAATCTTGGACACCAAGTTGTATCTTGCTAGGTACCTGGCATATCCTAATTTTGTTTTTCAGTTTGCACTGCAGAGTTTTTTGTTTGTTTTGTTTTCACGTTTTGCAATGATTTTTGTTGTTTTTATTTGTTTCTTTTACTATTTCCTTATATAATTTGCACTGAACACTGTACTCCTTAATGGTAATCCTTCCATAATTTCTCATGGTGATGACCTGGCCTAAATTGCTATCATAAATCCCTGTTTCTATAATCAAATTCACATAACTCAAACGCATATTTGACACCTCTTTTTTTGACATATTGTTTTACTTAGGTAAGGTAGATATCATTCCTTTCTATTCCACTCTTGCCATAGCTATCCATTCTGAGATATACCACTTTTATTTACATTAGAACCATCAGGTGTGCCTCTATTTTCAGCCTCTACTAATGCTCCATGAGGTGAAATATTTTTGTGCCAAAAGTATTTCTATAGATTTCTGATCTGTTTAACATGTGTTTTCAGAATGTCTATCAATTCTGTTACTCTTTCAATAGTTGCCTTAGTATGATAATACTAAATACTAAATAAAATATTTTTAAATGTCATTTAAAAAAACGGGATATAGATTCAAACTGATAGAGGGCTTTGTTTCATTAATATTGTATGGGTTTTAATTAGGATACTTGATAAATTCTTAATGGTGAATTTTATAGTTTCGAAATTTTACACTGAAGTTTGTATTGAATAGGGGTTAATTGCTTTGAATTTAAATTAATTTAACTTATTTCATTTAATTTCTGAGAAGAAAAAGCAGAGATTATAATACAGGCTTTGCAGCTTCTTTTTATCCTGGTGAGTTGGCTAGGTTTATTTACTTTGCTTAAAGTGTCAGCCTGGGCTGTCTTGCTGTGATCTCCATTCTAAGTGGATAACACCACAATCAAGGTGAGTGAACAACTGACTAGTCTGGTTTGTATAGTCTAGAAATAGTCTCTCTGATGACTTTTGCATTTTCTCTGATTTAAAGACAACTGTTATAGACATTAAGAGGTAGGATTTTTTAACTATCTTTTTTCGGGTGATAATAAATTAAAAGAACTTATAAATTCTATATGCAAATAGAATAGAGAAGAATATTTTCCTAGTTAAAGAGTAATGAGGTCCAACACACAAGCAGTAAGCAGAGATGAAGATATTCTTAAATGGACCAATGACATGAAAGCCTGTAGTCCAGAGTTATATGTATTACCCTAAGTAAATGTGTTTTTCTTCCTTATGTGTTGTCTTGCAATGTTCTTATAAATGTATTTCCAAAGATCTTGAGTACATTGAAAGATTGTGACCCAGGTTAATGTGTGGATTGTGATATACTTTGTTATTTAAGCACTTGATTTAATTTGAGTATGTATGATGTTTTTAACACCAGGTTTGTTTGTCTTAATAAGTAAATGTGTTTTGTTTTTTTAAAAGATCAAAAGTGTCATTATTGTTAGTGACTGCTTATATAAAGACCACGTGCCTATAGGGTATTACAATGTGAGAGGTTAGTTGAATAAATAGAAATGCATCAGTAGGGGCTCAAGATACAAAGTGGTAAGTAGAGGGAACATATTTTTCCTCAAGAGGGTTATCCATAGAAACTTTGGTGTGAGAGATCCCTCTCTGAGAACCTAATCCTGCCAAGGTGAAGGCAGGTTGGCATGAGAGAACCAACCTAAAAGTGATTAATAAGTACTATTATTACTAGAACCACCAGGATTACTACTAGTACTACCACTGTTACGACCACCACCACCACTACTACTACTACAACCACTGCCACTACCACTATTATAAGCTAGCCTTTCTATAGTGCTTTAAGTGCTTTACAAACATCTCATTTTATTTTTATGATAGCACTGGAAGATAAGTGTTATTATCCCCATTTTGGAGATGAGGAAAATGAGGCAGACATAAATTAGGTGATTTGCCAAAGATCACACAGCCAGCAAGTGACCAAGATAGGATTTGAACTCAGGTCTTCCTACCCTCAGGCTTAGTGCTCTATTCACTATACCACCTAGATGCTATAGAGAAACTACATTTAATCAATTTTATCAATTTTGGTGTAATTTCAGCTCCATTCTAATGTACCACAAGAAATATGAATATAAGAAATTCAGAAGAAATAAGAGATTTACAAAAATGGATATAGCTCTAATGTCAGACATTACCAATGTGTAGTTTTTACTGCTGTCAGATATTACTGATGTGTAGTTTCTACTGAACTGTTTGTACATAGTTATTTGCATGCTGTCTTCCCATCAGACTGTAGGATGCTTAAGAGTAACCTTTAACCTTCTCTTTATCCTCAACTCTTAGAACAGTGCCTGGGACATAGTAGTGTATAATAAATGCCTGTTGACATTTTCCTTTCCTTCCTTCCTTCCTTCCTTCTTTCCTTTTTTTTCTTCTTCCTTTTCTTTCTTCATAATTTACTATAAGAGATAACTCTCTGGAACAGGGGAGGAAGACCATGGGAAAAAATGATGATGTAAAAACAAGATATATCAAATAGAGAATTATTTTTTTAAACTGATATAGAGTAAAGAAAAAGGAACCCGGAGAAAAACCATATATAATTACTGCAATAATTTAAACAAAAAGAACACTAAAATAAAGTGGAAAATTAATCATAATGACCAGTCTTAGCCTCAGAGAAAAGTCAAGGAAGTACCTTCTTCCTTGAACCAGAAAGGTGGGGGTTTATAGGTGTGACCAAATTTGAATATGATGTTTGATATAGGTAGCTACTATGTCAGCTGGTTCTGCTTAACTCTTTTCCTTTTTTCCAAGAGAGGGTTCATTTGAGGTGCGTGGCAGGGCAAAAGTTACTATGATATGAACACAAAGGGTGTCAATAAAGCTAATGTGAAAATAAACATAATCAAGATACCCTCAATAAATATCACCTTTCATATTACAAATACCCTCAATATCATATATATATACCCTCACATATATATATATATACCTTCAATATTATATATATATATATACACATATATATACCCTCAATCATATTACACGATACCCTCAATAAATATCCTTTCATATTACAAATTAAGCTTAAGGAAATACTTCTTTAGAACTATGTTATAACATCGATGCAGCAAATACAATTATTTTTATTTGACAAAATGAGGAATCTGAGGTTCAAAGAAATGGCATGATTTGCCTGCCCCTGGTCACACAGTTAGTAGTAGACTCTCAAAAAACAGGGATTCTAACCTAAGGACTCCTAATTAATTAGATTCATTGGTCTTTCTACCACAGCATGGCCATCCTAAATGTTTTAGGCTTTTGTTTTGTTTTTTTTTCCCTTCAAGGTAAAATTTTAATGTTGAATAAATGTTAAAATTGTTTAAAGTATTAGGCCACTAGAGGTCACTAAGTGACTTTAGCAAAAAGCTAACATCCACTTAATTTTTTTAAAGAGAATAAGGGAAAGGTGCATTTTCTATATTATAATCACTTTGATTCTTTAAGATAGAGTAGTAATTGATTTATTTCAATTAAATTTCACATAAAAGGAAACAACTACAACTTATTTACAATTTGGTTTTGCTTCTCATGCGGCAAAGGCTGGTATTTCATGTCAAAACAGAAAAAGAAGGCTGTGTTCACGTTAAGCAAAAAGATAATTGAGGGAGCGACATTCAAAACTAGACTTTTAAAACCTCATGAATCAAAGTTAGCTAATGTAATGTTTTATGTTGATTCACAAAATCACCAAACTGAAGGGGTCTTGGAGCTCATCTAGTACACAAAACCCTTGTCTTACACATGAGGAAATGAAGGCCCTGAGTAACTTACCCTAGGCCATGTACCTAGAAACCTGAAGGGCTGGTATTCAAAAACAGGTCTTCATTAGTAAACATTAATTCTATAGGTTTTTTAAAATAGTCTATGTAATGACAAATCTGATCAAACCAATAGACTTGAAATGCTTTAAGGTATATTGGTGCATTCTGTGTGAAATAGTTTCTAAGTATTTAGTTGTAGCAGTTCACAAGAACTGTGTAAGAACCCTACAAGAGCTCAAAATGGTTTACTCTCTCCTAAACTGAAATGTTACTTGCTATCTTTTAAGAATCTTTTTTTTCAATTAAACACATTCACATATCATAGGAGACAAGCCCACTTATCTCTACCCAAGATAACATAGTTTGCTACCTGTAGAATGCTGGGCTTGGAAGCCTTTTCTTTGTACTGACGCATCAGAAACAAAGCGAAGGAACATCTTATTTCCAGTTGCCACCAGGGGATCTGGCATCTTGTTGCCACACAGACGACCCAGAATTGGTGATTTTTCCGTTTCCCCATCAAACACTTCTAAGTGATCATAAGCACATTCCTGATGCTGTTCAATCTCAAACTCACTGAAAGCCTGTCAAAAAAGAAAAAAAAAACCTCTAAACTATAGCAAGAATCAAAAATGCATAATTTCTTCTTAACAAAAAATAAAAAGGGAGGATTAATAAGTCTTTGTAATATAACCCTACACTGAAGTGCCACTCTGATGCTTCATCAGGGGTGACTTGGAGGCCAAATTCTAGAAAATCTTGCCAAGATTGAAAAGTGAAAGTATTGAAAAGTAGCCTACACATTTGTCTTATGAACATCAACTTAATTATAACCATAAATGTTCTTCACAGGTTGTCCCTAGGATAATGAAATGTTAAGCTACAACAACTGAAAAAGACAGTCTACACCTGTTTGGTTTTTAAAAGCCCTTCATAACCTTTCCAGCCCCCTCATACATTACTTACCTTTTTGCCTTCTTATTGGTCCTCACATCTCTACACCTTTGCAAAGCATATCTGCCATGCCTGGAAGTCATTTCCTCCCTCCCTCTGCCCCAGAGAATACCTCACTCACTTCAGGATTCAGCTTAAAGAACTACTTACTACATTTTAAATTGGGTTAAAAACTAGGTTTAACTGGAAGGGGGGGGTCTATGAATGTTTTAAAAAATGTTTTGATAATTCTATTCAAATACAATTCTTTTCCTCTATAATCTTCTTGATTTTAGTTTATCTACTTAAAAACATTATTCAGGAAAAAAGTGTCCATAGGCTTCACACACTTTAAGAACTCTTGTTCTACATGAACCTACATAAAATCATATCTGATATCTTCAACTGAGTGACTTTCCTCCACAAACTACCTTGCATTTATTTTTAAATTTATCCAGTATATGTTTATATGTCTATCTAGTTTTCCCATCAAATGTAACCTCTACAGAGCAAAGGATATTTCATTTACAGGTTTACAATCTTAGTATCTCACACAGTGTCTGGCACAGAGGTGCTTAATAAATGTTTATTGATTAATTGACTGATTATTGAGGCAAAAAGGGATTGTGAGCTACATCAGTGGAAGGTGTCTATGAAGACAGAATCAAGGATCCGTTAAGTATTATATCACCAAAATTCAAAAACCTTATAAATTTCTTTTTTTTCCTAGGGAACTGTGAAACACACACACACACACACACACACACACACACAATGTAAGGCTGGCATGTGAAAATGACAGGATTTATGAAAAATTATGTTGTGAAATGTTAGAAATCATAGCAAAAAAAAAAATTAGGTTAGTTACACGTGAAGAACAAGGAACACCAGCCCAAGTGCTCAGCTGCTATCTATGTGATTTTAAGAGAGAATAAATGCTCCTGCAATTTAAGTGGACCTGAGTCCCAGAAAAAATACAGAATTGCTGACTTTATTCACCTTAGCTAAGTTCCCTTAGCTATTCCCTTGAGTCCCTATCCTCCTCCAAGGAAGATATGAAATAAATCAACTTTGCTCCTAGAGCAAAGTTCTCCCCCTTGCAAACCATATCAGTGACCTGTCATGGAAAATTTCTGCCATTCTCCATTAATTCTCTCTCCCGGTCCTTACTGGTAATTGCCCCTGAATACTATTTATTTTGGGAAAGCCTTAGCTACTTAGACATACTTCTTCTCCTCTCTGGTACTATGAACCATGATCAAGTGAATTCTATCATTGCTTCTGGATGGAATATGTCAATATATTCCGCTATCCCTCCCCTTCCCCCAATCCTGGCAACTTTCTGGATCAAAAGACCTGTCTCTGGTCCATCAATTCCTTATATATATTGTTTCCACCATTAAAAGTTATCTCCTTGACGAAAGGCACTGTCTTTGCTTTTGTATTGTATCCCCAAATTTAGCATATTGCTCACTCAGTACATAGTATTTAATAAATGCTTTTTCATTTGCTTGTTGCTGCTGCTCATTCTTTAGAGCCTCTCAATGGAAAGATGCATAAATGGTGATTAATCATGAAAAATAACAAAATCATTTTACATATTTTATTATTTTTACCACCATCTTCATGGTACTTGATACTTACATATACCTTTCTGTATATGTGGTTTTCCCATATCCATCTGCAAAAATCTTATTAAATAATCACTATGCTGAATTAAAATAGAGATTATAAATGCCAGAGATGGGAGGGTTAAGAAACCAGAATGCGTAACCAAAATTAGCCATGTCTCCACTTACTTGATACTTTTAATTTTGGTAGAGAGAAAAAGAAGAGAGAAGTTAGAAGAGGAGAAGAAAGAAGAGAGGCAGAGACTAAAAAGTAGGAGAAAAGAGTTTATACCTATTCAGAAATGGAAAGACTAGTTAGACTTTCCCCACCCACCAAGAAAAGAGTGCTGTCCTCTCTCAGAAGAGAATTAGGAATAAAAGGGTAATGACATATAAGAATCAGAAATAATGTGCATTTTCTAGTTAGTTACCATATTTTACAGAGGATATAAAGAAAATTGGGGTAGTAGAACAAACTGCAAACAATAACTGCTGAGATGGGCATATATATATGTTGTATATATATGTCCTATAAGTAGATGTTAAATAATCTACATGGAGCCCATGCTAAAAGTGAACCAGCTGAAAGATCTGGTGGTTATGATTTACATTATTATGCAACACAAGTGGTAGCAAAATTTATGGCTTTCGTATATCCACTTATATTATAGAAGTATGTTAAATTCCACTGGTTATTCACAACAACCAAACCTTTTCATTGGTCTGGTTCTGTCATCATTGTGAACAGACAGGTATCTGTGATAATTGACCATAAGTCAGTCTTTAGAGAGAGATTAACAAAAGGTCATCGGATCATAGCTTTATAACTAGAAGGGACCTTAGAAGCGAGTTAGTCCAACCTTCTCATTTTATAGATGAAGTAACTGAGGCACAGAGAAATTAAGTGACTTGTCTGCAGAACTAATCAAATAGCTAGCATGTGAGATTGGATTTGAATGCAGATTGTATTGCCATTCACAATAATTGACTTAAATTACATGAAGCTTATCTGGCTACATATAAAGTTGAATTTCTTCCCTCTGAGGATGATTCAACACTGGAAGAGGTGGTCAAGTCTGCATAGAATCAACATGATTCACTGTCATGGTTGGTTTTGGATGGCCAGTTATTTTGACCCATTGATCTCTTACATCTCATTTCTTCTTTCTGATTCTGGAGAAATTATAATCCTCTAATTCACAGAAGAAGAAACTGGGGGAAAGAGAGGCTCACTGATTTTTGCAAAGGACTTTCATTCAGTAAATGTTGGAATTCAGATCAGAACTCACAGGCCCTGTATTTCTCTCCTGTTGATTAGCCCACTCAACTCCAAAAGAATGATATAAAGGGCCATTTTTCTCCCCTAATGAAATGCAGGATCTCTGGAATGAATCATAACATCTGTTTAACAGTGCATAGCAACATAGCACAAGAGTGCAGGTCGAACTGGCAAATGAGGTGGCAAGCAAATATTTCATCTAGATCCAACTGGCCTTAGCTTTTTATCAAATTACTAACGGAATCAAACCAAATTTATATGAGTTAAATCGGATGAGATTCCCTTAAGAAACTGGATTCAAGGCATATAACTCATATTCCCATACATACCAATGGATTTTTCTTCTGGAAGAAGAAAAGACTTTTAAAATTCTGACTACAAAATTAGTAGTCACCCTCCACCCCCAAATCAGTCTCACCTAAAGTTATACCACATGCATGCAAAAACATTACTCATGTGTCATAAACAGTGTTCAAATGTTAGCCATTGCCACATACCAATGCGTTGAAGGCAAAAAGAAAGAGGAAATGAAGAGCAGAATGCTGCAAGATTCAATTAAAAGGTCAAATTTCATTCTGTCCAAAAGGAATCCCTTCCAGGGCACAGATGAGCAAGCAAGAAGTAACTACAGCAAAATTATCCATGGATTGGACTATTACAAGCTTCCCAGAAATCATGAGGCTAAAAGGACCCACAAGGGAATTCCAGTAGGGTTCCAAACAGGTGGGAAGATTGAATAGAAATTCCTGCCAAGCTAGTCCTTGGGATGCTCTTTCATTAAATAAAATAACAATATATCACTTTATTACAAGCCACAGCTTGATCCAAGAATTTCTTTATCCAAATGATGGAAAATGTCATTGGATGTAGGTGGTAGCAGCTTAATCAACTGTGACTCTCACCAAATATTATTATTTTGTTTTTGTTTTTGTTTTTTTTTAAAATAATTTCTGTTTTTATTTTTCTTCTTTTTTTTTTTTTTAAGGCAATTGGGGTTAAGTGACTTGCCTAGACTCACACAGTTAATAAGTGTCAAATGTTTGGTCTGAGGTCGGATTTGAACTCAGGTCCTCCTGACTTCAGGGCCGGTGCTTTATCCACTGTGCCACCTAACTGCCCCCCCCCCCCACCAAATATTACTGAAGGTTGCAATTAGCTACGCAGGAAAAAAACAGGAGTGGGAATCAAGAATGACGATTTAAGCACAGTCCAATCATTGCCAAATTCACTAGGCAGTAGGAAACCCATCCTGATACCTTGGGACAAACTATCCCCCATGCCTGGATACCCTCCCCTCCTCACTTTTGCCTCTGGGAAACACTTGCTCTCTTCAAGGTTCACAACAAATATCACCTCCTAAACAAGGACCTTCCTAATCCTCCTAGTTAGTGTTAGTGTTTCCTTAGCCCTGAAATTATTTTGTATCTATTTTGTACATGTTGCTTTTTCTTTTTTTTGTTGTTTTGTTTTGTTTTTTAGGCAATTGGGGTTAAGTGACTTGCCCAGGGTCACATAGCTAGCAAGTGTTATGTGTCTGAAGCCAGATTTGAACTCAGGTCCTCCTGAATCGAGGGTTGGTGCTCTATCCACCGCGCCACCTAGCTGCCCCAAAGTCTTTTTTTTTTTAAAGGCAATTGGGGTTAAGTGACTTGCCCAGGGTCACACAGCTAGTGAATGTGAAGTGTTTGGTCTGAGGCTGGATTTGAACTCAGGTCCTCTTGACTTCAGGGCTGGTGCTCTATCCACTGCACCACCTAGCTGCCCCCTACATGTTGCTTTTTCATTGTAGAATGTAAGCTCCTTCAGCGAGTGACTGCTACATTTGTGTCTGTATCCCTCATACATAGTGCCTAGCATATTTTAAAATATATTTACTGAACTGAATTTATTTAGACTTAGTTTAGCCTCACATTCTTTCCCCCTTCAATCTCTAAATGCCTCATTTCAGCATTTGGCTGAATTCTCATTATCTCTAAAGACACTTTTAAGCCAAAGAGAAAGGGGCTTCTCTTGTTGGGTTTTTAGGGTTATTTCAGTCTTCTGAAACTCAAGTTCACCCATTTCAGTGATTGTATCTGTGAGATATTAAGATTACTGAACTAAGTTTTAACAAGACCAAGAAAAAGCTCTGAAGATAATGACCCTGGGCTCCAGCCAGAAATCCTTGTACATTTCCCACAAGGCAGGCTAAAAGAGTAAGAAGCCACACTCTAGAGACATAAAACTAAACTCCAGTCACAGACTGTGGAAATAATAAACGTATGCTGCTGTCTGGAACACCCAAACAAGGCTAATCTCCTGATTCTTGGTTGCAGCCAGCCAAGCTTCAATAGGACAGTACTTTATATTAACAGCTGTCCTTGAAGAAATGCCTCAACCTAAAAATACTGACATTTTGACTAATGCAAAAGGTTACAAAGACTTACTATTTTTATTCACAAAGGACATGAGTAAAATGATAGTACTAGATGTGGAAATTTGTAGGGTTGAGAGTTATTGTGGTTTGTCATTCATTCTCGAAGAGGACCATGACATCAGGGAGATGATGACATGACTTGCAATTGACTTTGATTTGAGTGAGGGAGGGCTGTGTAAAGTCATCAGCCTCACTTTCTCCTCCAGAGCCATCTAGGTCCATTGGCCAGATATAGATCAGGACAACTGGAGATGGCCCAGGCCCTTTTAAGCTAAAGTTCTATTAAAGATAAAGTGGTTGATACAGCCTACCCCAGTCCCATAAACAGCTGGACAACATCCTCCTGCTCTCCTCAGTATCTAGTCCTTCTTTCTCTGCTTCTGATTTCCCACATAATAACTGAAGGATTGGAAGTTCCCCCAAAACTGTGACAATTTTGGAATATGATGTACAGGTAAGTATATATTGAACAATGTTACTCAGGTTTTCTTTTGACATATATGTATGTCACAAGTGTATGAGAAAGTAAAGTTACACTATAGTAGAGGTAGCAAAATATTCCTGAGTGTGCTTGCCAGAGATGGGGGTCGGAGGTGGGGTTCCATCTATCAATCAACAATCATTTAATAAGCACTTACTATGCCCTAGACTTAGGCACCATGATAAGGACTAGGGATACAAAAAAAGCAAGCAAAAAAACCAAAACAAATAAACAAAAACAAAAACAAACACCAGATTGTGCCTTCATTAGAATGGGGGGAGAGAACTTGTGAATAAAAAGGTAGATACAAGATACACACAGGAGAGAGGATTCTAGGAAGATGGTAGAGTAGGTCAGAAAACTTTTGGCTCTCCAAGTTTCCTCCACAAAAAAGACAGAACATTGCCTCAGAACAGCAGAAATAAACATGGGGTAAAGCAGTTGTCTTCCTAAGACAATTTGAGAAGACTCCAAGAAAGACCCAACCTCCAGGGTCTGAGGTTCAAGCCTGAGTGAAGTGCAAACATCTCCATGTTGACTCTGCAGAATCAACAAACAATAAGTCCTGGGGGCAGCTGGATGAAAGTCACCCTCAGCCTTAGAAACTTTTATCTCACAGACAGTGTGGGGATCTGACAGTTGACTAGATTGAAGGACCTTCCACTGTTGAAGGACACCAAGCACAGTTGTGCTGACCAGATGCTCTCAGACTTGGCTACAGGAGAGAAGGAGCTAGCACACACGTGGTGAGGGCAAGAGCAGGTGGGGGGAACCCTGACGGCTGCGGGCACTTCTAGGAGAGCAGAGTCTCTGGTTTCAGTTTCAGGGCAAGGGAGAACAGCTGTAGTTTGTAGTCATGGGAGGGACTGCTGGGAGCAAGATCATCTGCAGGACAATGTGGCTGGGAGTCCTAGCCACGGTTTAGGAATGGAGAGGAAAGCCCGGAGACAGAACTCAGAAAATAACAGTAAGAAGGACTCAAAGCTTATTCCCCATACATTGAGATTAGAACTTGATTATACTTATAGTTGCTAAAGACAAAATGAAATGAGGAAGGTGAAGTCAAGATGGTAGAGTAAAGGCAGGGACTCACCTGAGCTCTCCCTCAAACCCCTTCAAATACCTTTAAATAATTATTCTAAATTAATTCCAGAGTGGCAGAACTCACAAAAAGATGGAAGATGGAGTAAAACAATTTTCCTGCTCATGACAACTTAGAAGGTCGGCAGGAAAGGTCTACTGCACCAGAGTGAGAAAGGAGTGCAGTCCAGCACAGCCCATGCCAGAGCAGACTGGGCAGCTGCAAACCAGAAACAGGCTTTGGGGCAACTGGATCAGTGGTAGCAGTAGCAGTTTCTATACCTCTCAACCCAAAGATGGTAAGGGGATCAGATAGTGGTTCAGAAGATTTATAGGTGTCAGTTTGCTGGCACTAGAGGCAGAACTCTGTTGCACTGCTTATATTTGGATCTGGGTTGCGACCCTGGGTGTTAGTCCCAGTGCGAAAAGGAACATTAGCACAGCAGAGCATGTGGCCACAGGGAAGCAGAAACTCTGGTCACAGTTCCAGGGTTGAAAAGAGTGCTTGTGGCTACTCACAAACCAATGTATAGTACAGGAGAGCAGTAAACACAACTCTAGATCATACCACCTTGGAAGAATCAAAAACTAACAGGTCCCCAGAATTACCTCTGAACACAGCTGTACAAAAAATCCTGAAGCTTGGGACAGCATCTTTTCTATTTGGGAAGCAGAGCCCCACTTCAGTATAGAGTTAAAAATCAAGAAATAGGCTGGAAAATGAACAAACAATAGAAAAATTGTGACCATAAAAAGTTACTATGATGACAAGGAAGACCAAAACACACATTCAGAAGAAGCCAACAAAGTCAAAATTACTGCATCTAAAGCCTCAAAGAAAAATATGAATTAATCTTGGGCCATGGAAGAGCTCAAAAAATATTTTAAAAAATCAAGTAAGAGAGGTAGAGGAAAAATTGGCAAGATAAATCAGAGTGATGCAAGAAAATTATGAAAAAAGAGTCAACAGCTTAGTAAAGGAGGTATAAAAAATACTGAGGAAAATAACACCTTAAAAAACCAGAATAGGCTAAATGGTGAAAGAGGCATAATAATCCAATGAAGATAAGAATGACTTGAAAAGCAGAATTGGCCAAATAAAAAAAATACAAAAATTCAGTGAAGAGAAGAACTTCTTAAAAAATAGTGGGAGGGAGAGAATCTGGAACTCAAAATTTGAAAGAAAAAAATTTTTTAATTGTTTTTACATGGAATTGGGGAAAAATAAAATACTAAATAAGAAAAAAATAAAACAATAAATGAATAAATAAAAATGAGTAAGCAAAGGAGAAAGAATCCAACCATAGATAGTTACTATGTGGATAGAGAATATCTGGGTTCATATTCAAATGAAGATAATGGAGCTCAATGAGAAATGTCATATGGTCTCAAGAACAAAAAGACTACTTGGGAGAACTTAAAAAGGACTTTAAAAATCAAATAAGAGAGATCAAGGGAAAAATAGAAAAAAAAATAAGAGCAATCCAAGAAAATCAAGAAAATTATGAAAAGAAAGTGAATCAACTGGAAATACAAAATCAAAAACTTAAGGAAGAAAATAATTCCTTGAAAACTAGAACTGGGCAAGGGGAAGCTAATGACATTCTAAGACATCAAGAAATCATAAAACAAAATTAAAAGAATGAAGAAAAATAGAAGAGAAAGTAAAATATCTTACCAGAAAAACAAGTGATCTGGAGAACAAATTAAGGAGAAATAATACAAGAATAGTTGAATTACCTGAAAATTATAATAATAAAGAATCTTGATACAATATTAAAAGAAATTATCAAGGAAAATTGCCCTGAAGTTCTAAAACAAGAAGGCAAAGTAGAAATAGAAAAAATCCACTGATCACCATCTCAAAGAGAAAGGAGGAAAGCTTCCAGGAATATTAAAGCTAAGTTTCAAAGTTCCCAGATTAAGTAGAAAATATTGGAATTGGAAAATATTGGAAGTAACAAGAAAAAAACCACTTTAAATATCAAGGAGCTACAATAAGGATTACACAAGACCCAGCAATTACTACACTGAAGGGCTGTAGGTCTTGTAATACTATATTCCATAGAGCACAAGAATTGTTATGACCAAAGGGAACTTATCCAATAAAGTTAAGTATAATCCTAAATGAGAAAAAAAAACGGACATTTAACGAACTCAAAGACTTTCAAGGTTTTTGTGAAATAAAAAAAAAGAGAGAGAAAAAAAACACAAACAAACCAACCAACCAAAACTTAAGGGAAAATTTGACATATAACATCTAGTACAGAACAAAAGAAAACCAACAAGGAAGCAAAGAAAAGCTGGGCAGCCTTGAAAACAATGTATAGTATTTATTATATAGGTTTTTTTTAATGGAAATTTAGTGTTTTATATTAAATCCTCTCTTGTGTTCTGCTATGTACATGGCAATTTTTTCTATATATTTAACTTTAAAATAAATTTTAAAATTTAATATATATATGGTATATATACTATATTGGTATATATATTGTATATATACATATGTATATATATATAGTAGCATATACCTATATACATACACATACACACACATATACAGAATACATGATAGCCTTAGGGTGGAAGATTCAAGGTTCTAGCACCTGGGTAGAAGGGAAGGGGCAAGAAATCTTCCTGAAGAAGGTTGGCTTTGATATCATATATTTGAAGCTATAAAAAGTGATGTCCTTAGCATGATGATTAAGGGCACATGGTATAAATTAAAGCAACATTTTTATGTACACGTAAGTGAATGAGTCAGCTTATCCAGGAACTTAAGTTCATCACTATCATACTTATAAAAACAACAGCAACAAGGAAAATAATAATAATAACTATCATTTTTATAAAGCCAGTGTTAGGCACTCTGCTAAGCTATAAATATTATCTCAACTGATCCTTAGAACAACCCTGGGAGGTAAATGTTATTATATATGCCCATTATACACATTAGGAAACTGAGGTAAACAGATGTTATATGAGAAATAAAACACACTGCAATTATTTCATTGTTTCACAAGATGTTACTACTACTATAAGTAGTACAAACCAATGCTTAATTACCCTGAAGAGTGCATGAGATAAATTCACTGTCATCTTCATCATCATCACCATCATTATCTTCCTATTTTTGCCCTTTCCTAGGTAGCACAGTGTAGTAGCAAGAACACCAGGTTTAGAGTCAGAGTAAATGGGATCAGAACCAAGCCCTGTGAACACCTGTGTAACCTTGGGGAAATTACTCTCCCATCTCTGACCCCAAGTTTCTCATTAATAAAATAAGTAGATGGGGCAGCTAAGTGGCACAGCGAATAGAGCACTGGCCCTGAAGTCAGGAGGACTTGAGTTTAAATCCGGCCTCAAACCAAACACTTGAACTTACTAGCTATGTGACCCTGGGCAAGTCACTTAACCCCAATTGCCAAAAAAAAAAAAAGTAGGTAAGAACAACTCCAAAGTACCTTATTACTCTTTCCTCAAACAAGGAGTATTTTTAAAAAGCTTTGGGAGAAGGTTTTGATATATTTCTGAAACTACCTCATACACATGCAGCACCTCACTAATTAATTGAAAAGGAAATTGTAATAAAAGCAAGATCAGGTTGAATGTGTTTACTTTCCCTGTGCTGATGGTTTTAAAAGAAAAGCGACCCCAAAACTTCCATGATCACAGTAGTTTTAGATATCACAATAACTTTTCCATTGTTGTGGTAAGTTATTCTATTTTTATTTGAAGTGGAATGGTGATCTCAGAAACGAGTACTCTATTACTACTAAGTAAAGATGTTCATGTTGAACTCATCAGAGTATTTCTTCCATTTGCAGCTCATTTGTTGTTGTTCAATCGTGTCCAACTCTTGGTGACTCCATTTGGGGTTTTCGAGGCAGATATAGTGGAGTGGCTTGCCATTTCCTTCTCTGACTCATTTTTCAGATGAGGAAACTGAGACACCCAGAATCAAACAGCTACTAAATGTCTGAGGGCAGATTTGAAATCAGGCATACAGCATAGTAAAAGTTGCTTAAACAAATAAACAACTCCATGTATATCTGCATAGATGAAATACTTATTTGGTTCCTTTGCTTTCGATATTTGGAGAGACATATTTAGAGGGTAAGTAAGCTATCGCTATAGTATACTATTAACAATGATTTTCACCTAAAGCATGGACATAAAAGAAAAATTCAAGAAGTATATATTCAGAAAAAAGACATGAGCAACAAATAACAAGGTATAGGGGATGACCAATGGCTGTATTAGCCCTCAGTATAGAAAGACAGAAAGTGAGAGCACGAGCAAAAGTGTGAGAGAGTAAGAAACAGAGTGAGAGATAGAGAGCAAGGGAGAAGAGTAAGAGAATGAGAAAATGAGCAAGAGAGAATGAGAAAGCCAGAGCCAGAGCCAAAGAAGTAGAGATTGAGAGCATTATCAGTTATATTTGCCGGGCACCATACTAAAAGCTGGGGATATAAATATGAACAAAAAGACAGTCCCCACACCCAAGAACTTTTTATTCTAATTGGGGGAGACAACATATGAAAGAGAATTGGAAAGCAGGAGCCCCAGGGAAAAGGAGAAAATGGTTCTTGAGGAGGAGGTGGAAAAATCTGGGGACTGACAAGTAGAACTGAGATCAAAGTGAATATAGCCTGGACACTTCATAAAATGGTGGTTTAGGTCAAGGTCTCACCAACCTGAAGACAGGGCAGCAATAAATACCCATCAAATGTTAAAAGCCTTAGAATAAGGGCTCTGGTTTTGGAGGTTTAATGTCTATGAAAGATTTATGGGAAGATGTAGGATGAAATTATATAGAACAAGAAAGTGTGCACATAACTATGGGAGTACCCACACATCAACGAAATCAATCAATCTAATAAAGTACATGTGTTTCCTCTGGCTTTAAAAGACTGTTCGAGAGGGGAAGCCAAGATGGCAGAGTAAAAGCAGGGACTCACCTGAGCTCTCCCCCAAATCTCTTCAAATACCTCTAAAAAATGACTCTGAACAAATTCTACAGTGAAGAACCCACAATGAGACAGAGTGAGGCAGATTTCCTGCCCAACACAACCTAGAAAGTCGACAGGAAAGATCTGTTGTACTGGCTTGAGAGAGGGGCATTCAGCTCTCAGGGCGTGGTGCAGAACTTGCCTAAGCAAAGATTGAGCAGGCCTCAGGGGAATAAATCACCAGCAGCAGTGGTGGTTTCCAATGTTTTCAGCCCACATTCACCAGAGACAACTTGGAAGGTCAGTGAGAAGGGTCTAGAAGACTGGGTGAGAGAGAAGAACAGTCTAGTACAGGGCTGCAGGGTGTGCCAACACAACCCTGCCACCAGCAAACCAAGCACAGGCCTTGGGAGTGACTGAAATCATCATCAGTAGCAGTGACAGTGGCTGCTCCTCAGGCTATTAGCCCACAGACTAAATGTTTAAAAGTCACTTATTTCAACTTCCAGGAGCCAAGATGGCGGATTAAATAGGAAGTCACTCTCACCCTCTATTATTGACCTTGAAAAAGCCAGAGAATATCACCCCAGGAAAAAATCCTGAAATAGCAGAGTCAGGAAAAAGACTACATACGGCAGTCTTTTAGCTTGTGAGGCTAGGGGGATTAATGGGAAAGGTCCCTCTTGCTGTCACTGAAGGGGACCAATACAGGAAGGGAGGTGTCCCAGCAAGCTAGTAGGCAAGACCCACCTCAGCAAACCAGTAACTAGGCCCCTAACTCCCAGCAGAAAAAGCGTAGGACAGTGCCCCATGTGCCCCAGAATCAGAGACCAACTTTAAAAGCCAGAAAAAAGGCAAACATGAGCAAAAAGCAAGAGAGAAAAACAATGACCATAGAGAAGTATCTTGGTGACAGGGAAGATCGAAACACAAATTCAGGAGAGGACAACAATGTCAATATACCCACATCTGAAACCTCAGAGGGGAATATGAACTGGTTCCAAGCCCAAAAAGCCTTCTTGGAAGAGCTCAAGAAAGATTTTAAAAGTCAAGTAAGGGAGGCAGAAGAAAAACTGAACAATTCTTTTAAAAATACAATTGTCAAAATGGGAAAAAAGTGCACTGAAGTAAACAACACCCTAAAAAGTAAAACGGGCCAAATGAAAAAGCAGGTACAAAAGCTAACTGAAGAAACAATTCATTAAAAATTAGAATTGGGCAACTGGAAGCTAATGATTCTATGAGACATTAAGAATTAATCAAACAAAATCAAAACAATGAAAAAATAGAAGAAAATGTAAAATACCTCATTGGAAAAACAACTGACCAAGAAAACAGATCTAGGAAAAATAATTTAAGAATTATTGGTCTACCCGAAAGCTAGGATAAAAAAAAAAAAGAGCCTGGACAACATCTTTCAGAAAACCATCAAAGGTCCTGAGGCCCCAGAACCAGAGGGTAAAACAGCCATTGAAAGAATCCACAGATCACCACCTGAAAGAGATCGAAAATTGAAAATGCCAAGGAATATTGTGGCCAAATTCCAGAATTATCAGGTCAAGGAGAAAATACTGCAAGCAGACAGAAAGAAACAATTCAAATATTGTGGAACCACAGTCAGGATTACGCAGGACCTTGCAGCTTCTACGATAAAAGATTGGAGGTGGTGGAATATGATATTCTGTAAGGCAAAGGAGCTTGGATTACAACCAAGGATCAACTACCTAATGAAATTGAGCATAATCTTTCAGGGGAGGAGATGGACATTCAATACAATAGCAAACTTTCAGACTTTCCTGATGAAAAGACCAGAAAATTTGATCTTCAAATACAAGACTCAAGAGAGGCATAAAAAGGTAAACTGGAAAGGGAAAAAATAAAACAAAACATGTTATTCAATAAGGGGAAATGGTTTACATCCCTACATGGGAAGATAAAACTTATAACTCTTGAGAACTATAACTTTATTATGACATTTAGAAGGGATATACATAGACAGAGGCAGTGGGTTTAAATTGACTTTGATGTGATGATAAAAAAACTTAATGAAGTGGTAAAAAGAAACTGAAATGGGAGAAGAGGAAAGGAAGAGGTAAAAAAGGGTAAATTACATCACATGAAGAGGCCCAAAGATATATTACAGTAGAGGGAAAGAAGGGAGGTAGATGAGTATTTTTTGGACTTTACTCTCATTGGATTTGGCTCAAAAAGGGAATAACATACTCAGGTAGATATAGAAATCTAACTTGGCGCTAGGAGGGGAAAGGGGAAAGAAAAGGGAAGGGGGGAATAAAAGGGAGGGAAGAAATAGCAAGGGAAAAGGGAGAAAAAAAGGAGGGGGTGCATAGAAGGGAGGGAAGATTGAGGGAAACAGTTCTCAAAAGCAAAACTCCAGTGAAGAAGAAAAGGGAAAAAAGGAGAAAGAAAAGCATAAAAAGAGGAGCGTTGAATAGGATGGAGAGAAAGACACAGACTATAATCATAATGGTGAATGTGAATGGAATGAACTCTCCCATAAAATGGAAGAGGATAGCAGAATGGATTAAAAACTATAATCCTACAATATTTTGTTTACAAGAAACACATTTCAAACAGAGAGATACACATAGGGTAAAGGTAAAAGACTGGAGTAGAATATATTGGACTTCAGCTGAAGTAAAAAAAAAAAAAAAGGGTAGCAATCCTGATGTCAAAGTTAAGCAAAAATGGATCTTATTAAAAGAGATAAAGAAGGAAACTACATCCTGCTAAAATGTATCACTGACAACAAAGTAATATCATTAGCAAACATACATGCATGAAGGGCATAACATCCAGATTCTTGGAGGAGAAGTTAAGTGAGTTATAAGAAGAAATAAACAACAAAATTATACTAGTGAGGGACTTCAACCTCCCCCTCTCTGAGATAAATCTAACCACAAAATAAACAAGAAAGAGAAGTTAAGGAGGTGAATAGAATTTTCGAAAAGTTAGGTATGGTAGACCTCTGGAGAAAACTGAATGGAGATAGAAAGGAATATACTTTTTTCTCAGCAGTACATGGCACTTACACAAAAACTGACCATGTACTAGGGCATAAAAACCTCACAATCCAGTGCAGAAAGGCAGAAATATTAAATGCATACTTTTCAGATCATGATGCAATAAAAATTTCTATGTAATAAAAGGCCAATGAAAGATAGACTAAAAATTAATTGGACACTAAATAATCCAATCCTAAAGAATGAGTGGGTCAAACAACAAATCATAGAAACAATCAATAACCCCATCCAAGAAAATGACAATAATGAGCCAACATACCAGAACTTATGGGATGCAGCAAAAGCAGCAGAAGTTTTATATCTCTACATGCTTACATGAATAAGAGAGAAAGAGTAGATCAATGAATTGGGCGTGCAACTAAAAAAAGGTAGAAAAAGAACAAATTAAAAATCCCCAATTGAATACCAAAGTAGAAATACTGAAAACCAAAGGAGAGACTAATCAAATTGAAATTAAGAAACCTATTGAACTAATAAATGAAACTAAGAGCTAGTTTTATGAAAAAAAAAACATGAAACTTTAGTTAATTTAATTTAAAAAAAAGAAAGAAGAAAACGAAATCACCAGAATCAAAAATGAAAAGAGTGAATTCACCACCAATGAAGTGGAAATTAAAACAATAATTAGGAACTGTTTTGCTCAACTGCATGCCAACAAATTTGACAATCTTAGTGAAACGTATGAATATTTACAAAAACATAAATTGCCCAGATTAACAGAAGTGGAAATAAAGTACTTCAATAACTGCATTTCAGAAAAATATTTTGAATAAACCATGAATGAACTCCCTAGGGAAAAAATTCCAGGGCCAGATGGATTTAAAATCGAATGCTATGAAACATTTAAAGAACAATTAATTCCAATACTATATAGACTATTTGGGAAAACAGGTGAAGGAGTCCTACCAAATTATTATACAAATATGGTGCTTATGCCTAAACCAGGAAGAGTCAAAACAAAGAAACAAGATCTTAGACCAATTTCCTTAGCGAATATAGATGCAAAAATCTTAAATTTTTCCAGCAACATATTGTGAGAATAACGCACTATGACCAGATAGGATTTATACGAGGAATGCAGGGATGGTTCTATATTAGGAAAATTATCAGCATAATTAATCATATCAATAACAAAACTAACAGAAAACATGATTATCTTAACAGATGCAGAAAAAGCTTTTGACAAAATACAACACCCATTCCTATTAAAAACACTAGAGAGTATATGAATAAATGGAGTCTTTCTTAAAATGATAAATAGTATCAACCTAAAACCTTCAGCAAGTATTATATGTAATATTGATAAGCTAGAAACATTTCCAATAAGATCAGGGGTGAAAAAGGGATGTCCATTATCACCACTGTTATTATACTGGAAAAGTTAGCTTTAGCAATAAGAAAAGAAAAAGAAATTTAAGGTATTAGAATAGGCAAAGAAGAAACAAAGCTATCACTCTTTGCAGATGATATGAAGATATACTTACAGAATCCTAGCAAACAGGTAAAAAACTACTTGAAATAATAAGGCTTAGATGCTTAAAAATCTAGCAATGGCTCAGAGTCTTACAATTTAGCCAATAGCTCACTATTCAGAATCCTTAAGAGTCTGCTCAATATGACAGATGTTTTAATAAACCTTGTCTTTGACTGAAAGAAGGCTTGGGTTAAATTCTTTCAGGCAGGAGCTGTATGTTGTGATTTTGGGGTCTCAGTACCCCTAAACCTCAACATTTGGGTAGCCCATATAGGGAAACTGCCTAACCCCAAGTTTTTCTTCAGTCAAGAATGGAAGATATGTAAGTCCCCCCACCCACTTCTTGCTCTGGAGTTGGGGTTGCTCTCCAAGAACCAAGGCTTGGAGGTGCTTTTAGGGCAGACAGTTACGAGGCTGTCTCACACTTGGCCTGATACTCTCAGGCTCTCAGTCCACTGGATCGGTTCAAGGCCATGGACCTGGGTAGACCTTCTGCAGCATAGAGTACAAGGACAGACTCCCTATCAGGAAGCATATGCCCAGTTCTGTCAATTCTCTCAGTGCTAGGGAATTGGGGAAAACTGCAGGTACTTTTTGGTTCCCTGAGGCTTACTTATTCCCCTCTACAGTCCTGAATCCTCCTTCATGGAGGTTACAGGGAAAATTTAGAACAGCTAAAAATATCTTGGCAGATTCTGGAGGTTTTGTGATTGATCTTTAAGGAGTTTTGAAACACCTCTGTACAACCTGGTCACTCCCTTCCCTTGAGTCAAGAGGGTATCTGTTAACCCCTCTCATAGGAGAAGAGAGTTTCACCCTTTCCCCCTCACCTTTGATTTAGCTCTCCCCCCACCTAGGGAAAAGAAAGAGGGGGGAGGGGCAGCAGCTACAGCATGGACCCCAATGGCAATGGCCTTGGGCCCTGGGGCATCCTTTGCCTGGAAGCATCACCCAGGTTCAGCACATCCTGCTCAAGGGAAAGAAGCTAGTTTCTGAACTTGAGTAAGCATGCTTTTTTAAAGTTGTAGTTTTAACTGTTAATTATAAGATGTTGATTCTCTGTGTAGAGAATTTGGAAATGCATTTAACAAAACTGAAGTCACCTGATTGGTGATGGGTTTGTTTCAAGTTTCAAATTGGTGAACTTTTTGTTTCAGTTATGTCAAGCAACTTTTCATAATTTGGTTACTACTAAAATAATTTGGCTATTGCTGGTTATTGTTTTAATGTGTAAACTAGCCAAAAAGCTTATTTTTGGGTTATGGCTTGCTGATAATTTGCAAGTGTATAGAAATCTCTAATGATTGGCTTTTTACACCAGGACAAATTTAAGTTCGAGATATAAATCCTGGAAAAGTTTTTCCTAAGCTGTGATTAGTGAAACTTGCTGTGTGAGGTAAAAGCTCATAGGATTCTGAGTTGTCTGATGGATCATAATAATCCATTGATAATCAATAATCCACCATCTGAGAGAAATACCCCAAGCTACTAAAAGAATGTGATACTGATGGGAAGTCAGCATCGGGAAAAACTGAGAGGACAGTTTCAGCCTCAATCTAAGATGGGATCCTCCTGGCTCAGTTTCCCCATTATGTTTCTTTGAAAGGGAATGTTAACCCCCTGTCTATTCCTGAGTCTGGCTATGAGGTGCATTTGATACAGCATGGTTGGAAAACTGAATTATCTGAATCCAAACAGAGCTTAAGAATTTTTTATCCTGTCATTTGGGCCCAGCAGCCTTTTCTGTCAGATTTGTGTCTTCCAGACTACAGGCCATTCACCTACAATTAATAGCAAACACGGGGTACCAGCCAATGTCCCCTCATTATTGCCTGGATGCAGCATGTGCTGGGTTCCAGTCAACCTCCTCTTTGGAACCCCCTCAAGGGAGGGAGAGTTCTACGCCCCTTGTCAAAAGGAAGCAGTTTCAGAAGCCAAGACCTTCGTCCCTTACCTCAAAAGAATTTAGGTCCCATTTGTTTGAAGGGGGAATGATGAAGGGAGATAGACCCTAAAAAGGAAAAACCCTGGACTTTCCACATGGCCAAATGTCTGGCGTTTGCCAAAGACTATAATCCCATCAACTGGCCTTTGATTGTGACTATACTCAATATCCCAATTCTGTTACCCTTAACCTAGCCTAGCCTCCATTGTCTTACCTCCCTATGGCCCTGGCCATTTCCCACCCTTAATCCTAGCTAGCCTCCATTCTCCCTTGCTCACATGGTCCAGGTCCCAGGAGTTCTGTTTACCCCAGCTTAATGGTCACTCCCATCCAGATCTCCTTAGACCTCTCCACCAGTCACCCAAAATTACCTGGCCACTCCCAGATCCCTTCCACAGTCTTTCTGTATATTGTCTCCATTAAGGTACTTAGATTCTTAAAATCTAGCCACGGCTCAGATTCTTACAATCTAGCCAATAGCTCACTAACATTCAGACTCCTTAAGAGTCTGCCCAATATGAAGGATGTTCTAATAAACCTTGTCTTTGGCTGAAAGAAAAAAAAAGAAATAATAAACAAATTTCACTAAGTTACAGGCTATAAAATAAACCCACATGAATCATTGGCATTTCTATATATTAACAACAAAATCCAACAGCAAGAGATAGAAAGAAAAATTCCATTTAAAGTTACTGTAGACATTTTAAAATATTTGGGAGTCTACCTGCAAAACAAATCCAGGAACTGTATGAACACAATAACAAAACATTTTTCACACAAATAAAGTCATATCTAAATAACAGGAAAAAACATCAGTTGCTCACAGGGTAGACTGAGCTAATATAATAAAAATGATAATTCTACCACAATTAATTTACTTATTAAGTGCCATACCAATCAAACTACCAAAAATTATTTTATATGGCTAGAAAAAATAATAACAAAATTCATCTAGATAAACAAAAAGTCCAGAATATCAAAGAAACTAATGAAATGAAATGCTAGACAAAGTGGCCTAGCCATACCAAATCTTAAATTGAATTATAAAGCAGTAATCATCAAAACTACTTGGTACTGGCTAAGAAACAGAATGGTGGATCAGTGGAATCGGTTAGGTATACAAGACACAGTAGTCAATGACTATAATAATCTACTGTTTGATAAACCCAAAGACTCCAGCTTCTGGGATAAGAACTCAGTATTTGACAAAAATTGCTGGGGAAACTGAAAAATAGCATGGCAGAAACTAGGCACAGACCAAAATCTTATAGCATATACCAAAATAAAGTTAAAATAGGTTCATCATTTAGATATAAAGGCTTATATTATAAACAAACTAGAAGATCAAGGAATAATTTACCTGTCAGATATATGGAGAATAGAAGAATTTATGACCAAACAAGAGATAGAGAACATTATGAAATGCAAAATGGGTAATTTTGATTACATTAAATTTGGAAAGTTTTTGCACAAACAAAGCCAATGCAACCCATTTTAGGAGGGAAGCAGAAAACTGGGAAAGAATTTTTACCACTAATGTCTCTGATAAAGGCCTCATTTCTAAAATATATAGAAAACTGAGTCAAATTTATAAGAATACAAGTCATTTCTTAATTGATAAATGGTCAAAGGACATGAACAGGCAGTTCTCAGATGAAGAAATTAAAGCTATCTACAGTCATATGAAAAAATGCTCTAACTCCCTCTTGATTAGGGAAATGTAAATCAAAACAACTATGAGGTACCACCTCCCACCTTTCAGATTGGCCAACGTGACAAAACAAGAAAATGATAAATGTTGGAGAAGATATGGGAAAATTGGAACATTAATGCATTGTTGGAGTTGTGGATCGATCCAACCATCTTGGAGAGCAATTTGGAACTGTGCCCAAAGGGCTATAAAAATGTGCATACCCTTTGACCCAGCAATAGCATTTTTGGACTGCATTCCAAAGATATCATAAAAATGTGAAAAGGACACACGTGCACAAAAACATTTGTAGCAGTTCTTTCTGTGGTCGCAAAGAATTAGAAATTGAGGAGATTCTCTTCACCTGGAGAATGGCTGAACAACATGCGTTACATGAATGTAATGGAATACTATTGTGCTATCACAAATGATAAGCAAGCAGAATTCAGAAAAACCTGAAAAGATCTCTATGGACTGATGCTGAGTGAAGTGAGCAGAACCAGGACAACGTTGTCATTAACAGCCATGTTGTCTGATGACTAACTTTGATAGACTTAGCCCTTCTCAGTAATGCAAAGATCTAAGACATCTCCAAAAGTTTCATGATGGAAAATACTATCCCCATCCAGAGAAAGAACTATGGAGTTCGAATGCAGAACAAAGCATACTATTTGCTCTTTTTTTTTTCCCTGTTTTGTTTTGTTTCTTCTTTCTTGTGGTTCCTCCTATTTGTTCTAATTCTTTTTTACAACATGACTAATGTGAAAACATGTTTAATAGGAATGTATATGTAGAATATCAGATTGCATGCCATCTTGGGGAGAGAGAGGGAGAAAATTTAAAACTCAAAAGCTTATGGAAGTGAATTTTGAAAACTAAAAACAAATTAATTTAAAAAATAGAAATAAGAAATAAAACCATTTAAAACAAAAACAAACAAAAAAAGACCACTCAAACTACATTTATTGTTTACTGAGAAATGAAAAACAATTGGGAAGTGTGTTTCTATTTCTTTCCCTGGTAAAAAAATGTTAATTTTTGGGCTCTCTAGATTTACATGTAAATTGTTAAATTCTAAACGATATTTTACAGTGTGCTTAGAACTTCACTTTTTTACGTTTGTGGAAGAAAGCACTGAGGATCTCAAAAATAAAGTCTTCAATCTAAAATTTCCAGTCTATTTGTTATTCACACTCAAGTTCCAGGGAGGGATATGAAAGGTTCTAAGACAATCTCAGACAATTAGAAGTGGTGTGAGGATATATAAAATAGACAATGTGATAATCTAGGGAAAATGTAATCCAACTAGGAGACAAAAGACACAGACCCTTGTTCTGCTTTTGACAATATCTGTATTTGTGACCCTGGGCAAGTCATACTTTCTCTATTTTTCAGTTTTCTCACAGGGAAAATAAAATAACTAACTTGGTTAAATGATTCCTCAGAGAGGCAACTTAATGTCCTGCAATGAAAAAAAAGGATCTGGACCATTACTCTCCCTCAAGGCACACATCCAAATCAGAAGACACCTCTTGTTTCTACCTATACAATATCTTTTTGCATTCATCCACTTCTCTATACTCACCTGGTTATCACTCTGCTTTAGATTCTTCTTACCTTTTATTGCAATAGCCTCTTCATTAATCCCCTTCTCCTTTCCAACTTGCATTCCACATATGGCTGCCAAAGTGATTTTCCTAAAGTGAAGGTTTGGTTTTGCCACTCACTGTAGTTCCCTTTTACTTTCATGACCAAATACAAACTTTTCTGTTTTTAAAGACCTTCACAGCCCAGGTCTGACCTACCTTTCTGGGCTTCTTACACATTGTGTATTATTGGTCCTCTTCATGTACTTTGGTTTTTGTTTCTCAAATGTGACCACTATGTGTCTGCACTGGTTGGTTTCCATCACTGAAAAGAATCCCCTTATTACCTCCACCTCTTACAATTTCCACTTTCCATCCAAGTTCAATTCAAGAAATGCATATTATCCTTCCTGATTCCCCTTGTTGCTTGTGCCTTTCACCCCTCTCCTGTCAAAAATTACCTTGTATTTCTTTCACATGTATTCCATATATACTTATACGCATATATTGTCTTCATCTTTGCTCAATATAAGCTCTTTCAGGGCAGGGATTGTTTCATTTTTGTTTTGTATTCCCAATGACTACCACAACCCCTGGTACACAGCAAGTGCTTAATAAATGATTGTTTATTGATTGATCTATACTGATTTGTAAATATGAATAAATTTATTTAACCTGTTAGCACTGCAAGCAACTAAGACTAAATTGCACAAAACGTTAATTAGCATTGATAGAAGAAATTTCCACATAGGGAACTCTGTACACAAACTCAAATTCTAGATGATACAACAGGCCTTTTTCAACTCCAAGATTCTATGAATGTGTAAGGCAAACTAGGAAAATCCTATGCAAGATTTGCTGTCACTATTCAATTTTTGTGGCCATTCTTTTGAGGTTGGAAAATATAATGGAAAGAAATATTAGTAAAATAGGAATGCTATTTCATAAGCACATAGAGAAAGCTAAATTAGTATTTTATTGTGTAGTCACGATACAATATGTGCCAATGCAATATTTAAAATGGTTTTTTCTATTACTAGATGCTGGATTTTAGCCATAAAATTCATTTTATCATTTGGAAATAGTATCAAATATACAGTGCTTTAAAGTTTGCAAAGTGCCATATAAATGTATACATATATTTTTCTATATATATACATATATGTATACATAAGTACATGATATATGCACAAATGAAGCTATACATATATTTTATACATACATACAGATATATATATATATGCATATATGTAAAAATGTACAATTTCATTTGAGCCCTGCAGAATCTTTGTGAGGTAGGTATCATAGATATTATTTTTCCCATTTTCACGGATGAGAAAACGGACACACATATAAGTTAAGTGACTTTCCTATGGCCACACAGCTGAGACAAGACTGAACTTAAGGTTTTCTGGCTCTGGATCTGTCACTCTCTATAACAATACCATGTGGAAAATTGTAAAAAGTTATCCACTACCGATTCTCTCTTTCTATATTATTTTGGATAACCCATATAGTGCCTAAATTTTGATATTCATATTAAGGAGTTAAAATATTTACACTTTTCCTAAGATTGCACTGACACAAGGCCCATGGAATTGTAAATTAGATTTGCATTATTAATATAAGTGATTATCAATGCTTTGAGATTTGGAAATAATCTTCCCAATTAATAAGTTAACTACTTAAGTGTGGGCACAACAGAAAAAAAGATTCATGATCTTTGTTGCCATATTACTATCATATGAGAAGACAACTGACAATGAACTATAGCCAGCAATTTTCAAATAAATTTTTCCATAAAATGATCCATGCAAAAACTTATGTCTTCCAGGGAAATTTTCTATTTCAAATATTAGAATTTTCTAACCTAGAGGGAAATAATCTCCGTTCAATAAAAGAAAAAGTAAGATAGATATCATTTTGTAGATACTACAAAAAATGACAGCAGAGGAAGCTATTGATTGGATCTCCTGTCTAGTGGTTGGCTGTCCTTGACCTTGTGTTCCCTCCTTACCTGTCCAGTTAGGTAAAGGGTCCTAATTATACTTAAGAAATTAAATTAATCATCATCTGCTGATGATGGTCAGGTAGAAGGTGATCAAATGAAATACTATCCTTTTTACTAACCTACCCTATGATCTTCTGTAAATACTTAAAGGCAACTTTCATGTTCCCACCAGTAAATACAATGCTTCAGATGTGGCATGACTAGAAGAGCAAGACGATCACTTCTTGGGTCAGTCTTTAGTCACGGGCTCATGGAACCACTGGTTCACAGATCTACCAATGGAAGGGAATTTGAACTTCCAGATCACCCATTCCAGCTCCTCCAACATACACACAGATGTACACACACATACACAAATGTGCATTCAGATATATGTATGTAGGTACATATGTGTATATATGTATACATATATTACAGGCTCATAGAAGCACTGGATCACTGATTTAGCCATGGAAGGGAACTTCTAGGTCACTCACAGTTGTGTGTGTGTGTGTGTGTGTGTGTGTGTATGTGTGTATAAGAGCTGGAATATGTGTGTGTGTGTATTTCCATATCTGTATATGGAAACTAAGGCTCAGAGAGCTTAACTGACCTACCCAAAATCACATGGGTAGTAAGTGTGAGCTTAGTAAGTGTCAACCTTTTGATAGGCTTCTTTATACAGAATAATGTGACAAATATAATTTACTCACTATTCCTTAATTTTTTTTCTTTTTTTAACTTATTAATTTATTTTTATTTTCAAAACTCACTTCCACGAGATTTTGAGTTCCAAATTTTCTCCACATCTTGTCCCTACTCCCAACCCAAACCCAGCATACATTCTGAATATCTCTTCCCCTAATCTGCCCTCCCTTCTATCACCCTCCCCCACTTCTCTTATCCCTTTCCCCTTCTATTTTTCTGTTGGGCAGGATAGATTTCTATACCCCATTGCCTGTACATCTTATTATCCAGGTGCATATGAAAACAATTTTAACATTTGTTTTTAAAACTTTGGGTTCCCTCCCTTCCTCTCTCCCCACCCCACCCTCATTGAGAAGGCAAGTAACTCGATACAGATTATACATATGTAGTAATGCAAAACACTTACATAGTAGTCATGTTGTGGAAAACTATATTTCCCTTCATCCTATCCAGCTCCCCGTTTATTCTAATCTTTTTTGACTCTGTCCCTCCTCACAAGTGTTTGCTTCTAGTTAACCCCTCCCCCAATCTGCTCTCCCCTTTAATATCTCCCTGCTTTCTTATCCCCTTCCCCCTATTTTCCTGTAGGGTAAGATAGATTTCCAAAACCAATTGAGTGTGTATGATATTCCTTCCTTAAGTCAAATCCAATGAGAATAAGATTCACTCATTCCCTCTCACCTTACCCTACTTCCCCTCCACTGTAAAAGCCTTTTCTTGTCTGTTTTATGTGAAATAATTTAGCCCATTCTACCCTTCCCATTCTCCTTTTCCCAGTATAATTCTCTCTCACCCCTTAATTTTATTCTCCAGATATCACCCTCTCATCTTCAACTCACTCTGTGACCTCTATCTATCTATCAGCTATCTATCTATCTATCTATACATATATTTTTTCCCCTCCAACTACCCTAATACTGAGAAAGGTCTCATGAGTTACAAATATCATCTTTCTATGCAGGAATATAAACAGTTCAACCGTAATAAGTCCCTTATGATTTCTCTTTCCTGTTTACCTCTTCATACTTCTCTTGAGTCTTGTATTTGAAAGTCAAATTTTCTATTCAGCTCTGGTATTTTTACCAAGAATGCTTGAAAGTCCTCTATTTTACTGATTGTCCATTTTTTCCCCTGCAGGATTATATTCACTTTTGTTGGGTAAGTGATTCTTTGCTATAAATCCTATCTACTTTGCTCTCCAGAATATTATATTCAAAGCCCTGAGGTCCCTTAATTTAGAAGCTGCTAAATCTTGTGTTATCCTGATAGTGTTTCCACAGTACTTGAATTGTCTCTTTCTGGCTGCTTGCAATATTTTCTCCTTGATCTGGGAACTCTGAAATTTAGCTACAATATTCCTAGGAGTTTTCCTTTGGGGATCTCTTTCAGGAGGTCGTTGGTGGATTCTTTCCATTTCTATTTTACCCTGTGGTTCAAGAATATCAGGGCAGTTTTCCTTGATAATTTCTTGAAAGATGATGTCTAGGCTCTTTTTTGATCATGGCTTTCAGGAAGCCTAATAATTTTTAAATTATCTCTCCTGGATCTATTTTCCAGGGCAGTTGTTTTTCCAATGAGATACTTCACATTGTCTTCCATTTTTTCATTCTTTTGGTTTTGTTTTACAATGTCTTGATTTCTCATAAAGTCACTAGTTTCCATTTGCTCCATTCTAATTTTTAAGGAAGTATTTTCTTCAGTGAGCTTTTGGACTTCCTTTTCCATGTGGCCAATTCTGCTTTTTAAGGCATTCTTCTCCCCATTTGCTTTTTTGGATCATTTGGGTTAGGCTATTTTTTAAGGTGCTATTTTCTTCAGTATTTTTTGGGTCTCCTTCAGCAAGCTGTTGACTTGTTTTTCATGATATTCTTGCATCATTCTCATTTCTCTTCCCAGTTTTTCCTTTACTTCTCAAAATCCTTGTTGAGTTCTTCCATGGCCTGGGATTGATACATATTTTTCTTGGAGGCTTTGGATGTAGGAGCTTTAGCTTTGTTGTCTTCTTCTGGTTGTATGTTTTGATCTTGTCACCAAAGAAAAATTCTATGGTCTGACTTTTTTTTGCACAATGCTCATGATCTCAGCTAATTACTTGTGTTTTAAACTCTCTGTTAAGGTAGGAGTCTGCTTCCAGTGTGGAGAATGTACTGCCCCAAGCTTTGGAGTTTTTGTGCAGCTGTTTTCAGAGATACTTCTAGGGACCTGTAAATTTTCAGTTCTTCCAAGATGATATGATCAAGAGCAAGGTGTTTACTCCTTTCCTGGACTGTGCTCTGGTCTATGAGTGACCACAAGCATTCTTTTCTGCCTTGGAACTGTGAAGAGGATTCCCTCCCCACTGCCACTACAAGCTCCACCATACCAGCCCTCTTCCTTGCAGTAGGACTGCCACTTAGGGCTGTGACCCAGGTCCAAGCACAGGCAAAGCAAGAGAATCCTGCCTCAGCACCAGCAAAGAGATCCCTGCAATCCCCCTCTGATAAGCCACTCAATTCTCCCTCAGTCTGTGGGCTGAGCTCAAGAAGCAGCTGCCGCACAGGAGATGCACTGGGATTGGGGCTGGGACTGAGCTTCTCTCTCACCAGAGTCATAGACTGTTCCTACTGACCTTCTAAGTTGTTTTTGGCATTTGTGGGTTGAAAAGTCTGTAAACCCCCACAGCTGCCTGTGATTCAGTCCTCTGAAGCCTGCTCTGTGTTCACTGAGGCATGGTCTTTGCCTGCATGCCCACGCTAAACTGCGTTCCTCTCCCAGCTTAGCACGACAGACCTTTCCAATCAACCATCCAAGTTGTCTTGGACTGGAAATTTGTTTCACTCTGTCTTTTTGTGGGTTCTGCTGCTCTGAAATTTGTATAGAGCCATTTTTTATAGATATTTGGAGGGCTTTGGAGGAGAGCTCAAGCAAGTCACTGCTTTTACTCTGCCTTCTTGGCTCTGCTCCTCCTTCTATTCCTTAAACTAATAGCAGAAGTGTTGTTTTTCTAGGTTTTTTGCATTCATAGAGATTATTAGTAAGAAGATCATTTAATCTCTAAATACTTAGTTATTTTCTCTGTTTAAATTTCTTGCCTGCTATATTTAATACAAAATTTTCCTATGACTACTACAATAAAGCATATAATTTTGCATCCTCAATAGACTTTTTTTTTTTAAATGAGGATAAAATATTTCTGGAGACAACATGATGTTTGGACAAAACTCAGTGATTGCTATCATCTTAACTTAGGACCTCAGTGACATTCTCATGAACACAGGTCAGCATGATAAAAATGTTTCCCATCCACCTGAATTAATTTTCTTGTGTCAACTATGAAAGGAACGTCCATCTGATCTACTTAGAAAGAGGGAGAAGGTTGAGGTTACTCACTAGTTTAACTCGGTGTCCAGGTGTAGTACTGATTTCCCACGTGCATTCCTTCCTACTTGGATACTTGTCTGGCCAGTTGGGACTGGTAATAACTCCATTTGGACTGTGAATCTTCTCCTCACACTCCGCTGTACCAATAATGACAACATCAATTAGTTTGAGAACCTGTCCTACTGTAGGGTCAGAAAACAAGCAGATTAAAAAAAAAAAACAGTCTTGTAGAATGGAAATTACTTTCAGGAAAGTAATCATCTCTTCAGTCTCTATTATTACAGTTGTTAATTTTGCAAACTCATTGACAGTGATTTGATTGCATTTATTTTCTTGCTAACATCAAATTAACCATATTGATTATGAGTTAGATAAATTCTAAAAGGAAAGAAACTTACTGCCTACTTAAAACTATGAAATCTTTAGTAAAGCCCTTAGCAGAGTAAAATATAGAACAAACAAGAAAATCAATATATGTGTATATAAGACATGTAAAGCAACACTACAAACAAAAATGAATAAAAATTGAGTTCATTCATTAGTAGAATGATAGATGATTTATATATTAGAATGAGAGACACTTTGTATACAGTTTTCCTAAAAGATATATTATTCATCCTATACATCTGCAGTTTTCAACCAAATTATTTTAGCAGAAATAGATGACTAATGTTTTAAACCAAGTTGTTCAACTCAGAGGCAGATATGTGAGCTAAGTTATTCATGAGGGGTGTGTGTGTGTCAGGTGGGGGATGAACAAGCATTTACATAGCACCTACTATGTGCCAGCCACTGTGCTAAGTGTTTTACCTGCAAGGTAGGTGCTGTTACTATCACCAATTTACAGTTGAAAGGAAACCCAGGCAAACAGAGGTTAAGTGACTTGCCCAGGGCCACACAGCTCGTCAATGTCTAAGATTATATTTGAACTTATGTCTTCCTGATAACAGGGCCTGGACATTATGCACAGCACCACCTCTCTACCTCAAGTGCATAATGATCATGGCAATTCATTTATATTGTGCTGCATAGTTACAAAGAATTTTACATACATTATCTAATTTGAAATAAAGGCAAAACATACGACATCCAATTATCCCAGACAATTCACATACTAAAAGGCAACAGCAACCATGATAACTGATTGCCAAACATTTGTTGTGTTCTTGTGTGATTGTCGTTGTTAATGTTGTCTTCACTGCAGAACTTTGCAAGTACTTTTTATGTAGTAATCTATTTGGAACCATTATTTTTCATAATGATAAAACATTTAAAAAGTGTACACTTTATAATGATAATGTTTTTATAATAATTTTGACATTTATATACCATTTCGAAGTTTACAAAGCACCTCGTATAATTCATCCCATTTGAGCATTAACACAACATTGTCAGGCTATTATCCTCATTTACAGAAAAGGAAACTGAAGATCTGTGACGTTAAAGTGATTTGCCCACAGGCACATTGCTAGTAATTATCAGGACAGTGATTGTGCCCAAATCTTCCTGGTTCCCTTGCTACCTCTCAGACTTGGTCTGTCAGAATTGTTTCAATGCTAAAGAGATGAAGCTGACTTTTTAATATTTACATACAGATTCTTAATTAGAAAAAATACTTCAAAATATTTCATGCCTCTATCCAAAAAGAAAACTGCTTGTAAAAATGCAAACCTAATGCAAAATTTTATCCCTTCAAGAAATTGGGAAGATGTTTCTACTGTTTTCAATAAAATTAGAATTTTATTGAATGGATTATTTATATTTAAAGTCTGTTTGTGAATACTAAGAGCAGTAACACGTGCTAACTATGAGTGAGCATATGTTCATTAAGAATAAGTCATTCTAGGCTTATCCTCACTGATGCTTTGATGGGAATGCTAGGTATGTTGAAAAATAAGAGGAATTTTTCAAATATGGTATATAATTTGATTTATACAAAGCATTTCACTAAGTTTCTCACAATATCCTAGTAGATAAGATGGAGAGCTGAAGATCAACGGTACTGCACCTTGCAGAATTTTGAATTTGTCGGCCAATGAGACTCTAGGAGTCTTGACTGATGGAACAACATGAACCTGGAGAAAAGTCTTCAAAAAAGTGCCAGATGGCTCTGTCCTTACTTGGAAGAAGGAATGAATAGCATGCTTATCAAATTTGTAGGTGACAAAAAGCTGAGATAGCTAGCTAGTACAAGAATTCTGATTCACAAGATCTTTACAAGTTGGAGTTTATAAGTATATAGGGATAAATGTAAAAATCTACACTTAGGTTCAATAAATCAAAACAGAAAATATAAATGAGATGTGGTTAGAAAGTAGTTCATTTAAAGACCCTAAGAGTTTTGTTGTACAATAATATTATAAAATACAACCAAAAAGACCTTAGTGGATCTTGGGCTGGATCAATAGTACTACAGTAAAAAAAAAAAAAAAAAAAAAAAAGAGAGCGAGAGAGAGAGAGAGAGACAGGAAAATACTAATCTTACTATTCTATGTTTTGATTAGACCCTATCTGCAATATTGTATCCACATTTTAAGAGGGACACTGATAAGATAAAATGTGTCCAGAAATACTGTTAGTCTGACCATGTCTCTTTCTGGGCTTAAAAAGTTTAATGTCCTCCCACAGAAGAAAAACAAAGCTCCTCAGTCTCCACAATCTGGTTACAATCTAACCTTCAGCCTTATTTTACATTAGTCCCTGTCATGCCTTACATTCCTATACTTCTCCAAATTGGACTGCTAGCTGTTTAATGATAATTTCTGTTTGCAATTTAAAAAACACTTTATTGTACGTTAGCTCAACATCTCAACAACCCCACAAAAAAGGAATGATAAACAGGTAGTACAATGGATGACAGAATTGTATAATTCACATTTTATAAAGAAGGAAATTGAGTCCCAAGGAAGCTTAGTGACTAGTCCAGGGGTGGGGAATCTGCCACCCTGAGGCTGCATGTGGCCCTCTAGGTCCTCAAGTGAGGCCCTTTGACTGAAACCAAACTTCACAGAACAAATCCTTGTTAATAAAAGGATTTGTTCTGTAAAACTTGGACTCAGTCAAAAGGCCACACCCAGGCAAGTTGCCCACCCCTGGTCTAGTCTATGGTCATACAGCTAGTGAGTAGGATTCAAAATCAAGGCTTCCTAACTCCAAGCCAAGTATTTACTTCACTGTAAGATCTCTAATTGTTTTTTTTTGTGAGACAAATGGGGTTAAGCAACTTGCCCAGAGTCACACAGCTAGTTAAGTGTTATGTGTCTGAGGCCAGATTTGAACTCAGGTCCTCCTGATGCCAGGGCTGGTACTCTATCCACTGCACTACCTAGCTGCCCCTGATTTTAAATTGTTTTCTCCTAGGATTCACCTGATTACTGGCTGTTTTCCATGCCAATAATGTACTCCTTCATCCCCACTTGGTAAAATCCTTCTCTTTTTTCAATATTTAGTTTAGGTGCTACCTCTTCCATGAAGCCTTAATGGATATTTCCTTTGACCTTATTATAGAAATGTCTTGTATCAAAATTGTTAACTTATAATATCCTTTATATTAGATTATTAACTTAATAAAAGCAAGGACTTTTTTCTTTTTTTCATCTTTGTACCTCCAGGTACAGCACATGGTATGTATGTACATGTATATTTATGTATCTATAGAGATACATATATGTATATATGATATGTAACAAATCTTTGTAGAATTGAATAAATAGTATAAAATCTTAAGAGTTAGGAGAGATCTCAGAGTTCATGGTCTAACTCATTCCTGAAAAGAAATCACCTCTATTATACCTCAGGGAACCAATTTAACATGAATTTGAAGACTTCCAATGATGTCTTGATAAATCTCCTGCCGCAACCTATTCCACTTTTGGATAGTTCTAATAGTTAAGAAATATTAACATACATCAAGTCAATATCTGCTTCTCTGAAAACTTTACTCATTGCCCTAACTTTTGATGCCAAACAGCAAAAGTGTAATTCTTTTTCCACATAATAGCTCTTTAGATACTTGATAACGCTTATCATGTTCACCCTAAGTTTTATCTTCTCTAAGCTACTCACCCAAAATCCTTAAACCAATTCTCAATGGCATTATCTTCAATAATACTACTCACAAGGCACTCCAATTACTCAATATCAATCCTAAAATATGGTACCCAAAGTGGAATACAATACTGTAACAATGTTTGACAGTGCAAAGTACATCAAAATTATTATTGTGCCTTGTCATGATGTCTCTCAGTGAAATTTAAAATCATTAGCTTTTCTGGCTGCCATAACATTTAGCTGTGATAAATGTTAAAGAAAATAAAAGTTACACAATATGAGAATTATTTGAAGGCTCTGAGAATATTTAGCTAAAAAAGAGAAAACTTTGTAGGGGGTAGGACACTTGTATTTATTTTTGACTTACTGGTTTGTTTTTTTTTTTTTTGCTTTTTGGTAAGGCAATCAGGGTTAAGTGACTTGCCCAGGGTCACACAGCTAGTAAGTGTCAAGTGTCTGAGGCTGCATTTGAACTCAGGTCCTCCTGACTCCAGGGCTGGTGCTCTATCCACTGTGCCACCTAGCTGCCCCACACCTTGTTGGCTTTTAAACCAAACCTCTTTTATCAATGGCATAGGGTGCTCCAAGTAAGGAATTTCCTCTTAGTACAGCAGCATATCACCTTTTCTGCAACTTATAACACTAGAAACTTGTCTGGGGGGCACTAAGAAGTTAAGAGATTTCCCAGGGTAGGGGGATGGAACTAAGATAGTCAAGTAGACATCTAGAAGAACAAAAGGTCCAGAATATCAAGGGAATTAATAAAAAGAAAGGCAAGGAAGGTGGCCTAGCTGTACCAGATCTAAAACTGTATTATAAAGCATCAATCATCAAAATACTTGGTACTGGCTAAGAAATAGAGTGGTGGATTAGTGGAATAGGTTAGAAGCATAAGACACAACAGTCAAAGACTATAGTAATCTGCTGTTTGATAAACCCAAAGACTCCAGCTTCTGGGATAAGAACTCACTATTTAACAAAAACTGCTGGGAAACCTGGAAAAGAGTATGGCAGAAAGTAGGCACAGACCAACATCTCACACTATATACCAAGATAAGGTCAAAACTGGTACATCATTTAGACATATAAGGGGGACACTATAAGTAAATTAGGAAATGATGGAACAGTTTACCTGGAAGATATATGGAGAACAGAAGAATTTATAAACAAACAAGAGACAGAGAACATTATGAAATGTAAAATGGATAATTTTGATTACATTAAATTAAAAACGTTTTGCACAAACAAAGCCAATGCAACCAAGACTAGAAGGGAAACAGAAAGCTGAGAAACAATAATTTTTAGAGTCAGTATATCTGATGAAGCCTCATTCCTAAAATATGTAGAGAACTGGGTCAAATCTATAAGAATACAAGTCATTCTCCAATTGATAAATGGTCAAAGGATATGAACAGGCAGTTTTCAGATGAAGAAATTAAAGCTATCTATAGTCACATGGAAAAAATTCTCTAAATCATTACTGATTAGAGAAATGCAAATTAAAATAACTCTGAGGTCCCACATCACACCTATTAGATTGGCTAACATGACAAAACAGGAAAATGATAAATATTGGTGGAGTTGTGAATTGATCCAACCATTGTGGTGGGCAATTTGGAGATATGCCCAGAGGGCTATAAAACTGTGCATACCCATTTATCCAGCAACACCACACTAGGTTTGTATCCAAGAGATCATAAGAAAAGAAAAAGGATCCACATGTAAAAAAATATTTATAGCAGCTCCTTTTGTGGTGGCAAAGAATTAGAAATTTAAGGGATACCCAGCAATTGAGGAACAGCTGAACAAGTTGTGGCATATGAATGTAACTGAATACATATTTCACCGCATATACATCACTACCACATAATTTATTGCACCCTGTTTTTTTTCTCAGTCCAAAAATTGGTTTATAATTTTTCATTGCATAATCATCACATGGTATAATTCTATTCATCACGCTGCTTGTAAACAGAGGAGCAATGTATTCACCAGTGGAATATATATACATATTTCTCTCTTGTGCACTGTGAGCTGTGAGTCAAGAATTCTCAGTGAACGCACATCGTCAGTATGTTTCTGAAAGTCAACTTGTGTGTTTTTTTTAGAATGCTGCAGTATTAACAGTTTTGTCACTCAACCCAATGAAGAGCCATAGGTATAAGGGGAGCTGGCAGGCAGGCGAAGCTGTCATAACATTGCATGATATGGTAAGACTTATATCTTTCCAATTTTAACATATATTTACAAGTATTCCATGTATTCCAGAAATTCAGCTGAAACCTTCCAACATTCCCATTCAAGCTTAACATAATGTCTCTGATCAAATTCTGGCACAGCCAACAAAAAGTCAGAGTAAGCCATTTTTCTAGTTTAAGACAACTTAGGAGGTCAACAGGAAAGGTCTATAACACCAGGGTGGGGGGCCTACCTGGAGCCTATGCCATGAGGCAACAGCATCAGTGGTGGGCCTTGGGGGTAGCTATCACAGTAGTGGTGGCAGCAGCTTTGGGAGCTCTTAGAACCAGAGCTGGTAGGGGATCAGACAATTGATCAGAAAGAGAGTACAGAGGGTCATTTGTTGGCACTAAGTAGAAGACTTGGCAATAATCGGCAACTCTATTGTCCATATGCAGTTTTGGGTCACAGTTCCAGGGCAGAGATGAGTGAGGAATGCTTGTGGTCAGTCACAAGGGAGCAGGGGCCTCAACTGCAATCCTACACAGAAAGAAATACTAGTACTTGTGGCTGCAGGAGACTGAGGAACCTGGCCACAGTTCTAGGACCCAAGACGATTGCAGCTGCAAGGGAAAAGAGAACCTTCATAAGTAAAGACCAGAGCACAGACAAGAAGAGTAATGACCACACCTCTCCTCAGATCACATGACCTTAGAAGCATTGAAAAGTTGCAGACCTCCAAAGCTAGCTCTGAAAAGAGAAGCGTGACAAAGACTGATGCTTGAGACAGTGCCTCCCTATGCCCAAGTGAGCAGAGTCCAACTTTAATATCAAGTTTAAAGTCAAGAAATAAGCCTGAAAAATGAGTAAACAACACCACCTCAAAAAAAGAACTTGATCATAAAAAGCTACTACAAGTAGCAAGTAAGACCAAAATACAAACTCAGAAAAAGAAAATAATATGAAAATAGCTACAAGCAAAGCCTCAAAAGAAAGATGCTAATTAGGCACAAGTCCAACAAGAATTCCTATAAGAGTTTTTTCTTTAAGAAAAAAACACTCTTTCTTTAAGAGTGGCAGAGGAAAAATTGAGAAAAGAAATGAGAGTGATACAAAAAAAATCATGAAAAGAAAAATAACAGCTTGGTAAAACACACACAAAAATAGAGAAAATAACATCTTAAAAAAAACAACTGGAAAAAAAAATAGAATTGACCTAATGGTAAAACAAGCACAAAAATTCACTGAAGAAAAGAATTCCTTAAAAAGCAGAACTGATTAAATGGAAAGAGTACAAAAGCTCACTGGAGAAAATAATGTCTTAAAATGAGAACTGGGCAAGTAGAATCTCATAACTTCATGAGACATCATGAGACATCAAGAAACAATAAAACAAAATCAAAAGAATAAAAAATGGAAGCAAACATGAAATATCTCATCAAAAAAACAACTGACTTGGAAAACAAGTCAAGGAGAGATGATTTTAAGAATTATTGGACTATCTAAAAATCATGATTAAAAAAACCTTACACCTTACATTTCAAGAAATTATAAAGGAAAACTGCCCCAAATATCTTAGTTCCAGGGGTTAAAATAGAAATTAAAAGAATCCCCAAATCACTTTCCAAAAGAGATCCCAAATGAAAATTCCCCAGAATATTATAACCAAATTCCAAAGCTTCCAGGTCCTGGAGAATATGTTGCAAGCAGCCAAAAAGAAACAATTCAAATATCATGGAGTCATAGTCAGGATGACACAAAATTTAGCTGCTTCCATGTTAAAGCAGAAGGCTTTGAAATATAATATTCCAGAAGGCCTGGGAACAAGGATTACAAAGAGACTAACCTATCCAACAAAAGTGAGTATAATCTTTCAGGAAAAATGGATATTTCATGAAATAAAAGACTCTCAAGCATTCCTGAGGAAAAGACCAGAGCTAAATAGAAAATTTGACATTCAAACACAAGACTCAAGTATAGAAAGGTAACCCTGAAAGAGTAATCATAAGGAACTCAGTAAGGTTAAATTGTTTACATTCTTGTATGGAAAGATGATACATGCAACTCCTAAGAACTCTATAATCCTTAGGGCAGTTAGAAGGAGTCTACATATACAGAAGGCATGGGTGTGAGTCAATTATGTTGGGATGATTTCTTTAAAAAAAATGAAAGGGTGAGAAAGGAGGATGTACTAGGAGAAGTGGGAAGGAACAGAAAGAATGGGGGAAATCATCTTACAAAAAAGAAGCATGCAAGGAAGAGCTTTTACAGTGGAGGAGAAAATGGGTGAGCAATGCTTGAACCCTACTCTCATTGGAATTGGTTCAAAGAGGAAAGAACATATGGATGTGTGTGTATGCACCTATATATTTACATATATGCACATACATATCTACATATACATATATATACACACACACTCCATTAGGTATATAAATCGATCTTACCCAACAGAGAAATAAGAGGGGAAGGAGATAAGAGAAAGGAAGGGTGATAAAAGACAGAGTAGATTAAGGGAGGCAATGGTCAGACTTTAGAGGAGGAACAGGGTTAAAAGAAACAGAGACAGATAAACAGAAGGAATTAGGATGAAAGGAAATACACAGCTAGGAACTGTAACTGTGAATGTGAATGGGATGAACTCACCCATGAAATGGAAATGGATAGCAGAATCCAACAATCCAACAAGACACACTTGAAACAGAAGGACACACATACAGAGTTAAAATAAGAGGCTAGAACAGAATCCATTAGTAGAATCCAGCTGAAGCAAAACAGGTAAGAGCAGCAAGAGCAGCAATCACGAGCTCAGACAAAGCAAAAACAAAAGTAGATCTAATTAAATGAAATAATAGAAGAAACTACATTTGCTAAAAGATATCTAGACAATAGATATCTGGTCCTGGACCCAGATGGCTCCGAAGAAGAAAGTGAGATTGGTGAATTTGCACAGCCCTCCTTCACTCCAATCAAAGTCAACTGCAAGACACGTCATTATTTCCCTGATGTCATGGTCCTCTTCAAGAATGAAGGACAACAACATCTGTGAGTAGAAAAGGAGCTGCACACTAGAGATCTAAGTGGAACTGGCCAGTTAGGCAACACAGCTTTCTGTCTGTCTTTCCTTCTTTCTCCTTCCTTCCTTTCTTTTGTCCACACAAGATATCACACCCTTACTTGTGGGTGCTCTGCCCAAAGGAAATGTAAATGTTAATCTCTGAAGCTTTTTTTTTCTTAAAAGAATAGCCTTAACCCCAAATCACTCTGGTTCTCATTGATTAGCCAACAATAGGTCCCAGGCCAAGCCCTACCTGGTCATTATTTGGGCCCTGATTGGCTCAGAATGAAAGTAAATAACAATTGTTTCTGTTTTGGCCAGAAATCCTGAGGGTCTTTCCCTCTCAGATTGATTTTTCTTTCCTTTTTTTCTTTTTGACTTAGGAAAAGAATCTGAATTTCAATTTTTTTTAATGTTAAATAAATAAATAAATAAATTTATAAGAGCAATTGATTTCCCAGGGTTACACAAGCAGCATATGTGTCAAAAGTGGAACTCGAACTCAGGTTTACTGACTCCGAGATCAATTCTCAGAGCTCTCTATACCTTGCTGCCTCCTGGTGAGGTGTAAGTAGATAGGGAGAATAATTATCTTCAAATATCTCAAAGAACTCTTATGGAAGAAAGATTAAAAAACCAGTTTACTTTGTTCCAGTGGAAAAATACTAGGCCCAAGAGGTAAAGTCAGCATATTTTTGACTACTATAAGAAAATATTTCTTAACTATGAGAGTAGTCCAAAATTGTATGGCTTTCTTATGAGGTAGAGAATTGCTTCATATGTGGAGGGCTTCAAGTAAAGGCTGAAAGGCTACTTGGATGAAATTCGTTCTTTGAGTAACAATCAGAATGTATGACCTTCGAAACATCCTTTATATGATTCAATGAATATGAAATACTTGTGATTATGAAAGACCTGGATTTGGTCCTGGTCATGCCACTGTTCATAACTTTGTACAAATCCATTCACCTTTGACTCATTTTTCTTTTTTGTGAAATAAGGAGACCAATTCTTTAATCCATGTCAGAGAATATGTTTTTGTCAAACACACGAGATAAGCCTTTGTAAGCACAATGGAAGATAGAAAATGTCTTCTACTGCTTAATACATGTACACAGAAACTATCTCAATTATGTATGTTGGATATATGTTCCCAAGTGTGATAGAACTAGGTTATTTGGGTGTGGAAAAGGAGGCTGGCAGCAGTCAGGTATTCTCATAAATGGATCACTTATACCCAAATCTGAATACTATTTAAAGAATTTCTGAGCATTAAATAGCAACCTAGTGAGTAATGAAATTGTGGCTGAAATCTTCATAAGACTTCATTAAAAATCAGATGAAATGAATATTTGAGAAGGAATTCTGAAGGATACAAAGGTGAACTGGGCCAGATGATTTTTGCCTCAACTACTTCATTAAAAACTATGTCAGAGATATGAACATTCTTTGTTAACTATCAGATCTCCAGTTTCCATAATGAAAAAAAATATATACATGACTGAATCTCATTATTCAAAGGGCATGATGGAGGGAAGACATGTCAAAGATATTACAAGGTGACAAACATGGGTGTGTGGAAGAACAATGTTCCATAACAAGAAATGGGAAAACTAAGCAAAGAGGCAGAACTTGTGAGGAAGATGAGTTCTGTTGTACATATGCTGAGTTCAAGAGTCAACGGGATGTCCAGGGGGAGATTTCCAAATAGGAGTCATAATTATGGGACTAGAGCAAGAGAGAGAGAGAGAGAGAGAGAGAGAGAGAGAGAGAGAGAGAGAGAGAATGTGTGTCATGTGCACAGATGTGATGATTGAATCCACCCAAGTAAATGAGAAGAAAGAATCTTGGATCCTGCCTATGTTTAAATGGGGCAGGATGAGAAGATGAAGCCATAAAATGTTATAGAGAAAGGATAACTTCAGAGGTAGAAGGAGAAAAATTAATCTATAGTATAATGGAAGCAAAAGAAGGAAAATCAATCAAAAAGGGGGTATGGTCAATATATCAAATGCTACAAAAGGTTAAGTAGGATGAGAATGGAACAAAGATTACTCAAGACTCAAGATCCAACAAGGAAGTCAGTGAAGTTGGAGGGAGGGCAGTAGAGATGAAAGCCAGCCACTGGTAAGTAATGGGTTGAAGAATGTTGAACAATAAGTTAGTGCTAAAGAAGTGAAGTCAGCAAATATCAACCAGTATACTTGTTACAAGTTTCTCAGTGAAAGCAAAGGGAATTAAAAAAAAAAATGTGGGGAGGGATACTTGCTTAAGAGGCTAGTGGGATCAAGGGAACTGGGGGGAGGCAAAGGGAGAGAGGAGAGTTGAGCTTATTGTAGGCTGAGGGGAAGGAGTCACAAAAAAGAGAGTGAAGATATATAAGGACTGACTGATTAAAGAAGGTCCAGAGGGAGGTAGGAGGAAATGGAATTAAGGTTACTGGTGGAAGGTTGGCCTTGGCCAGGAGGAAAGCCAGCTCCTTTTCTGAAACTGGAGGGAATAGGGAGAGGACAGCTGAGGAAAACAAAAAAGTTGGGGCTGGGGTCAGACGCAGTACTGGTTGTAGTTGTAGGGCTTCCATTGTACTGAATTATGTCTTTTTGGTTTGAGAAATAGAAAGAGTCAGCTGGGAAGGTCCTGGTTAGGTAGGGGAAAGAGTCATTATTAGAAAAAAGCCATAATTGATATGTAAGAATATGGAACCTGGTCTAGAAGCAATTTGGCAGAGTTGTTAAGCAATTTCTAAAACAGAATCAAGGTCAAAACCAGGATCACAACAGTTTTAATAACAAGAGACAAGATCCAGGGTTAATTCCAGTAATTATGAAGTATACAATAAGGTTTTCTTTTTAATACAGCATTCTCTCAATTTGCTATGCTTACATTCTGTGATCACATGTGTTTTTATACCTGAAGGTGTGTGATTCAGTCCCACTCTATAGGTTTCCTTGAATTTTCTCCATCTAGAGAACCGTTTCCCTAAATAGCTGGCCAACAGCACACACAATCATGGATGCCAATTTAGGCACTCAGGAAGAGGTAATGTTTTTGCTAAAGTAGAGAGAAATGGATTTGGGATCAAAGTACCTGTATTCAAATCCAACTTCTGCCACTTACTCAGTGAATGACGGGCAAATAATTTCTCTTGTCTGTACCTTAGTTATCTTATCTACATATCTACATTTTATCTACATATACAAAATATATCTACATATATTTTATCTACATAACATGAAGATTTTGGACCAGATGAACTCTTAAGATTCTTTCTAGCTCTAAATCTATGATCCTGTGAACAGTTTCATAGCAGCAAGATGGTAAGATTACTCAGAGGTTAAGAACCAAGTTGGGAACGGAAGAAATACGAAGGATCAAAGGAATCAATGGCGGAAAAATCCATTATTGAAATGGCTAATCCTAAAGTCAAGACTAGGAAAAGAGGGAAATGAGGGCAGAACTCAGTGGATAGATGGGAAGAATTGAGAGGACACAATGGAAGGAAGTCATGGACAAATAACATATATGAGGAGAATAAGAGACAAAAAGTTATTAGAATAGACATTGTTGCCAGAGAAGAGAATTTTAGAATTGAACATTTTGGGTAATGATGAGGTCTAAAGTGTTAACATTCTGGCAGGGATTTAAAATATCGTGAAGACAGAGGTCAAAGCAGTTGAAGAGTTTACAGAATGGAGAAGACAGGGTTATTGGTTTGGATTTTGAAGTTCCCAAGTTATGTGGCAGGAGAAGGTAGGAGGGGAAAACACTGGTTTGAATATGGACCAAAGTTCACATATATCACATTCCTGACACATTGCCATATCCAAATTTTTTATAATGCTAGTGTCATCTACTAACTGAAAAGAGCCTCCACTTACCTTCCTTGCAGTCATGTTTGTTCTCATGAAGCACAAATCCATTTCGGCACTGACAAACATAGCTTCCCACAGTGTTGATACATTCATGTTGACATCCACCATTATCCTTAGAGCATTCATCTTTGTCTAACATAGAGATGCATAGGACAGTATTACATGGAAGAACAGACATGATAATTATCACAAGGGGAAAAAAAATCAGTTAGTAGTCCTTTTAGTTCAGAAAAGGGCAAACTAAGGCAGTGGCTTCATTGTTCTCAATATCTTTTTACTGTGCCTTAGTTTTATCCACTCATTATTCAACCTGAAACCTTGTATCATGGAATAGTCAGTCATTTTCCACTCAGATAATTCACACTAGTAAAATGACTTATATCCATTCCTTCATGGAGAGGACTGAGGGAAGACTGGGGTAAAGGGAGAAAAATTCTTGGTTGGGGGTCGGCACTGACTTAACTATTCTATTTATTCCCAAACTCTTACTCAATTAACTCTTTTGACTCATCTGGGGAAAAATGCCTTGGAAATAGTTTCAGTAGAGTAAATAATCATTCTATACTGAGAAATAAACAAAAAGTTCCAAATATAGAACCATGGTTATACAAAAACATTTAGACTAAACAAGGTACCAGGTTTCATGTAGATTCATTTTGTTAAAATCATTCAGCCAAAAAAAAAAAAAAACCTACTGTAGTTGCTTTTTTTTCTCCAATAACTTCACAAATGTGCTTAGTATTTTATGAATCTGGACATTTCAAAACATGCCAAGATAGCAAAAGGCATTGTTAGATTAACATAAGGAAGAAACCATTTTTATGTATTTTAAATAAATCTACCATGTTGCTGGCAGTCTTGTTTATTAACAAGTAATCTTCTAAAAGGGGCTTTTAGTGCACTAAAAGCAAAGTAGAGGTTAGGTTAGGAAATATAAAGCTGCATTAAATAGCTAAAAAACTCACTGCAGGGAAAAAAGCCAAACTAGATTAGCAGGCAGTCATTCCAGGGAGTGGCATCAGCTGTCACCATTTGATGTCATTCAGCTGTCAATTCAAGTAGTACTGGTCCATTAAAATCAGAACTGGCAGACTTTCTGACATACATATTCAAGAACACATCACACAGGCTTCTGTCACTTCCACATTCAGAAAAGAAAATAAAGGTTATATCCCTATCAGAGGTTTGAATAACTCAGAACTAGAAGCTAACATCTCTTTTATGGAGATCTGGTTCAGTTTAGATATATATGCACAAAATAAGATTCAGGATTCAATCTGTGAAATATTTTTAGGATAGAAAATTTTAAGTAAGAGCTATTAAGTAGCTAAGACCTATCCACCTTTCTACTTCTGACATGCTGAATTTATATCACATGGCATTACTTTAATAAAGTTAGTTCAGTCTGCTGGACTATTTCATTGTCAATATAAAAAAAAATTCAGATTCTATGAAGACAAACTATTAGATGACCTTACAGAATCCTCAAATACTTGCAAAACATTTCCTTCATAAATTACTACTCTTCTTTCCTTTTTCAAGTTCACTATGGAAATCAAACAAAACAAACAACTCTTCAAAACTCAATCATTTCCAAAGTGGAATATCAATTTTGAAAAAAAATATACATTTATAATGCGTGTATATGTATACGTGTGTTTATGTACAACTGATCATAGACTCTTTTAGTAGTAACTGAGAATGCCAAGAATCAAGCCAAGGTTTTTTACTGCTCAGTTAGTACTTGACTAACAAATGACTTCTACATAGGAACAACTGGAGCAACCAGCACCATGGAGCTCAATATACTTTCTTCTTCGACTGAGCAAATGTAGTTGTTGAGAGGTACCTTTTATTGTGCTGATGCAGAGGGTTCACCAACTAATCAAGACTTGGACTGTCTACTTGACCATGGCCCGACGTCCCTTCCATCTTTCATGGGGAGAATGCTGATCACAGACGTGAGTAGAGTTTGTTTGTTTGTTTGTTTTAAATCATAAGCTAGAACATGGAATGCATTTTCTCATTGAAATGATGCTACAGAATGATGGTAGATAAATATAGGTGAAATATTACTGTGAATATTATTCTTATAGTATATTATGACCTAAAGATTAAAGGACTTATGTTTAACACATTTAAAAACTATGAACACTATTCTAGAAAGCAGGGGGAAGGAGAGGAGAGAGAGGGAGGGAGGAGGAGAGGGAGATGGAGAGGGAAAGGGAGAGAGATGGAGAAGGAAAGGGAGAGAGATAGAGAGGGAGAGAGAAACGAGAGAACAAGAATAGTGGATTTGGGATTAGAGGTCAGAATTTGAATCATAACTCTGCCATGAAGGTGCTGGATTAGATGACCTCTAAGGCTCATTCCTTCATCAAGTATCTAATCCTCCAATGGATCTGTGGTTACATCAGTGAGTATTCCTTCAAAGAATGAAGACTGACATCCATTTATGTCTCTGTCAATCTTGGGCAACATATGTCTACATATTTCTAAAATGTTAACCACAGAGTCCTACCTGACATGCTGGGGATTTTCCTTGCATTCTATCTATCAATAAACATTTGTTAAATGACTAATATGTATCATGAACAGTGCTAAGCATTGGGGATACAAAAAAAAGCAAAAAGAAAAAAGTAGTCCTGCTCTCAAGGAGCTTACAATCTCTCAAAAGTAGAAGTTTACCAGCGGAACACATAGGCCAAACATAAATTATTCCTTTCTTTCACAATGTAAGAAATTTATTTCCCTTTTTTAATAGTACATTTACTTCACTGAGGATATTGCTTACAATATTTATATTTACATCTTTCATAATCTCTTGTTTGTAATGTGTTTTAGTCTGTTTACACTCATCATGGAGCCTTTGCTCTATCTTGCCCAGAATTAGGCCTCCGCATCACTTCCCAGCCATTTTGAAACCATACTACCTGCTCTATAGCCATGCTTTTCATCTGCCTCACAATGGAACCATTTGTCCTCTGCCCCTGGGCTCTCATAGGCGAGATTTTAGCTTACCTTACCCAGAACCAGACCTTCATATCACTTCTCAGTCTATTCCACACCATACCTCCACTTGCTTACCCCACCCCCTTTATAGTTCCCTTTTATCCACTGTATTTTCCCATTAAAATGAAAGGGTCCTTGAAGACAAGGGCTATCTTGCTTATATTTGTATCCTTAGCACTGAATACATACTTGGTGCATTATGAGTGCTTAATAATTTTTTTCATTCATTCATCATGTGCCATTTGATTATCTTTTAGATGTATCCTCAATTTCAAATCTTCACAGACTACACTGTCCACAACCCAGAGCCATGCAACATCATCAAAAGAATGTTGGTGTTCAAAAAGAGGGTGTTTTGTTTTAGGGAGAAGCTTAGGAGTCATTTAAAATAACCTTTGCAATTTCTGAAAACCAATCCAGCTCTCTTTTCTCCTGTTCTCTAAGCCTTAACCCATTGCCCATTTGTTGTGTTTAAGATATTTATATATATACATATATGTGTGTGTGTATATTTGAAATAAACAGATAATACATACAGACATAGATGCAATGATGGATGAGCTCTGTAAGTTGTCCATTCAATTGTGTATTATAATTTGGATGATAGGCATTTTTCATCCACCTTATTCTTCTTGTGTGGATAGATAGGACAAACTCTTTTGAATGATGAATAATCTCACTTACAAGGAAGGACAATGTTTTATGGCTTGCTGTAATCAGTGCAATTCCAAAACAGGAATATCTGGAGGATCTCATTATCCTAAGAGAATCTCTTTTCTCTAAACTCTCTGCTTGATCTCCTCCAATAAGAGGCAAATAACTTTGATGAGTATACATCTCCACATTTTATGCTGTCTTTGATATAAACAATCAGAAAGTCCCTGAATAAGGTTATCTCCACAGTTTTGTCTTTTAAAGTGAAGAAACATCTTTCAAGCTTTAAAAGTGCTGGTTTTATCAAATCAGTTGCTTTTTAAAAAAATAGTCAATAAACAATAAGAACAGGATGAAAAAATTTTAAGCACCCGAAAGATGATTGTGAAAGATGATGGTAAAGATCTGTTACTATAAAATGTATTTCGAAAAAAAAAAACTTATTCATTGCCTTCTAATTTACTTATCAAGGCTGACTTTCAATGCATGTGTAGATTAAGAGGGAATATGGCATTGTGGGTTGAAATTATTATTGTCATCTTGATTGCATGTTAGCAGTAATAATATACAGGATTTTTTCACCACATGCATTTAGTATCTTCCTTTTCCATTGACACCTTCAGAATCAATTTTTCCATGTTCTAAAAATCATGTTGCCTCCAGCACAGACCCCCTTGGTATATACTCGATCTAGAAGAGTTCCTCTTCCCATCTATGTTTACTTCAGCCCATTTTTACTTCCTTGCTTAGTACAGTAGGATAGGAACTGAGATATTAGGGTATAAATGTGATGAGTCCACTATCCTTAATGGTAAAAAGTGTTTATTAATAAAATCTTAACAGGTATTTATCATCTCTATTTGTCATCCTCCTTTTAGGTTCATCCTTAAATACCCCTGACTTTGCTTTGTTCACTCTCTTATTGAAAGACAAATCCCCCCCTTTCTTTCCACTACTTCTTGCTGTTTTAATGAGTGGAGATGCTCTTGTTTGATAGTCTTTTTCCATAAAATTTTCCAAATACTGGTATATTCCAAACTGATGCTGCCCTGAGCTGCTATATCTCTACATGAAAAGCAGGTCAATGAGAAGCTGCCGAAGGTGATTTTTAATCGCTTCTGATTTACTCAATATAGAAACTATCTGTTGTAATATAATAACTATATTTTAATGGGAATATGTGTTCTGTGTTCCAAGTTATCAACTTACAATGGATATATGTGGAACATAATTTACGTATAAGTTGGAGGTTGCCTATATAGATTTTTATGTTGTATTTGGAATCAGTTTACATTGGTCTGCTTGGCATCTTGCTGTACATATGAGTATGAACAGATATTAAGGCAACAATATAAATACATATCAATATAGCTAAGCTTTGGAATTTGTAAGGATTTTATACTGAAGTTACTGAAAACTGTAATAAATCTCCAAAATTCTTGATATAAATTCAAGAGGAAATTTCAAGTAACTGACTTAGATATATTTTATTTCAAGAACAAATTTCTTCTCCCTCTCCCTAAAATCAACAATAATAACAAACAATAACAAACCTGGCAATAACATAATCTCCACTGTAGCACAGAGAAAGAAAGAAAAAATTGAAAAAGTAAACTACTAAGGAGTAATAATGGCTCTTTCTGTTATTTATACTTTCTATTATATTACCTAAGTAAAAAAGCAAGTTTTGATAATCTGTTCCTAGCAATCCATTTAAAATCCTTTTAACTGAACGAAAGTATGTACCTTTATTTTGCCTAATATAGTCAAAATGACTTAAAATTGAGAGGTAAGCTTGGAAGCTATTTCTGCTGTAACAATCTATATAATTCAACAACTGGTATTAATTGAAATGTTAAGTCAAAAGCAAAAAAGGATAGGTCTAATGCCAGAAAAAGACAAACATTGTTTTTATCAAATTGAAAATCTCATTTAGCTATCTGATTTAAAGAAAAATAAATGTTGGGGCAGCTAGGTGGCGCAGTGAAATGAGCTCTGGCCTTGTAGTCAGGAAGACCTGAGTTCAAATCCAGCCTCAGACACTTAACACTTACTAGCTGTGTGACCCTGGGCAAGTCACTTAACCCTGATCACCTCACCAAAAAAAAAAAAGCAAAATAAATGTTTCATTTTATTAACTAATCCTCTAATTTTCTCAGTGTAGGGAATCCCTGACATGGAACTTCATTTCCCAATGGAGACTAGCACCTGCACTACAAGTTGAAGTGTTAAGAATTTTTCTGGAGGCACTGAGAGGCTAAACAATTCACTGAGGTTCACAAAGCCAATATATGTCAGAGGTGGGATTTTACCATGATCTTTCTAAATAAGGATTACTTTCTAGCTGCTACAGCCCCTTTTATTTATCCCTTAATGCCTTCATATTTTATCTAATTGCTTAATTTATTTTTAGGTTATATTTTTAGATAGCTAGTACAATATAAATAGGATTAAAAAAAAAACTCTCATCCAGGCAAAAGTTAATAAAGTGCCAGTTATTTCTTAATTATATGGTGATTTTTAAAAGGGAAGGGGGAATAATATAGAGGGAATCCACAGATTTTCCAGACTTATTGCATTAGATCTTTCCCCTTCAGCCAATTAAACAAAACGTCTGATTTTAGCTTCACCTCTTTTTTATCCTTCTTATGGCAGTGTCAGTTATAAGAAGTTGACTGTATAAAAGAAAGGAAAGGAGGGAGGGAGGTAGAAGAAAGGAGAAAGTCTGAATACTCTACAAAATGATTGGATGATCAGCTCCTGAGAAATTAAAAAGTGACTTTAAACCATAATCAATATTTTAGTTGTTTAAATCTTTCTAGTATTTCCATATTACGCATTCAAAATGAAGGGAGGGGCAGCTAGGTGGCGCAGTGAATAGAGCACCGGCCCTGAAGTCAGGAGGACCTGAGTTCAAATCCGGCCTCAAACCAAACACTTGACACTTACTAGCTGTGTGACCTTGGGCAAGTCACTTAACCCCAACTGCCTGAGCAAAAAAAAAAAATTGGGGGCAGCTAGATGGCACAGTGGATAGAGCACTGGCCCTGAATTCAGGAGGACCCGAGTGCAAATCTGGCCTCACACACATAACACTAGTTGTGTGACCCTGGGCAAGTCACTTAACCCCATTGCCTAGCCAAAAAAACAAAACAAACAAACAAAATGAAGGGAGATGAGTTCTATGTTAGTTACAGAAACAAATGTTTTGCTGAGGAATAAAAACATTTGTTATTCTTAAAAAATGGAAATCATCCTCTCAGTTTTGAATGAACATTTTCCCTCTATTTTTCTTTCTTTCTTTATTTCTTTATTTTTTATGGTAATTTTTATTTATTTTTTTGTTTTCAACATTTACTTCCACAAGATTTCGAGTTCCAAATTTTCACCCCATCTCACTCCTCTCCCCACCCCAAGATGGCATGCATTCTGAATACCCCTTCCCCTAGTCTGCCTTCCTTTCTATCTCTCCCCCCCTTCTCTTATCCCCTTCCCCTTCAATTTTCCTGCAGGGCAGGATGGATTTCTGTACCCTATTTCCTGTATTTCTTATTTCTCAGTTGCATGTAAAAACATTTTTTTAAAAAACATGTGTTTTTAGGGGCAGCTAGGTGGCGCAGTGGATAGAGTACCGGCCCTGAATTCAGGAGGACCTGAGTTCAAATCCAGCCTCAGACCAAACACTTGACACTTACTAGCTGTGTGACCCTGGGTAAGTCACTTAACCCCAATTGCCTAAAAACAAACAAAACAAAACAAAACATGTGTTTTTAAAACTTTGGGTTCCAAATTTTCTCCCTTCCTCCCTCCTCACCCACCCTCATTGATAAGGCAAGCAACTAAATACAGGTTATATATGTGCAGTTATGCAAAACACTTCCATAGTAGACATGCCATGAAAAACTAACTCTATTTCCCTTAATCCTATCCCACCCCCCCATTTATTCTATTCTTTCTTTTGACCCTGTCCCTCCTCAGAAGTATTTGCTTCTGATTTCCCTCTTTCCCAATCTGCTCTCCTCTCTATCATCCCCCTACTCTCTTGTCCCCTTTCCCCCCCCATTTCCCTTTAGGGTAAGACAGATTTCCATACCCAACGGAGTGTGTATGTTATTCCTTCCTTAAGTCAAATCCTATGAAAATAAGATTCACTCATTCCCTCTCACCTTCCCCCATTGCCCCTACACTGTAAGAGCCTTTTCTTTTCTGTTTTTTTTTTGTGAGATAATTTACTCCATTCTACCTCTCCCTTTCCCCTTCTCCTAGTATAATCCTCTCTCACCCCTTAATTTTATTCTCCAGATATGATCCCTTCATTTTCAACTCACCCCATGCCCTCTATCTATCTATCTATCTATCTATCTATCTATCTATCTATCTATCTATCTATCTATCTATCTATCTATATCTATATATACGTACATATAATTTTTCCCCTCCAACTATCTTAATACTGACAAAGGTCTCATGAGTTACAAATATCATCTTTCCATACATGAATGTAAACGGTTCAACCTTAATAAGTCTCTTATGATTTTCTATTTCCTGTTTACCTCTTTATGTTCTACTTGAGTCTTGTATTTGAAAATCAAATTTTCTATTCAGCTCTGGTCTTTTCATTAAGAATGCTTGAAAGTCCTCTATTTCACTGAATAACCATTTTTTCCCCTGAAGGATTATACTCAGTTTTTCTGGGTAGGTGATTCTTGGTTGTAATCCTATCTTCTTTGACCTCTGGAATATTATATTCCATGCCCTGTGGTCCCTTAATGTACAAGCAGCTAAATCTTGTGTTATCCTGATTGTGTTTCCACAATATTTGAACTGTTTCTTTCTGGCTGTTTGTAATATTTTCTCCTTGACCTGGGAACTCTGGAATTTGGCTACAATATTCCTAGGAGTTTTCCTTTAGGGATCTCTTTCAGGAGGTGATTGGTGGATTCTTTCAATTTCTATTTTGCCCTCTGGTTCTGTATCAGGGCAGTTTTCCTGGACAATTTCTTGAAAGATGATATCTAGGCTCTTTTTTGATCATGGCTTTCAGACAGTCCAATAATTTTTAAATTCTCTCTCTTGGATCTATTTTCCAGGTCAGTTGTTTTTCCAGTGAGATATTTCACATTGTTTTCTAATTTTTCATTCTTTTGGATTTGTTTTACAGTATCTTTACTTCTCATAAAGTCACTAGCTTCCAATTGCTCTATTCTAATTTTCTAATAAGAAAAGATCCACTATTTGTAGGAGGGGAGGGAAATGTGGCTTTTACCACTCAGAGGCTTATCATCATACCTCTGAGAGTTTCAGAAGCCATCAGTCTGTGAAAGATACGTACACGACCTGGCAAATTCTTGCAAGACTCAAAAATAAAAATTTTCTGTTTGCAGGTAGCTTTCTTGTCTGTAGGAAAAAAAAAAAAAAAAAACACGTACCAGGATGGAACCAGAGATGAGTGTGTACTCAAATACTAAAAGTTCAGGGTTAAAAAACATAAAACTGTCCACTTGAAAGCATTCAGTAAAACATCTCCCAACCACAACACCAGCACCAAGTCCCCTACTCCAACTCCATTAACTAGAAAAGTCTATTGGAACTTATGTTAGTTTGGAGTAAGAATTCAAGACATAGAACACATCATTCCAAAGTGGGTTCTATAATGAATCACTAAAATCACATATCCAAATACAAATACTGGAATTAAACAATGCAATTATAGGATTGTTGCAAATATACACTTACAACAAAAGAAGTATACAAACAAGGAAGAAGATTGATTTGGAATTTCTATGAACTCACTTTTTAATATTTTGAAAACTACTTCAATGTAATTGGCTTCCACTGTAATACTGTGTATTTTGTTTTATGCATTTAAAAATTTGACTCTGAGAAGAAATCCATTGGCTGAATTCAGCAAACTGCCAAAGGAGATCATGACCCACACAAGTTAAAAAGCACGGACTAGAATCGATGAAATGTTAGAAGTTAACCTTAGTAATCCCATGATTTTTAGATGAAGAAATTTACACTCAGAAACATAAAATGATTTGCTCAAATTCACACAAATTTCATGGCGTCCAATCAATCACTCTCCTCTAGTATCACGATTCTCAAACTTTTTGGTCTCAAGAGCCTTTTACATTCTTAAAAATTATTCTGAATCCCCCCTCACAAGAGCTTTTATTTATGTGGGTTTATTAGAAATTAGAATGCCTTAGGGTTATGATGAAAATAGTTTTGACTTCACAAACATGCTGACAAGGTCTCAAGGACCCCATGGCACCTAAGCCCACACTTTGTGAATCACCATAGCAGACTATACTGACTTCATTACGGAAGGAAAACAAAACATCAACTGCATAATCCTCCAGGCTCATTTCTATAGATGCAAAGCCTAAAGCAGACTATTATTTGAAGAGCTATTCAGTTTTACATTGATGTAGAATACCATCCTCAAGTCTATGTATCTTCAACCATGTTTATTACCAACCCTGTTTATTAAATAAATAACATTATCTAAGAAAGGAAGGATGATTAGATTCTATTTTCTTTACATTATTTATGGGATTTTTTCAAAAAATATGTGCTGTAGTTGAATTTTCCAAAGTATTTAAAATGATCGAGCCTACCTTTTTTTTTCTTTTTCTCTTTCTTTTTTTTTTTTCTGGTAAGGCAATCAGGGTTAAGTGATTTCTCTAGGGTCACATGGCTAGTAAGTGTCAAGTGTCTGAGACCAAATTTGAACTCAGGTCCTCCTGACTCCAGGGCTGGTGCTCTATCCACTATGCCACCTAACTGTCTCTAACCTGCCTTCTTTTAAACACACACAATTCCTCAAGTTTTTTTCTTGGGACACTATTTTTTAATTCTTTCCCAAAAATATTTTGTTTTTTTTAAGAAATACGAGTTAACTCTGCTCATTTATTTTGGAACTTTTATTTGGATACTTTGATGGATTTGAGAACTCGCTGTTGTGGGTGATCTGTTCACTGGTGTTGAAGGCAAAGTATACAAACGTTCTCATCCTATGAGAATCTTATCCATGTCTTTCCAGCAAGTCTCCATTCAGGTCTTCTATATGGTCCTGGAAGCCTTCTTCAGGTAGTTTTAACACTTCATCTATACTGCTGTAACACTCAGCCTACCCACCTGTTATCCTTTACTCTCCCTACATTATTGCCCCTCGTTTTCTAGTCATGCATATCATAGATTTGCAAGACATGGATGTCACTTATTTTGATATTTACTACTAACTAATTGAAATTAGAGTATAATAATAATTAATTAATATTTTATTATAATTACTATACATATTTCAATTATTACCCTTTGAGCCACATAAAATTTTAATTTTTTCTGAGATAATGGTATCACACGATCCTATATACTTATCAAGAAAAGAAAGCTTTAAAAAAAAAAGCTGGAGTATTGGAGAAGCAGGAGGTAATAATCTCTGTAAGATGCATAATTTCCCAAATACAATTCCCATTCATGTTTTATGTAAAATGTAAGTCCGCTTTTCTTCTCATATTCAATTCTAGGCCCACTTCATCTTTCACCTAAAACTTTTTTTTTTTAAGATGTATGTATTGTTGGATTAACTCAATGAGTGGTGCATTCAACTGCATATCATAATCAGGGCAGCATATATCCTTCATCCACTTTGTTTTTCGAGCACAGATTGCTATGCTGATCTCTTTTGAGTGCATATGGATATCATTAAGGAATGCTGTGTTGTTTCACAGCCTGGTGTAATCAGTTTAATGTCTTCTGTGAGGAACATGCCTGTAACAAGGAATTCGCTTTTACTTGGTCTTTGCATAGGATATTGCCTCAGACATCTTTGGTGAGCATGTCCCCTTCTTTTATAAGCTGCTTGATACTGATACATAATGGAACACTGAATACAACTATCTCCATGCTCAAATCTATTATTTTAATACATGAGTGAAAGTAACTTAATAGAGGGATATCTTCAAACAGGGTTGCATTATTGCTACTGAATCAACTGCTTTAGTGAACAAAAAAGAACCATGAAAGGATTTTATATTCACCACATCTCTCAAATATGTAAATGTGCAGATGGGATATGCTATAGAAAATCATATGTAAAAACCTGCCTTTCTCCTTCTTATATACACACTACTAATAGAGGCTACTCTCATAAATATTTTATTTTTAAAATATAAGTTTCTCCTTATAGCAGCTCTTGAACCTCTCAATGTCAAACTTCACTAAATTACATTACTCAAGTTCATGGTATTTTCAACTCTAAATAAAGCTATATTTTATAGTTAGTTATGCAGCATCCATCTAAGGTATACAGTTGATAATATGAGATTCATTCTCATGTTTTAGGTCAAGGCCATGGCTGAGCCTACTTAGTTTTCTCTATATTGAATTCAGTACTAAAAAAATCACCAGGGAAAAATTAAATGAATCCTCATGAAACTTTACTTTGCTTTACACATATTTTTATATAAAATTAGGTAATTAATTTTTAGTACATACAAATCTATGAAACAAAGAAAAACACAATATTGTCTACAGACCCCCATTATCTTTTAGCAGTACTGGCGACAAAGTAGCACAAAATGGGTTTAGATCAACTATAAATATGAATTTAACTGTTGCTGCCTTAATTATGGGATCCTTGTCCAAGAGCAAGTGAGTTGACTAAGGGAATGAATCATATCAATATAAACATTCTAGTCACAAGGGAAATCAGAAGACAGGGAAGGTAAAGTTCCATGGAAGATGGTAGATGGTCACAGGTTCTCACTGCAGAGGCAAACAGAAGAGCTGGCCTCATTATGAATAAAAATTACAGATGACGCCAAGGGCAAATGGAGAAATGCTTGGTGGGTATTTTGCAGTGGGTTACAAGATGTAAAAAGCTATCATTTAGGAAAATTATGACTGGAAAATCTTGGACCAGTTGAACAACCTGAATGTCACACTGGTACCTATAGAATGTTAAAAGATCTAGTGGAAAGCCTCTAATCATTACATAAGTTATATATGGAGGATTAATAGGAGCATATTATTGTCAATTATTCTGTGACTCAGTTTTCTTTTTTTTTTTTTGCTTTTTGGTGAGACGATTAGGGTTAAGTGACTTGTTCAGGGTCACACAGCTAGTAAGTGTTAAGTGTCTGAGGCTGGATTTGAACTAGGTCCTCCCAACTCCAAGGCCAGAGCTCTATTCACTGTTCCACCTAGCTGCCCCTTTTTCTTTTCTTTTCTTTTCTAATTTTTTTTTGTGACTCAGTTTTAACGTGTACCATTGGAGAGGGTACCCACATTGAGGAATTCATGGACTTATTGAAATATTAAATATGTGCATATACATATGCATATGTACATCTAAAGCACAGCACTGTTAGGTCCCAATTATTAAAAATAATGAATCCCACTTAGTGTGAATAATGAAGCCTGTGAAGCAGGTCATTTGTGTTTGAATTCACATTATTTAAAGTTATATTTATGTAAACTATGATAACTGGCCAAAGCCCAGTGGAAATATGTAATGAAAACTGAAATAATGTGATCATCTCACGAGGATTCATTGTTTGTAGTAATCTAGACCTAGATGTATGTCTCTTTATTTAATACTCCTTTCCAGAATTAAAAAAAATTAATGTAACATTCATCATATGAGTCCAACAATTTAGAATCTTTATAAAAAAAACCTACAAAAAGCAGGAAAACTGATTAATAACCATTTTTTTCATCAAGTGAATTCTTAAAATTCATTCATTTTGGATATTACAAAAGATTTTAACTTGAACAATCATTTTATTATTTTCTTTATAAAGCTTTCAATCATTCACATTTTTCTTCCTTCTCATCTCCCCCTACCTATTCAAAAGAAATATAGAACCCCTTTATCACATAAGTACAGACAAGCAAAACATATTCCCACATTCGATCTATATATCCCTGAAAATATGTTTAACATTTTTCCTGGTCTTCAAACTAAGATTTTGTTATTCCCAACATTTCAGAGAACTTTTATAATGATTTGAGTGCAATTTTCTGGATAATAGATATAACTGGTAGGCTCAATGGAACATTTAATCACCTGAGTCCCAACTTTAATGTGAACCTGTTTGTAGTAACATGATGTTCACTGAAAACAATAACAACATACTTCTGAACACATTTGATTTCTGAAACAAACCTCCTAAGTACCACCCTCCCCAAAAAATTTAATGGGAAAGGAATCCAATTACTCGGAAACTATAATCTAAACAACACTGTCAAATGATTTTATGCTTCATATGAAGAACTCTAATAATAAAATAATAATAAAACATCATTTCAGATTGAGCAAACCAACAATCTAGTAATAAAATTGTTTCCGGGTCATGAATATGCTAAGGGCAACAACAGATGAATTACCATATGTCACTAACAAAAATGCATAAAATTTGGGGCTGTAGGAGCAGTTAACATATGTTTATATATTGACCATATTATCTAGGATGGCTTCTGGTATCTACCAATTAGTCTTACCAGATGGATTTATAGTAGACAAAGTAATTATTAAAACTAAAATTGCACAAAAAAAGAATGTTTCCCAAATAATGAACATAAGTGAACACAGTTTATACTTAACTGACAAGTACAACCACAGGTTCTGACCAAGGCAGTCACTTTATCATAGCAAAAGAGCAAATTGATGACAAGATTAAAAGCCTTCTATAGACATAATGGGGAATAATATATTTGTATGTGTTTTCTTTATCTGTACTATTAGATGAAAATACAGATTTTTTGTTTCATTGTCATAGTCTAAGAAAGTACAGAACAAAGGATTAGAAACCAGGTGTTTGAAAGCTTAACCCAAATTAACAAGTTTTAAAATATGATGCAGTATTAACATATTAAAAGTTATATTTTACAATTTAGATAACATGATCAAAATTAGTCTTGCTATCAGAAAATTTAACGCTAGACTATCTCTTTGAGAGCTCATTGTATAAAAATAATGTGTAAACACAACTATAATCCACATTTACAGATAGCATACTTTCTTATTACACAAAGATACTAAGAATCTACTTGGAAAATAGCTGATGAATACATAAGACAGAAAAAAAAAATTAAGATTAGAGTTGGTTAATGGGTAGAATAAGGAAGGAACGAAGGGAAATCAGAAAATGTATACTGAGTATACTTTAGATCATGAACTGTACCTCAGTGGAGCATATAAAAACTTTTTTATTTTTTCAAAAAAAAAAAAATGTTGGTGTGGACCTAAGATTTCAATAGCACAGGGAACTCCTGATGAGAAAACTCCTTTTGTTGAAGCGGCCTAGCAAGTACAATGCAACTTAAAGTTTCAGAGAGTTGCCTTGAGCTGAGAGGTTACGTGACTTGCCCAACACAAAAATGTGTGTTTGAGAGGTAACACTTAAAATGAAGTCTTCCTGAAGGTATTCTTGGCTCTCAGGTTGGTCCTCTATCCACCACATCATTTTATCAATTAAATTCTATACCCAAAACTTGCCCAAGACACTATAAATTTTTGGTGAGATTGATTTTCATATTACCCTAAGAAAAATAAAGCATAATCTGATAACTAATTATGTATTATAATAGTTGGTACCATAAATAAAGCAATGGACCTGAAATAAGGAAGACCTGAGTCTAAATCTGGCCTCTCATATTTATCCCTGTGTGATCCTGGGCAAGCTGCTTAAGTTTTATCTGCCTCGGTTTTCTCATTTGTAAAATTTGGATAAAAATAGCACCAACATTCCATGCTTGGCATGAGGATAAAATGAGGTAGTATCTGTAAAGTGCTTTGCAAATCTTAAAGTATTTTATAACTATCTGCTATTAATATATATAAAATATACAATATATTAATCTATCTCTATGTACTCTATATACACCTAAATCTAAATATATATAGATATATATATCTATATATATATACACACATATGTGTGTGTGTACGTGTGTGTGTGTGTGTGTGTGTGTGTGTGCATGTGCAGAGAGACAGAGAGAGAGAGAGGGAGTGGGAGGGAGGGAGAAAGTGAGGGAGGAAGGGAGAAGGAGAGAGAGAATTTAAAATGAAGTATAAAAGTTTTTGATAATATGCTACTTGGTAAACAGACAACCTTAAAAATAAAACCGCATTTAAAATGCTGTAGATATTTTGTGATGTCCATGTGTTTAAGAGCAATTAGTTTCCAACACAGAAAAGCCAATTTTAAATGACATGTCAAAATTCTAAGTCTTTGGTCATCCTGGCTAAGTGCATAAAACAAAATGGATGAGAAGACACACAACTAGACACCTGATCTTACCTAATCAGAGGTTCTTCTTCTACCCCACCATCATCTCACTTTCCATACCTGAGAAGAAATGAGCTCTGAAACCCTTCTTAGAAACGGTGTTGTCAGATTTGAATTCAATCCTCATATTGTTGAACTGGGAAGTGATCATTTCAGGTACTTCTGCCCCACAAAATTTGCCATGTAATTTGGAGTCTGAGGATAATCCACTTCGGATCTCCACATAATCATATTTGCAAACCTGTGGCAGGGGTGAAAAGTCTTCATTTCAGTCAACTTAAAAGAATTTTAGAAGAGAAGAATGTAAGACCCTTGAGGTTGGGGACTTTTTGGCTTTTGTCTCTCTATTTCCAGCATCTTGTTTATCTCAGTAATATTCCACTGCTAAATCCTATTACATGACTGTTGCTTAATAAATAATTTTATTTTTTTTCCAATTGAGCTGACCTTTACAACTTTACCACAATATAATGTCCGTGACACCCTAATTTTTCTGCCTATCTTTGTCATAGAAAGTTGAAAGCTGACAGCTAAAGAGGAAAACAATGAAAAAAAAAAGGATCATTTTCATATGATTATGGGATCATGGATAGAACAGACTAATCTTGGATGTCCGACGTAATCTACTCTACTCCCTTCATTTTCCAGTTAAGGAAACTGAGGTCCAGAGAATGTATGACTTGCTATTATATAAAATGTAGACTTGGAGTCAGGAAGACCTGAGTTCAAATTCTTCTTCAGATACACACTGGTTGTCTGACCATGAGCAAGTCATCAAGCCATTCAATCTCTCATCTGTAAAACGGAAAACTGTACTACCTACCTCACAGTTGTTGTGAGGATCAAATGAGTGTGTGTGTGCGCATGTGTGTGTTCATATGTGTGTGTATAAGTGTATGTATATGTATGTATACATAAGCATGTGTACATATGTGTATTGGTATATATACATGCATGTAAACACACATATATATTATGTGTGTGTACGTGTGTGTGTAAAGAGTACATTGCAAATCTTTATGCACTATAAAAATGCCAGCTACATAAATGCTAGCTTAGTGATAAGAAATAAAAGACAGTAAAATAAAGGGAGAAAAGGGATGTGCTAAGCAGTTACAAATGTTTAAGGGAATCAGAGCATAATTAGCATCTTTAGTGGTTTTCAATTTAATAGTCACAAGCATGGAAGATGGGAAAAAACAAGACACTTTCTCTCTAAGAATTCAAATCCAAGGTTCATAATCACATCTTTTAAAAAAATCCAATAAAATAATTTTAACTTGAAATTTACATTAATTTTTTATCCTCTTTGAATTAATTGATGGAATGTCTAGTTGTCCTTCCGAGAAGTGGGGGCAGGGATTTCTATTACAACTATATATATTCGTTTTATATGCAGTGCTCTAAGGAGTTAAGTGAATGCAAGGTACCCTATGCTTTTTTTTTTAATTGTCTTACACAACTGACTTTGTGGTGCTTTTTTTTTAATTGTCTTACACAACTGACTTTGTGATCCATTACCAAAGTTACTCTACTTACTGTACATTTTGAATTCCACATGGAGCATGAATGACCTTATTATATAAAGGTCTAATTAATGCCCTTGACCAAAGCATATAACTTACCACTGAAGCTATGCTCTTATGATGCTAATACAGTGATTAATAAGCAAAACGTCCTTAGAGAAAAAGTAATTATTTTCTCTATTTGATATCATTGCATTTATTTTTTAACAAACAGGGAATGCAAGATCCAGCAAAGATATACATATAAGAAAGCATACCTTGCTAAGATCAGAATCAGGTGTTTCAATTAAAAAATGAACTAGAGCAATCATTTATTACCAGCTTCTCTTTTGGGAGAATGAGAAAGCAAAATGATGAAGTTTTAACTTTCATCTGAAATTGTGCAAGCCAAGTTTTACTTAGGACAGATTTATTTTATAGCCAAGTTATGAACCTGTGAAAATACACAGTATCCAGTTAAAACTTTCCACACAGTAATGCTATTATAATTTAAGGAACTCTGGGATGTGTTACAAGGTTAGCAAAGCACTCTTTTATGAAAGAACTACTCCTAATAGTATAATATTTTTTAGTATCTAACCTCATTTTTGTATAAAACATTCTACCTTAAGTACTTCCATCCCTGAAACTTCTAAGCTCCTTTGATTCACTTATCATTCATAAAATCAAAATGTCAGTCACCTGTCATAAATAGATTCCAGAAAAAAAATTGTCATTCAGGGTGAAGATTTCATCAAATTACAGTATTGGTTGGGAAATCATAACCTTTAAACTAATAAAGTTTAGAGCATATCAATGGATTTGTTGCAACTGGCATACTTTTTCATTTCAATGAGTTCTCACAAAATTCGTGATAATATAGATCTGTGGAGTAAGACAACATGAGTTTTTAGAGAGGATTTTGGATTTCAAGTCTGAGGTCACAGGTTAGAATCTCAGCTATTTCACCTACTACTTGGAATACTTTAAGTAGACCTTCCTGGGCCTCAGTTTCCTCCTCTGTAAATTGAGTGGTTAGACTAGATAAACCCCAACTTCTTCTATTTCTAAATCTCTAAGCCTATTATCAGAGAGAATATAGGCAAGAATTGCACAGAACCTGAAGACTTAGGTGTGTGGAGATCATAAATAATGACCCATCAATATATTAGAGGGAACAATTAATTCTTTAAGAATAAACGACTCTGAGATTGCTAGAGTAGGATATCTTATAAATCATCAGATACCAAGGTTAAAGCTATCCTAAGGAAAATGCATGTGTCAATCTGTTGTTGCTTTTTTTCTTTTAAAAAATTATTTAATTTTTAATTTGTGGAATAAAACAAGTATTTCCATAAGATTTCCATAATTTAATAAGTCACTGGCAGAAAGTCAAGGTGCTAAGGCATATGCAAAGGAGAAGAAGGAAAAGGAGAAAGCAAAATTTAAAAAAATTAAAAAAACAAATACGAGGAGCAGAGAAAGAGAGAACAGGAAAGTATTCAGGATCATGTTGCAAAATATTAGTCACAAAAGTCTTAGTTGTTATTCAGTGGCAACCACTATCCTAATACTACCCATGTATTTAGCACATCAACTAAAGGACATTACATTAAGATGCTTGGATATGGCTACTATTTCAATATAAATGGAATAGGAAGACTACTAAGGAAGCAATGAAGAAAACACTTAAAAAAAATAATGTATATATTCCTTTCTGTGGACTCCGTTCTTTTTCATTTCAACGCTCAGAGCAAGTTCAAAGTTAATGTATGTGTGTCTCAATGTTTTCATTTCCAGGACATTTCTATGGGACCTCCAGGGTTAAAAAAAAGTTCATGAGCTTTTTAATCTTTTTTTGTTGTTTCTCTCCTACCCCCAACCATTTTCAAATAGGATTTTTTTTCAATGCTGCCAGTCAGTCAACAAGCATTTATTAAGTGCTAACTATGTACCACATGTTCTGTAAAATGCTAGATCTACAAAGACAAAGCAAAAACAACCTACTCGCAAGCAGCTTATGCTCTTAGAGGGGAGTTCTCAATATGTAAATAAATAGGCCCATAAACTAAATGTTCAGAGTAGATAGGAGGAAATCCACTCAGTTTAGAACATTGAATGTTTCCTAGAACATTGAATGTTTCCTATTGGGAAATAGGTGATTTAAGAATGAAGGGTATCGTCAATAAAACATACAAAAAGGGACTAACTTTACCCTCACATCTTAACCATATACCATGTGCACTCCCACTTTGAAACATTCCTTGCTTAGTGGAATCACACATCTACCCAATTAAAAATATATCAACTTCCCCAAATGCATGTTTTCGTTTTGACTGAACCAATGCAATTTTGTTAATTTTTTTTCATAGAAAAACACAAAAAACTGAACCTAAGCCCATATATTTCATAGTTATTTAATAAACTAAAAAATGTACATTAAAAATAGTGAGAAAAATTCTGCCTCTGGATGACTGAAAATTGCCCAGAAACTGTTTAAAAACACTCAACCAGTGTTAATAAAATCCATACATAATGACAGAAACAGTCGGCAGAGCAGGAGACTCTACTCATTTCTGTTATTTTAAACAAGTAATTTTGATCTGTCCTAAAATCATAGACCCAGGCTAGAAGTGACCTCAGAACACTTCAATCCTCTTATTTTACAGCTGAGGAAACTAAGGCCCAGAGAGGTTAAATGATCTATCCAAGTCCATATAACAGTAAATAGCAAAGCCATCATTTGTATGTTGGACCTCTGAATCCAATTTTTTTTATTTTCAAAATACCTTCAGAAGTTCACTGAATGAGATGGGGAAATTGTCATGTAATTTTTACTTACTTCATTTCCCTCTAGTTCAAAAAATTCAAATTTCATAGAAATTCGGTACTGGGTTGGAGCCACCACTTGCCAAATGCAGTTTTTATTGGGAGGATATTCTTTAGGCCAGCCTGGGGTGGTTATGGTGCCATTGAGCTTTGTCAGAAGTCCTCCACAAGCAGCTGAAACAGAAGAAAAAAATAAATGTTTTTCCTTTTCTCAAGGCTTCTGGAAACCACCTGTAAGAGCTCTCGCTATGTTTGAAAATGGATATCCTGCGTCCCAATAACTGGCAGTATTTGTGTCAATAGAGTAAAAGTTTGAGTCATTAGATGAAGTCTTTCTTCATCTACCAGATGCATTCCCTCTCTAATTATTTTGCATTCATTTTACATTTTATACATGGTGGCAGTGTTTCCATAATTAAAATGTACACTCTTTGAGATGGGACAATTTCATTTTTGTCTTTGTATCTCCAATACATTGCCTAGCATGTAGTACATAGTAAGTGATTAATAAATGCTTGATGCTTCTGTTGATTTTTAATTCTCGATAATACTAGTCCACGTGCTCTGCCTATTTTTCTTGATCAAAGGGCCCACAGTTGGATCTCATATCAATCCACTTAGGGGTAATATTAACTCAAATTGTCCCATATATACATCAGAGCTGCTGTGCTTAGAGATTGTCCTAATTGGTATTGTGGTAATATGGAGAGTTAACTCATATATTTCCAGTTCCACAAGTATGCTAGCCCACAACAATGTGGTACAAAATGGTTTCATATTAAATTCCATGATAGGAAGTATAGACACTGAAATACCAAAAGAATTATAGTACAAAGCAGTCTAATTTTTTTCTGGGCAATTTAATAATTTTATTAATAATACTAGAATTTTTAATAAAAGACCAGTGGCACTCTGAAATGCCAAAGGCAAGCAGCCTAATTTATAAGGCTATCCCATGCCATGGAACCCAGGGCTAATTTATAAGCACTCTAGTGAAGTTCAAGCCGAGTCAAGTTTGGGTTGTAATCATTCCCTACTATTACAGACCTAGCAAATTATACAAAATGTGATTTTGATCCAGTGTGAGTTTTATTTTTATTTTATTTATTTTGGAAATGAGCACATACCTTCACAACTCCTTTTATCAGTCCCAAGCTCATAGCCAGGTTCACAAGCACAATGATAACTTCCCAAAGTGTTTACACATCGCTGTTCACACCCTCCATTGTCAGGTTTTGCACATTCATCTTCCTCTATGGACAAGAGGGAGAATAATAAAACAACCTATCACGATCCCTCTCATTTCTGATGAGTTTGCCTTAATAATTGAATATGTTTTATAAAAATGGGTGTATATAAACATATATGTATATATTTATGTGTGTATAAATGCACATATAAACTAAATATCATATATTTATATATGTATACATATATATCATCATTACAGTATTAAAATATATTCTATGGAATTAAAGGGATCCATTTTAAAACTATAACTTGGGAAATCAATTCTTTCATCCAAAACAACTGACAGCTAGAGCCCTGCTTTATAATCTCTTTGTGAATGGCCTATAGGCCATTTAGGTGTCAGAAAACTAAACGCTGCATAAGTACTAAGAGAATGAGTGGAAATCCATAACAGGGTCACTTAAAGGGCACTTTATCTCCCACAGAATTAATCTAGGTCGTCCTGAATTTGCATTCAAAAACAGATTAACAGAATCACCCAAATCCTAGGTTTTGATCTGACTGATACTAAAAAGGAACAATAAACACCAGCATAAAAGAAAACCTTACAGCCTACAGTATTTCTGGATGTTAATTGCACAGTAATATTTAGAATATTTGTGCTAACATATTTTAAAAGCAATTTTCAGTAGCAAAGATAAAAAAAATCCACTCACTGATCTAATCTCTTTTTTGAATTCAGTTTAAATCTCTCTATATTAGTTAAATGTGTAACATGCTCCAGAAAACATTGACAATACTTCCATTTTCTCTTCTTGCATTTTTCTTCCATATGAAAGAGTATATAACAAAAACAATAAAACAACAATAACAAAAAAATATATAAATGAAAATACAGTAATGAAAATAATAAATAAAGAAAATTTAAACATCATCCTTTGGAAAAGACAAGTACTTTCAAAGTCTTTTCGAATACCTATCAGCATATTTGTGAAGTGAAAAAAATTGAATCAGTTTTTCCCTTACTCTGAATGTGATGAACTCTGATGTCTATTAAAGAAACACTAAGTTTTTGCTATTCAGAAGTAAAAAATGCTCTAGCAAAACTATCAAATAAAACATTTTCTATTTTAGTTTTTGGGTAGAAATTTTGGCTTATTTTCCTATGGGGGCTAAGTTTTTAAAAGAAAATAATAAATGTAGGTTACTCAAAAAATAAAACAAATGTGCATTTGAACTTATAACAGAGAATGAAAACATAATGTCATTCTGGTTCATCCAATACAAAAATAATAAAATATTTCAAAGCATAAAAATCAGAAAGTTACTAATTGTGGAAATAAATGAACATTTAGCTATACAGTTAAAAATAATTCTTGAGAGTACTGTTTTCCACAAACAAAAGGCATTTAATATGTGTTAAAATGTTCTGCTAAAGGACTTTGTGCATTAAATATTACGGTAAGGCACTCATCTACCTGTAGTGATTTAAAATAAGGTCTTGCCTGGAAACACAGGGAGGTCAGTATACTTCTCTCCCTCTTCTTAAATTTATTAACATTTCCCAAAGTAAAAAGAGAAAGAACTTAACAATAGGCATTATATTTTTGCTACAAATGCATAAATGCCACTATTTCCTTAATGGTATATTCCATCACAACCATTCTGAACACTCAGAAGTACTGCCCATTCAGTAATCTAACTGCTCCTTAATTCAATGTGAAGTATCAAATCACCATTCCTGGGGGACAAAAAGAAGAGAAAGAAAGAGACAGACAGACAGACAGAGAGAGACTGAGAGAGAGAGAGACAGAGAGAGAGAGTGAAAAGAAAAACAAATTTTTCCCAGATAGAAATAGTTTTGTTGTGTACCTTTAAAAAAGTTAGCAGCAAACCCAGCTTTGTTAACAGTTCCATCAGAAACAAACTTCATCCACAGTGTATTAGAAGTGGACCTGATATCTTCTGGTTTATCATAACCACAAAAACGACCAATCAAAGGACTATTTTCACTGGACCCATCTCGGATTTCCAGGTAGTCATAGGCACAGCTGTCGTGTCTTTCAATCTGCAACAGGGAAAGTTGGTGCTGATTTCTTTTTACTAAGCATTTAGACCATTTCTAGAGAATAGAATTTCTATGAAAATGATAATACATGAATAATTCTCAATGACACAGTAACAGAGGCATATATTTTGCACATGGACACATATGAGTATGAAAAATTATGTATATGCATATATGTGCATATGTATATATTTTCACTTCACCCTGAAAGTATTAATAAGGAGTATACAGTATTAAAAAGGAGTATATATGACTTACAGTATTAATAAGGAGCATATATGACTAAAAGAATTTATGGGAATGCAGAATTCCTTTATACTTTGCAAACCGAAAAATGACCCCTTATCCATATTCTTCAATAGATGGGCAAATCTAAGAGATGAGTAGGTCTCAAAGGTCTTTCTACAGAAAAAATAGATTCTCATATGAAACTGAATGTTTTTCTTTTCTTTCTCTTTTACTTTATATATGAAAAGAATTGGAAATGATGATAGCCATAATTTTAAATTTACTTCAAAACTGGTGGGAATACCTTTTTTTGGGAAAAAAGGCCCCAAATAACTTATTTAAAATATTATAATTGGCTATAAAATAGTGTTATGATGATTTGTTTTATTTCTTTAACAAAGTCATTCTTCTATTCCAGAAAATGTTGGAAACAAATTCCTTAACCAGCAGTATTTTATGCAATCTACCTGATAATACAGAATTATACTCCTCTTAAGCCTATGAAACACTTTACTGTTAATTGGCTTGGTTATAAATGAACTAGTATATTATATGACCACTACTGGCTTTTCAATGTCTATAGTTAACAAGATTTCAATTTAAACTAATTGTACTTATTGTTTTTCCTACGGGTTTGAGAAATTGATTATTTCTTTTACAGGAGAAAATACAAATATCAAGTCAGATTCTTAGCTGATGAAATTTTGTGGAACTTTATAAGCTTGGTGGTTTTTGTTTTGTTTTGTTTTTCCAGTGGCCTTAGATCCCCACTCCTTACTCCTCCTCTTGGTGACAAATTTTGACTATACTCAACAGCAACAAAATTTGAACTGGTAATCATTGTTTGCTTTAAAGATGGGCCTTATGAAAGCACACTCTATTGTCTTTTTTCCTCTATAGAAACAGAAAGAAAAAGCCACTAGCTCAATAATTTCAATAGATTCAATACGTTTTATAAAACTAAATCTCGAAATTATTAGGCATATCACTGATCCCAAACCATGAGAGGGTTAGGAAAGGAATAAACATTTATACACTGCCAACTACGTGCCAGGCACTGTGCTAAGCCCTTTTTAGATATATTGTTATCACATTTGAGCCTAACAACAACTCTGCAAAGTAGGTACTATTATTCTCCTTATTTCATAGTTGAAGAAACAGGGACAGAAGTTGAGTAACTTGCCCAGGGTCATATAGCTGGTAAGAGTCTAAGGCTGGATTTTAACTCAGGTCTTCCTAACTCCAGGCCCAAGGCTCTAGACGCTGCATCAACAGCTATCTGTAGCATGAGACAATGTTTACCATCTTCATTGTACAATACAATATTTTATATATTCCCTGTTACAAAATTGACACATTTTAGCTATACTATGTGTTAAATATTATACATCAACTATATGCTCACATAAATGAGTATGAATTTCAATTAAAGATCATTTCACTATTTAAAAATAGGCACAACACATTGTCTCTGAAAGCTCAAATTTCTTCACCTAGTAATGTAACAGGGTAGGACAGAAGATAAGCATGCCAGGCCTACAATTAGGAAGACTCATCTACCTGAGTTCAAATCTGGCTGCAGACACTAGCTGTGTGACCCTAGGTAAGTCATTTAACCCTGTTGGCCTCAGTTTCCTCATTTATAAAATGAGCTGGTGAAGGAAATGGCAAATCACTCCAGTATCTTTGCCAGGAAAACCCCAAATGGGGTCATGTAGAGCTGGACATAGCTGAAAATAACTGAACAATAACAAAAAAGTAATGTAGTAGGTAGTTAAGTATAAACATCTAGATGCAGCAAAAGAAGTAGATTTAGTACAATGATCTTATGTTATTAACTACAAGCCCAATCTGGCAAAGAAAGAATAAAAAAGAATAGGAAGGCCAAGGAATTTATAGAAAAGTCTTTCCATCTTATTTCAATCTAATTTCGAGTTCAAATTTGAAGTGACCAAGTACACTGTGATGTACAATCGCACGTATCATGAATGCTTTTTAATAGTGATTTAATAGCGTTGATTTCTTACACTTACTAAGGAGAACACTTTGGACCACATATTTTAAAATGACAATAATAAATACAGAATAACAGAGAAAAGAGTAGGAAGTTCTACATTGTCTTCAGTAAAGAGATACTGTGGGAAAACTTCTACTATGATATTTTTAAGACTGCTAAGCTTCTACATGTTAATATGTTTTAAAATGTTCATAAAAAGGAAAAAAAAAATTTGAGCCAGTTGAGCAAAATTTCTGCCAAAGAATGCAGCTGCTTGCCAAAGGGTTAGCCTAGAAGACATTGTTGTTAATGAAAAACTGTAAAAATTCTTATTTAGTATTAGCTATTCATGTGATCTGAAAGGAGAGGAAAGCCTTACTGTAGCAGTGACAAGCTAAAAACCTGTTGCATAGATCTGACTTAAAAGTCATTGGATGAAGGTTATCTGCATGCCTAGCTGCCAAGTGAAGTTTCTTTCTGCAGATCAAATCGATAAAAGGAACCACCATCTTGAATTCTGAAGGACCCAGCAGTCTACGAGAACAACATTCAGGCCTCAGGAAGAAATGGTGTTAGCTAGTGTAGATTAGAGATGTTTATTAAGTGCTATGAACACACACACACACACACACACACACACAACTACTACTACTACTACTACTACTACTACTACTACTACTAGACATCTAGGAAGCAAAGTAAGCTAGATTTCCCCTTGTTAAATACCAGAGACAAATTGCTCCCTTTGAAATTATAAATAATAACATGAGGGTTTGATGCTTGTGGACAAAATAAACTGGGTTCGAGTCCCCACTCTGCCCTCCTTTTTTGCCCTTTTTTTGTGTAGCCTTTGGCATGACAGGTAAGTCCTTTACTTTTCTAAGACACTGCATATAAAGGCAAGAGATAGGGATTGATAGGGACTGGACCTTAAATTTCACTGGGAAGTCCAAGACTTTTCATATACGAAGGTACATGAAAATGTTTGCTGAATGACTTTGAGAGAATGAATTGGTAAACGAAACCAAAAGATTTTACCCAGACCAAAAGAAACCAAAGACAAAAATAATACTAAAACAGCTAACATTTCCTTCTCCTAAGGTTTTAATTAATTGTACAGGTGAATGTCACTTCAGAGAATTAACCCATTCCCAGAAAATTTTGTGTAAATCAAATAAAAAATCCAGAGGTTCTTTAATTTCACATCTGATTGATTCTCAATTGTCTGTTAAATTCCTCCTTCCATCCTCCTGCTATTTAGCCTCTCAAGTAACTAATGTTCTGTAAACCAGCAGGCCTGTCAAGTTTATCCAGCACTCAGTGTAATCCGAGAAGAAATACTTATGGAAAACCTTCGTTAGTCTCTGAATAAATAGTTAACAGACAAACTAGATTCATATCCATATGTCATAATTCTTAGTCCATTGTGCTTTCTACCACTTCATGTTATGCTTTCAATCAAGCCTAATTTCATCTGTCACCTGACAGATAGCTATTTTATAATAAATTACAGTAAAGATCAAATGATTCTTAGTAATATTTACAGACTCAATCTTAATTGTATATATTATGATTATGTGTGGATATTTTCTGAAGACATGACCCAGCAGTCTACTGGAACAACACTCCAGCTACAAGATGAAATAGTGTTAGCTAGCAGAGATATTAGCTGTTTAGTAAGTGCTATAAGTACACAGGTGTGTACACATACACAGTACTGGAGGTGGGATGACATCTAGAGATCAAAGCAAGCTAGATACTACATCTGTGCATCTATATGCATATGAATATCTTCTAAAAGAAGGGGTATTTTCATGAAAGTTTATTTTTTTTTATTTTTTTGGTTAGGCAATGGGGTTAAGTGATTTGCCCAGAGTCACATAGCTAGTAAGTGTTATGTGTCTGAGGCTGGATTTGAACTCAGGTCCTCCTGAATCCAGGGCCGGTGCTCTATCCACTGCACCACTTAGCTGCCCCGTGAAAGTTTATTATAGAACTACAATTGACATTTGAAAAAGCTACAGTAAATTTTAGGTCTTTAGAACTCAAATTCCAGCTACTATCTTGACTTTAAATTGCCCAGTAGTTGCTGTTCAATACATAAACTATGGTATTGTTTACTAAACATCTGTTATGTGCCAAGCATTGGGCTGGGTGTTGGGAACACAAAACCAAAATCAATACAGTTCTTGCCTTCAAAGAGCATATAATCAAGTAATAGGATGAGATGTATGTAAATAATTATGGTATTGTAAAATGATTAAATGCAGAGGACAAGTAATATAGCCTGTGAAATGAGAGATTAAGGAGGAAGGGCTACGTGCTGGGATGGGGAAAAGCAAAGAGAATGAAGAAAGGGGACAAGATCAGGGAAGACTTCATGTAGGAAATATGTCAGTAAGTAGAGACGGGGGATGGGGGGACCATCCATTCCATACAAAGGACCTGGGCTCAATCAACATTTTCACATTAATGACACAGTATTAAAGTATAAGACCTTTGTTAGATTAAAAATGTTAATGTTTCACAATGGCAGTGTAACCAGAACCATAACTTATCTACCTGGTGATTGGTCTTCCTTACAGTGCATCATCCATTCACAAAATAATGACAAACAGAATGAATTATATACAGCATATATGTATATATGTGTGTATGTATTTTCACACACACACCCCGATTTTCCACAAAGACTATTCTTAACAGGAAATGTTTAAAGGACTTAAAAGAACTGCTTTCATTTAGGCAACAGCCTAAGCATTACAGGATAAAAGTCTTTGTGTCCAGGTCTAGGATGCTTTACCACAGTAATGACAGTTCAGGCTATCAGATGCCTCATAATTATAAGCAGAACATTTCAAAATAGAGAATGCATAGAAATGTAAAAAAGCAGAACAAACTTAAACACACTTAAATTAAGATGTGTATAAAGAGAAGGAATTTCAATTCAAACATATGCAATCCCTATGTTTATTTCACTTTTTTGCTTTATTTACATTTCTTTGTAGTTACTGCTATAAACATTTCCTGTCTCCCAAGCTTTCCCTTCTGCTTTAAGTGCTGAAAGATTTCTGTTTGTTTGTTTGTTAAATAAGGGGATGACAATTTTTTCAATTTAATTTTTCTTCTTTTTGTTTTATTTGGATCAAAACTATTGACAAAACTTCACTGATGATGAGAACTCCAGGCGTGGAGACTCCCTATGCCAATGCAGATTGAAAGCTGTTCCGAATCTAATAGACACCTAGGATATTGAAAGGTTAAGGTCACACAGAATGTGTCATAGTCAGCATTGAACCTAGATCTTCCCGAATCTGAGCCTACCTATCTTCTCCAGTGTTCTGCCCCTCGGAATTTTTCAAATTAGGAGGTGTTTTTTTTTTTTTTTAATAAATCTAATGACACAGCATTTTTAAAGATAAAGAATAAATTCCCTAATTATTAAACAAGGTTATACTAATAACTTTGCATATGAAAAATATAAATGCATACTTTTGCACGCTATCCTCAAGCAGTTATGCATAGAATCACAGCCAAAAAAGGAAATCCCTTGCCTTATGTGGCAGTGATTTCACCCTCCCAGGTCCCCAGAGGGTTCATTCACTGGCTCATCAACATCTGAAATTCCTTCAACAAGCAATAAAAACTTTCATGCCACAATTATGTTATGCCATTGTCAAATGTTTGTACTATTTCAATTTCAGGAAAAATTACTGACTTGCCAATAATTATCAATCTATTCTACAATTGATAATTATTGGCAGGGGCATCTAGATGGTATACTGGATAAAGTGCCGGTCCTGGAGTTAGGAAGACTCGTCTTCCTGAATTCAAATCCGGCCTCATACACTTGCTAGTTGTGTGACTCTGGGCAAGTCACTTAACCCTGTTTTCCTCATAAAATGTCTATAAAATGAACTAAAGGAGGAAATGGCAAAGCACTCCATCGTTTTTACCAAGAAAACTCCAAATGAGGTCATGAAGAGTGACCGCACATGACTGAAAATGATTGAACAACAGCAACAAAATTCTGACAGTTGTGTTAAAATGTCAATTTTGTTTTCTTTTTAACACTTTCTTCATCTTCTGAGCCTGGTACTTCCCTATTATTAAGGAGGAATTCCACAAAACGCCTCCTCCACAAAGTTTTTGCAGTTTGGTGAATAACTGGAAGATTCTTTTACATTGTCTGTACACGTTTACTGTTCCCAAACATCACCTAAAAAATCTCTGATTCCAAAGCTGGAAGAAGCATCAGAGGCCATCTATTTTAACCAACCCAAATAAAAATTATCTCTAAAAATACCCTTAGGTGATCAGTCAGCCTTAGCTTGAATATCGCGAGTGAGAGGGAACCAATTACCTTTGATCTTTTTTGTAACTGTTGCACTCTTTTGTCTTGCTCTAATTGTTAAGGAGTTTTTCTTTTCATAAAGCTGAAATCTTCTGCTTTGCAACTTTTATCTATCACTATTAGCTCCACTATGTGCAAGGCACTATGCCAAGCACTAGGAATACAAAAAGAGGCTAAATACAGTCCCTGGCCTGAAGAAGCTTATAATCTAGTAGGAGAAACAACACGCAAACACATATACAAAGCAAGATATATACAAGATAAACAGGAAGTAATTAACAAAAGGAAGGCACTAGAATTAAGAATGGTTGGGGAAGGATTCCAGTAAAAGAAAGTATTTTAGCTGGGACTTAAAGGAAGCTAGGAAGTTATTTTAAATTTCTATTTACACTGCATAGTTTGATATGTACTATATGCACTGCATATACTCAACTGTGTCTCCTATATTACAATGTGAGCTCATTGTGAATAGGGATTGTTTTATTCTGTGTTTTATTCACTACTATCTCTACTGCCTTGCACAGCGTCTGGTACATAGTAGTCATTTAATCTATGCTTTTTAATTGTCTTCATTACTCTCCAAGCTGCATCGCTGACTCATCTCCACATGCTATATAAATCTCTTCACCCTGGAAGCTCACTCCATTCTAGATTATTTCTCAAAGTGCCAGTGTCCTCTGGAAGCTCTGCCCCTGTGGCCACTCCCTCCGATTGGCTGGTTCCTCCTAGAACCGCCAGTTTCAGGAAGATGCCTAGGCCAACCATATGCTCATTCCTCTAGAGGCTATACTGCTGTCTCATTTCCAAAGGTCTTTCTCTATTATACCAACCTCCCATCCTGAAGCTGGGTACCTTCACACACACACACCCCATCCTTACTTTTCAGCTCTCTCCAAGGGGGTCTGGCTGGTGTTAAAAGAAGGGAGGGTAGAGCTGGTGTAGCTGGCCATGGAGGAAGCTGACTTGGCTGGTGTGGTATAAAGAAGACAGTTTGTTTACATGCCTAGTCTGTGACTGCTGCCCTAAGTAGAAAGTGCCTCTCTGGATCTATTTTTGGAGGTTTTTCACACGTCTGATTTTCAGTTCTAACAGTTTAACGAAGATTTAAATAAAATGCTAGGTATTTTTAAGGTAGAACCTAGCATTTTATTTAGATCTTCATTAAACTGTTGGAATTGAGAACTGGACATACATATATTGCTGCCTTCTCCCATTAGAATGCATGCTTTCTGAAGGCAAAGATTTTCTTTCAGCTTGTATTTTTATTGCCATTATATTTCTTTTTTTTCCCTGTTATATTTCTCTTAACGGTGCCTGACACACAGTAAGCACTTAATAATTGCTTGTTGACTGGTTGGTTGTTGATTTACTCTCTTGGTTCACTCAGTCAACAAAAGTTGTCTTGTACTCCTGGAATCCACAGACACTAACTACATCTTGATCTATTAACTAACAGATGTTCGGTTCACTTCTGTCCTCCTTATTAGGAAATGCCCATTCATTGGCTTTCTGGCCCTGGAACTGAACCTACGTTCAGCTCTCTTTTGGTCCTGGTTTGTTATGACTAGCATGACTATTGTCAATTATTTCTTGAAAAGCCAAATACTTTTTGATGATGATGATGATGATGATGGATAGCAGGGCAGCAAAATCCCATTTTCTACCTTAAAAATATTTGTTTAATCCCAAACAATAAAGAAATGGGATTTAAAAAATTAACAGAAGAGAGTTTCCTCATTCTAATAGCAGGTTTTGAAAAAAATAAGAGTAATTATTTAGTGGTGTGTCCTCAAGCAGCCTAGTGGAACAGGATTATGCATTTGTCAAGGGAAACAACTGTCAGTTCTTAAAACATTCCTATTCAAGCAGCACAGATAAAATAAACTCACTTCAATCTTCTTGAAGAATTCTGCAACAGGAAGAGAAAAAAAATCTTTTAACTCTCAATGTTACATTTTATAGACAATTCTTTACTTCTTCACTGGTTTAATGGATAAGTCCTTGTACTTCTCTATGATTTAATAAGGGTTCTCTTAAATGCCATAGTTGTATTCTGAGTAGGTAGGTTGCTAAGGTCAGTTAAAAGGCTTTACCTCAAATGCCTGAAAGGTTAGCCCAACATTGTAGTTCTCTGAAGCTATTATTTTCCACACACATTCTTTCATGGGTCTGTAGTCATCAGGATAATTAGGAGACTGGATCTGGCCTTCATTTTTATGGATCTCACCACCGCAGATTGCTGATAAAAGTAAAGAATCCAATCTTAGCAATGGTGAATGCTGAAAATACATTTTCACTTATGTCTAAATGATATTTGGGAAAAGTTCTTGGAGATGAGTACATATTAAAAGATAATTATATAGATAGGCAACTAATAGTGCTATAAATATTTAGTCCTTCATAAACTGGTCCAATCTATCCTTCCAGGTTTATTACCAGCTACTTCCCTTCATGCACTCTTCAGTTCAGTCACATTAGTTTTCTTGCTGTTCTTCATAAATGACCTACCATTTCTCCAATCCATGCCTTTGTATAGACTAGGGGTAGGGAACCTGCAGCCTTAAGGCCACATGTGGCCTTCTAGGTCCGTAAGTGCAGCCTTGTGTCTGAATCCACATTTTACAAAACAAATCTTTTTAATTAATACATTTTTGTTCATCTTTTATATTTTTATTTTATTTTTAAAATGAACATATTTAAAATACCAAAGAATAAAATAAGTTTCAATGAAATAATCCTTGCAGATTGACTTAGAATTAGAACATTAGTAAGCCATAAGGGCTAAACTGACAGCTGCTACACTCATTATTTAGTTCTAATTTACCCCATCTCACTGGCGCCACCAAGGCTGGTTAGTGAGAGTTTATGGGGGTTGAGTAAGCCAGTCTGTTATCAGCTTTTGACAACGGTGCACTGTGTTTTTGTTTGAAGGGGAACTTGCGAATAAATGCACAGCTTGACAATATTTTTTACTTTTATTGGCTTAACAATTTATCATGTCAAAGAAGACCAAGAGAATGCTGCAGGAAAAAAACAGACTTTCTAATGATTGGGAATTTCAATATTATCCTGTTTCTGCTAAAGATGATTTGGTTGCTTTGCAATGCTGCAATATTAACATTAAAGAAATTCAATGCTCATCAGCATTATAATACTCATAAGGACCACATATTTTAAATTAGAGGGAGAGTTGTGAAAGATTGTATTGCAGACATTAAAACATGAAAAGCAAAAGCAAAGACAATTCCTTCTTTCTTTCTTTCTTTCTTTTTTAAGGCAGTTGGGGTTAAGTGACTTGCCCAGGGTCACACAGCTAGTAAGAAAGACAATTCTTTTAAGCAGCAATAAGACCTGGAAATAATGCCAATGAAGCAACTTGTAAGGTAGTTTATATACTCAGAAAAAAAGGGAAACTATTCAGTGATGTAGAACAACTGTCTCATTCAAGGAGAACCATAACTGATCAGCAGCATGAATTAGCTTTCAACTTAACAGAACAACTTCATGCAATATTTCAAAAGGAAAAGATACATTATTCAATCGCTTTGGATGAATCAACTGATACTACTGACTCAGTGCAGATTTTATACTTCATTCAGGTCATAACAAAAGATTTTCTTTGCTACAAAGAGTTGCTCGCTTTGGGCACTCTTGCAAACAGAACACAGGGAATAGATATCTTCAACAAATTTCAAGATAAATGTTGTGAAGTTAGACTTAATTTGGTAAATTTAGTGAGTGTATGTACAGATGATGCACCTCCCATGACAGAAAACATGAAGGGTTTACTGTACAGATTAAAAAAAAGTATTAACAGATCCAGATACTCTCATTTCTTTTCATTGTATCTTGCATCAGCAAAATCTCTGTTGTAAAGCTAATATTGTAAGTGACACTTTACAACAAGTTAAAAGTATTGTTAACTATATTTGTGCCAGTGCAACACAGTATCATCAGTTTTATAATATGTTAAAGTTGAATGATGAGGTATTCAGTGTGGATTTGCTATATCATTCTAAAGTGCATGGGCTATCTCAGGGACAAATGTTAGCCAAAATTTTATCTCTTTGAGAACAGATAGTTAAATTTTATGAAGAACAGAATCAACAATGTGAATTACTGAAAGAAGATTTCTGTAGGAATGCTGAATTTCTGTGTGATATCATGTCAAATCAAAATGACTTCAATATTTCTTTGCAAGGTAAAACTAAGTCTATATATGATATGTGGCAAAAAAAAAATCCAAGCATTTTGAAAAAAGCTATCTTTTTCAAAACACTTCTTCAAAAGGAAATTATAGATGAACATTTTCCCCAGTTAGCAAAGGTCATTGATGAGCAGGATGATATATATGAATCATCTGAAGAATATACAACTATTACAGACCTACTAATTGGAGAACACAATAAAAAGTCCACTGACTTTGAGAATGATGACATCATACTGAAATTAGCATTTCAGCCTCACCTACTTGATATCACCAATGTACCAAAAAACTACAGATGGAATTAATTGAGCTCTCAATAAATGATATTGTTTGATGCTAAGAAAGATCCAATTGGAAGATGGCATAGGGAAAGGAAGGGACTCTCCTGAGCTTTCCCCCAAACTCCTCCAAATATCTTTTAAAAATGACGTAAATAAATTCTAGAGCAGCAGAACCCACAAAAAGACAGAGTGAAACAAATTTCCAGCCCAAGACAAGTTGGAAAGTTGGCAGGAAAAGTCTGTTGCACCAGACTGAAACAGGAGCACAGCTGAGCATAGGCCGTGTAGACCATGCCCCAGCAAACCCAGAGCAGGCCTTGGGGCAACTGAATTGCTGCCAGCAGTGACAGTTTCCAGACCTCTCAGCCCACAGAGACCAAACACAACTTGCGAGGTCAGCAGGAAAGGTCTGTCACACCTGGGTGAGAATACAGTGCAGTCTATCACATGCTGTGCCAGCACAGCCTTGGCCCACAGCAAACCAGGAGCAGGCCTTGAGAGTGACTGAACCAGAAGTGGCAGTGGCAGCAGCTGTTTCCGAAGCTCTCAGGACACAGACAGTAAGGGGTCTGGGTCACTGTCCTGGGTGGCAGTCCCAAGGTGAGAAGGAGCAATAGCACAGCAGAACTTGTGACCACTGGGGAGTAGGGACCCTGGTCACAGTTCCAGGACAGAAAAGTGTGCTTGTGATCACTCACAGACCACAGCACGGGCCAGGATAGGAGTAAACACCTCTCCTTACATCATACCACCTTGGAAGAACTGAAAACTTATAGGTCCCTAGAAGTATCTCTGAAAACAACTGCATAAAACCCCCGAGGCTTGGGACATAGAGCCTTCCACCCTAGAAGCAGAGTCCTACTTTAACAAATAGTTAAAGTCTAGTAATAAGCTATTAAAATGAGCAAACAATGGGAAAAAAAAAAACTCTGACTATAGAAAGTTATTATGGTGACAAGGAAGATCAAAATATACACTCAAAAGAAGACAACAAAGTCAAAGCTCCTATATTCAAAGCCTCCAAGAAAAACAGGAATTGGTCTCAGTCCATGGAAGAGCTCAAAAAGGATTTTGAAAATCAAGTAAGAAATGTAGAGCAAAAATTGGGAAGAGAACTGAGAGTGATACAAGAAAATCATGAAAAATATGTCAAAAGCTTGGTAAAGGAGACACAAAAACACTAAAGAAAATAACACCTTAAAAAAAAGACTAGGCCAACTTGTAAAAAGAGGTCCAAAAAACCAATGAGGAAAAGAATGTCTTAAAAAGGAGAGTTGGCCAAATGGAAAAGGAATCCAAAAGCTCACTGAAGGAAATAATTCCTCAAAAATTAGAATGAAGCAAATGGAAGCTAATGACTTTACAAGAAAACAAGAAACTAGAATCAAGAAAACAAGAAAGCAAAACCAAAAAATTTTTATCATTATGAAAAAATAGAAGACAATGTGAAATGACTCATTGAAAAAACAAGTGACCTGGAAAATAGATCCAGGAGAGATAATTTAAAAAGTATTGGACTACCTGAAAGCCAAGATCGAAAAAAGAGCCTAGAATTTCTTTCAAGAAATTATCAAGAATAACTGCCCTGGTATTTTATATCTAGAGAGTAAAACAGAAATTGAAAGAATCTACTGATAACCTCCTAAAAGAGATCCCAAAATGAAAACTGCCAGCACTATTATAGCCAAATTCCCAAGTTCCCATATCAAGAAGAAAATATTGCAAGCATCCAGAAAGAAACAATCTGAGTATGGTGGAGCCATAGTAAGGATAACACAAGATTTAGTAGCTTTCTACATTAAAGGATCTGAGGGCTTGGAATATGATATTCTAGAGGACAAAGGAGCCAAGATTACAACCAAGAATCACTTACCTAGCAAAACTGAGTATAACCCTTCAGGGGAAAAATGGATATTCAATGTGATAAAGGACTTTCAAGCATTCTTGATGAAAAGACCAGAGTATTAGGGTAGTTAGAAGGAGGATATATAGACAGAGGTCACAGGTGTGAGCTGAATATGAAGGGATAATATCTAAAAAAAGAATTAAGGGTTAAGAGAGAGGAATGTACTAGGAGACAGAGAAAAGGAGAGGTAGAATGGGGTAAATAATTTCACATAAAAGAGGCAAGAAAAAGCTTTCACAGTAGAGGGTAAGAGAGAGGAGGTGAATGGTGAGTGAGTGAACTTTACTCTCATCAGAACGAGCTCAAAGAAGGAATAACATACACTCTCAATTGAATGTAAAAACCTATCTTTCCCTACAGGAAATTAGGCAGGCAGAGGGATAAACAAAGGGCAGGGTTAGAGAAGAGACAGCAGAATGGGGGAGGGGGTAGTGAGAAGCAAAACACTTTTGAGGAGGGACAGAGTAAAAGGAGAGATAATAGAATAAACAGTGAGGGGGGCAAATAGGATGGAGAGAGATACAGTTTTTGTTATTTTTCTCTTTTGTTCTGATTCTTCCTTTACAATATGACTAATGTGGAAATATGTCTAATAAGATTGCACTTGTATAACATATATCAGGTTGCACGTGTCTTGGGGAAGGGGGAAAGGAGGGGAGGTAAGAAGAAAAAAATTTGGAATTCAAAATCTCATAAAAGTGAATGTTGAAAACTATCTTTACTTGTAATTGGAAAAAATAAAATACTATTAAGTAAAAAAAAAAAAAGAAAGATCTGATTAAAATATGGAAAAATGCAGTAAAATACCAATGCCTTTGGCAACATGCCCAAAAAAATGCTTTCTTGCTTTTCAACGCGTTACTGCTATGCATCTACATTCTTCAACTTAATCCAAATCAAGATGCCCTTAAGGTTACAAATAACTGATACCCACCCAGTGGATCAACTAAAAGTGGGGACCTCCATGCTGCAACCAAATATTCAAATGCTTTCCAACAAAAAGCAGACACAATAAAGTTATTTAAAGGTTACTTCACTTTAAAATTAACAAATAGTTTTCATTTTTTGAAATTATTAAGTAATCTATTATTAGATTTTTACAAAATAATGTACATTTTAAAGTACATCTAATCGAAGTTTCTTGAATGCGGCCTTATTTGATTACAGATAAATATTAATGCAGCTTTCCAACATGAAAATGTTCCCCACCCCTGGTATAGACTGTTCCCAATACTGGGAATGCATTCTTTCCTCATCTCTGCCTTTCAGAATCACTAGCTTCTTTCAAAATTAAACTAAAGGTCTACCTCTTATATGAAGCATTCTTGATCCCTCAGCTGCTACTGCTTCTACCTAAAAAAAAATAACTTGGGTGAGTGTGGATGTGTTGTGTGAAGATTTTATACATATATACACATATATGTATGTACATATTGGTGTGTTCACATATACATTTTGTATATACTTATATGTGTTCATTGAATTTCTTTCAATAGAATGCATGTTCTTTGAGGACAAGGACTGTTTCAGATATATTTTTACATTCAGATATATCTTTACATTCCCAACCATGTAATTCCATTGGTATAGACCAAAGGTGTTAAAATCCTCCCCAGGAGGACTGTAAACAGCCCACAAAACTTCCAAGGTTGGCAGAACCCAGATTAAAATGTAACTGGGATTTAACAAAATAAATAAAAATACAACAAAAATAATGTTAATTTGTGGTTTTCTAAGTTAATATGCAGCCAGCAAGGGATCCCTTTCTATTTGAATTTGATACCATTGGTGCAGGGAACTCAAAAAGGAAGCTCTCTAAATCAATGAAAATCAGCAATTCTTCTACAACTTATAGTATTACAGACTTGCCTGTGGAAATGAAAGGTTAAGAGACCTACCCAGGGTCACAAGACCAGTACGTATCAGAGGCAGAATTTAAACCCAAATCTCTAGATCCTAAGACCAGCTGAGCCTTTACCCATCACAGCAAACTGTGTCTCTAGCAACCCCTCCCTTAAACGTTTTAAAAATATATTTGTGACTTGGGAGGAAGAGGTTGAGGGAAAAAGGTTATTTTATAAATTTATTATCCAAGAATATTTTTTGGTAATCTGTGAACTCTCCTTTATCCTGTATTGACTTTAAGTAACAGGGTAAATGTAATCTTTATAGCAAACATCAAGTCCCTGACAAGAAACTTATGGTCATTTGATAAACATCTGTAGACTATAACCAAGTAATTCATTGCTAAATAGCTAATCTTTAAAACAAAAAGGCCTCTGCTTATGTAAAAGTTTTAAAGGAAAAAAGAAATCTGCTAACTCTCTTCTGAATTACCTAAACTACCGTGCTAGCAAAAACAGAACTAGATTCATTTTAAATAAAAAAGGAAGGTATTTATTCTTTCCTTGGCAAGAGAAAGACTATTTTTCAAAGCCAGGAAATGTAGTACCAGTTTATTGTTTCAAAAAAGTATAGAACAAAGCATTTCATAAACTCTCCATTATTTAAACAAAGCATCCTCAAGACATGTCCAGGATACTTTCTCCTTCCCCACCCTCGCCCACAACCCCAGAATTTCCTACAAGAGATAGAAGGTCTCACTAGAGGAATTGGCAAAGTGAGTCAACCAAACCAGACTAAAGGAAAATAGCAATTTCCTTATATTTTGCTAACACTGCAGAGGGATTTTAATGTGTGAGAACTAAAATAAATGCCATTTAAAGAAGAGCTATGTCATTTGGGAAAAATTTCCAGACTTATTCATATTCATTTATAAGGTCACTGATATTGGAAAGAGGAATCCTTGCATTTCCTCATTCTTATCATTTAAAATGTTTGAGTCTTTTATATGGTCATTCCTTCATGTTAACCTGGCTCCAGAAAAGAGCTCCTGGCTTTTGATTTCAAATGATAGGAACAGATGCTCTGTTAGCACAATGGACCAAAAAAACAAAACAAAACAAAACAAATCAACTCCTCCCTCCCAACCCCCGCAAAAAACAAAAACAAAAACATTTCTTGTTAGCAGGTTCATGCAAAGGATGAAGTCATCTCTATGACTCAGTGTGACTTGCCTTCATAAACAGCTGCCAAACCTTTTCCTACCCAATTACTGCTGCTTCGAAACTCAATCCACATTCTGCTGTCAGTAGATGTTAGAACTTCAGGCAATTTGTCACCACAGAATCTGCCTAAAAGAAACAAAAGTCAATGGGATTGTTGAATGTGGTCATTCAAGCTCTAAGAGACCACAGCTTTTTGTAACATACTTCATTATCTAAATTGATAAACTTGTCTGTAATCATGTCTATGATTCTGATGGTTAACAATAAAGAACAAGAATTCTCTCTTTTTTTTTTTTTGTTTTAGTGAGGCAATCGGGGTTAAATGACTCAAGGTCACACAGCTAGTACGTGTCAAGTGTTTGGTCTGAGGCCGGATTTGAACTCAGGTCCTCCTGACTTCAGGGCCGGTGCTCTATCCACTGAGCCACCTAGCTGCCCCAAAGAACAAGAATTCTATACAATGTAAAGGAACATTTTTAATACCACTCAAAGTCCTAAACACATGTTGTTGCCATATACCAAAAGTTTAATCTATTCAAAATCACTTTTTAGAATTTTATTTTCTTTTAAAGACTTGAGCCAGATTTTACCAAGAGAAGGAAGAAAAAACATATTATTATTGGTATGTTTAGGGGATGAGGAGGCTGGAAAAGGAGAGAGAAGATTGGCAAATTACTTCCCTGGGTAGGTAACTGCTAGGTTCACTGAGGATATAATAACCTCTTTGGAAAAAGTAACTTACTTTGTGCAGGTAATCACTTTACTCTCAGGATGATATTTTCCTTACCCGGGTTTGCCTTACAATTCAATATTCAGCTCTGTTCTTTTTTATTATTGTTTTTAAAATACCCACGCTACTTCTTTGTGTATCTGCTGTTTTCCCAAAAAATGAGGTCACTTTCACATGGCAGTATTATACAAAACTTAGTCACACAGAAAATAAACAAATTCAAAGCAGCCGTAGAGTATAGTGGGTAGATTGCTAACCTCAGAATCAGGAAGAGGTAGATTCAAATCTTACTCAATATATACGGTCTGTCTGACCATCACCACCACCATCACCCTCTCCTTTGCAGGTCACTTAATCTCCCAGTAGCCCAGGCAACTCTTAAGGCTATAAATTGCAGAGCAGGTGCTGATTTGCATTGGTCGAGTGAGTTGCCTAAGCCAATGTAAATCATAAGTCTAGACCTCCTCTTCCAAAATAAAAATAAAATAAATTTGGGTATATGCAATTGAGCAAGGTTTCTTTCATTAAAAAGAGTAATCTCTTAAAATTCTTGGCCCACAGTAGTAGCAAACAAACTCACTATTGCTCTCACCCTTAAATTGAACAGGAGACAACTGTAAGTAAGTAAGACAGCCTACTTCATGGAAGTCAATGGTATGGTCTGTGGTCTAAAAGTTGGCAACAAATAGGCTTTAATTTGTGCCCAGTTACGACAACACCATGTGGCACAAATTGGAAATGTTTGATCCCAACCTCTAATAATTCAGGGAGTAACTGAACTAAGAATGCTAACACTGGAGATAGTGCATTTAACCCAGTAAAACCACGAATGAAACTTGTGCCTCACGCTGCTGAACTGGCAAAGAAACTACTACCCCATTTCTCTCATCAAAACTATAATGGTTGTTGGTTTAAATACACACACACACACACACACATAAACACACAAAATCCTTTTAAGAAGTAGTTACTATAACTATAAGATCTGTGGAGCTCCTATCATTTGGCACACTCATCCTTAAGCTTCTGCTTTATAACATATTGCTCCATTGAGAGAAAAATCTGTTTAAATATATTTCCTGAGCTTCTGTATGTAATAGAAAGAAAAAAGAGCTACTGACCCAAAATACAAATTTCAGGTCTTAAGATAATATAGATAGACAGGAAGTAATGGCAGCCACCCCAGTAGATAACAGCTTACCTAGCAGAGGTGATTTTCTCCAATATCCGTCTCTGACTTCAATGTAATCATACCAGCACAAACTACTCTTGTAGAGGTCCATTGTAGTAAAGTTTAAGACAATCTGCAAAATGAAATAGAACTGTAGTCATGCACTGGTTGACTATCATCTGGCTAAAAAAGATTCATCAAGAATGCTTTTAGTTTATGTTGGTATGCTGGTGACATACTAGTAATACTGCTTGACAACCAACATCTCAAATCAAAGTTACATCCCTTTTTTTTTAATTAATTTATTTTTAGTTTTCAACATTCATTGCCACAAGATTTTGAGTTCCAATTTTCTCTCCATCTTGCCCCTCCCCCCATGCCAAGATGGCGTGCATTTTGAATACCCATTTCCCTAATCTGCCCTCCCTTCTATCACTCCCACTCCTATCCACTTCCCCTTTTATTTTCCTGTAGGGCAAAATAGATTTCTATACCCTGTATATCTTACTTTCCAGTTGCATGTAAAAACTATTTTTAACACCTGTTTTTAGAGCTTCGAGTTCCAAATTCTCTCCCTTTCTCCCTCTTCACCCGCCCTCACTGAGATGGCAAGCAACTAGATACAGGTTATACATGTGTAGTCATGCAAAACACTTCCATAGTAGTCATGTTGTGAAAAACTATATTTCCCTTCATTCTATCCCAACCCCCATTTATTCTATTCTCTCTTTTGACCCTGTCCCTCCTCACAAGTATTTGCTTCTGATTACCCCCTCCCCCAATCTACTCTCCCATCTATCATCCCCCCAACTCTCTTATCCCCTTCCCCCCTATTTTCCTGTAGGGTAAGATAGCTTTCCACACCCAAGTGAGTGTGTATGTTATTCCCTCCTTAAGCCAAATCTGATTAGAATAAGATTCACTCATTCCCTCTTACCTTGCCCCACTTCCCCTCCACTGTAGAAGCTTTTTCTTGTCTGTTTTATGTGAGATAATTTACCCCCTTCTACCTCTCCCTTTCTCCTTCTCCTAGTATAATCCTCTCTCACCCCTTAATTTTATTCTCCAGATATCACCCCATCATCTTCAACTCACCTTATGCCATCTATCTATCTATTTATAATCTATACATATATTTTTTCCCTCTAACTACCCCAATACTGAGAAAGGTTTCACGAGTCACAAATATCCTCTTTCCATGTGGGAATATAAATAGTTCAACTTTAACAAATCTTTTATCATTTCTCCTTTCTGTTTTCATGCTTCTATTCACTCTTGTATTGGAAAGTCAAATTTTCAATTCAGCTCTGGTCTTTTCATCAAGAATGCTTGAAAGTCCTATATTTCACTGAATGTCCATTTTGTCCCCTGAAGGATTATACTCAGTTTTGCTAGATAGATGATTCTTGGCTATAATCCTATCTCCTTTGCCCTCCAGATTGTCATATTCCAAGCCCTCTGGTCCCTTAATGTAGAAGTTGCTAAATCTTGTGTTATCCTGATTGTGTTTCCACAATACTTGAATTGTTTCTTTCTGGCTGCTTGCAATATTTTCTTCTTGACCAAGGAACTCTGGAATTTGGCTATGATATTCCTAGCAGTTTTTCTATGGGGATCTCATTCAGGAAGTAGTTGGTGGATTTTTTCCATTTCTATTTTCCCTCTGGTTCTAGAATATCAGGGCAGTTCTCCTTGATAATTTCTTGAAAGATGATGTCTAGGCTCTTTTTTTGATCTTGGCTTTCAGGTAGTCCAATAATTTTTAAATTATCTCTCCTGGATCTATTTTCCAGGGCAGTTGTTTTTCCAATGAGATATTTTACATTGTCTTCTATTTTTCATTCTTTTGGTTTTGTTTTATAATGTCTTGATTTCTCATAAAGTCACTAGTTTCCATTTGCTCCATTCTAATTTTTAAGGAAGTATTTTCTTCAGTGAGCTTTTGGACTTCCTTTTCCATTTGGCCAATTCTGTTTTTGAAAGCATTCTTCTCCTCATTCACTTTTTGGACCTCTTCTGCCATTTGGGTTAGTCTATTTTCTAAGTTGTTATTTTCTTCAGTATTTTTTGGGTCTCCTTCAGCAAGCTGTTGACTTGTTTTTCATAATTTTTTTTGCATCACTCTCATTTCTCTTACCAGTTTTCCTCTACTTCTCTTGCTTGCTTCTCAAAATCCTTTTTGAGCTCTTCCATGGTCCAGGACTGATTCATATTTTTCTTGGAGGTTTTGGATGTAGGAGCTTTAGCTTTGTTGTCTTCTTCTGGTTGTATGTTTTGATCTTCTTTTCACCAAAGAAAGATTCTATGGTCTGACTTTTTTTTGCACAGTTTGCTCATGATCCCAGACAATTATTTGACTTTTAAACTCTTTGTTAAGGTAGGGTCTGTTGTCAGTGTGGAGAATGTACTGTCTCAAGTTTCAGAGGTTTTGTACAGCTGTTTTCAGAGATACTTCTACGGACCTGTAAATTTTCAGTTCCTCCAAGGTGGTATGACCAAAGGAGAGGTACTTACTCCTTTCCTAGCCTGTACTCTGGTCTATGAGTGACCACAAGCACTCTTTTATGCCTTGGAACTGTGAGAAAGATTCCCTCTCTACTGCTGCCACTAGTTCCACTACGCCAGCCCTCTTCCTTGCCCCAAGACCGCCACCCAGGACTGCAACCAGATCCAAGCAAGGGCAAAGTAAGAGAATCCTGCCTCAGCAGCAGCAAAGAGATCCCTGCAATTACCCTCTGATCAGCTGCTTGATCCGCCCACCATCAGTAGGCCAAGAGCTCCAGAAGCAGCCTACCCCAGAAGCAGCCACTACCCTGGGGCTGTGCTAGGCCTGGGGCCAGACCAAGCTCCTCTCTCATCAAGGTCCAACAGACCTTTCCTACTGACCTTCGAAGTTGTCTTTGGCATTCGTGAGTTGAGAAATCTGTTAACTGCCAAAGCTGCCCATGACTCAGTCCCCTGAGGCCTCCTCCAGGTTTGCTGAGGACCAGGGTCTTTGCCTGTGGGGCCCACACTGTACTGTACTCATCTCCCAGCCTGGCACAAGAAACCTTTCCAATCAACCATCTAGGTTGTATTGGGCTGGAAATTTGTTTCATTCTGTCTTTTTGTGGATTCTGCTGCTCTAGAATAGGTTTAAAACCATTTTTACAGGTATTTGGAGAGGTTTGGGGGAGAGCTCAAGCAAATCACTGCTTTTTCTGCACCAACTAAATCCCTTGCTTTTAAGGAAGTACCTATTACCCTGCTGCTGACAGTAGATTGAAACTCTAGTTTCAAATGAAATAGTTCTGATTCTAGGTGAACTACCTCCCAAGGCTTTTACATTAAAAGATTGCCAAGCAAATGCCTATAAAGTCATTAGGAAGCAATAGCAAAATCTGGATCTGCATCATTCTATTATCAGGATCTATCTGCCTGAAATCAAAATGAAAAGTTGTGCATAGTATATTTGTGGACTTTCTGCAACAGAAGCCCTTTCAGGATAAACTCTGACATACTCTCTGATTCTGATTTGACTATGTCCTTTACATCTATAACCCTGGCATTAGATTCACAAGGTAACATTAACTCAACAACAATTTCAAAGATACTTATTTGCTATCCAACACACAAAGGCATAATTTTCAGAATCATTTATTTTTGGCATTGACTCACTCAAAAATTAGTTTTTAAATCATTTGAGATGCTATAATTAAATCAATATGGTATCTTGGTCAAATTATTAATTTTATTAAATCACTTTTGAAACAGTACATATTTTCATACTTAGAAATATTCTAACCATTCAATTGGAAATTTTATATTTTTTTCAATTACTGTATCATTTCTGGTCCTTTATGCTAGATGCCTTGTGAAGAACTTAACTAAAGCAAGAAAGTGCTGAGAATCAATCCTCTTACAATAATTTACCACAATATTCAAAAGGAAATTATTTTTATTTGCCAGAAATGATAAATATCAAGTTCCTTTCCAAGGACTTAAATTTTGTAAATGTGAAGAAATGACTTTAATCACTGTATCATAAAAGTATTTACTACTCAACACTATTGAAAGCTTTTCCTTCCATAAAAATCCCAGTTGAAGTATCCACATACTTAAACATAATTTTCTTTACCTAGCTATGGTCTCTATGGTTTCTTATAATTATAACTGATTTATTGATAAGAACCTCTGAATAGTTTTACTCTTTCTGAATGAAGATTGCAACATGGTAGGGAATTTCATAGGTATCAAAATTCAGTTAATGAGGAAAAGGAACTAGAGGTGCTTCCTAGAAGTGGCAACTTTGACTTCACAGATATCACTGAGACTAGTGGGAAAAAATCCATGAACAGAATATGGCTCTCAATGAGTACAGTGTATTCAAAAGAAACAGGACAAATAAAAGTAGGAATAGTGTAGCCTTATATATTAAGAAAATAAAATCATGTGATAAAATCTGAGAACCAAGGAGAAGAAATGTGACAAGGTATTTGAATGAAAAGCAATAGGGTCAGAAAAGAAATTATTTCATTCCGGGAATATAGTATAGAACACCCAGAAAAAAGAAGAAATAGATGGGGATAGGGAAGGTTGGGATACATTCCAAGCAAACTTATAGAATCAATCATGGCATAGTGGATAGAAATCTGACCTTGAAGCCATGGAGTCCTGGGTTCAGGTTCCACATCTGACACATACTGTCTGTTAACCATTAATCAAAGATTAATGATTAAATTAATCATTTAATCTTCAATGCACCAGTCAACTCTCTAGGTTGCAAAGAAGATAGACTGATGGGACTTTCTTTACCCTGGAGGTCCAACACCAATGAAATCAGGGTTCCAGCTTCCATGCCCAAGTAAAAATTCTTACATTTAGGTTTAAAAAAGGCAACTCTGCTAAGTACAAAATGGGTTGGAATATGGTTAGAAAACAATTTATTGAGAAATATATATTCAATATGAGTGAATGCTATGATTTTGGCTGATTCAAGAGCCAAAAAAAATAATGCAGCTTTAGATTGAATTAAGATGCAAAGCTTTTGGTGACATTCCCCTATTATTTCATCATGCTCAGATCACAACTTAAGTACTAAGATCAACTCTAATGGTGAAGGGTCTCACGTTAATGTCCAAAGAAGATCATTTGAAGAAACTGGAGTTCTTAACCTGGCGAAAATAAGACTAAGACTGATAGGGATGGGAAGAGAAGCACAAGAAGATATATTAGGCGAGCAGGAAGAAGGTGGAGCACAGAAATGTTAGTTGTTTTTAAGCATTAGAAGGGCTGTCATATGGAAGAGTACGTAAGAATGTTTGCAGTGGATGGAGTGTTGTACCTGGAGTCAGGAAGACTTGAGTTCAAACAGAACCTCAGATATTTTGTAGCTATGTGTCCCTGGGCAAGTCACTTAACCACCATCTGCCTCAGTTTCCTCGTCTATAAAATGGGGATGATAATAGTCCTGACCTCCAAAGATTTTTTTGTTTTTGGGTGAGGCAATTAAGCTTAAGTAACTTGCCCAGAGTCACACAGCTAGTAAGTGTTATGTGTCTGAAGCCAGATTTGAACTCAGGTCTGCCTGACTCCAGGGCCACTGCTCTATCCACTATGCCACTCAACTGCCCCTCTCCCAAGATTTTTGTGAGATCAAATGAGATGAAATTTCAGTGCTTTGCAAATTTTAAATTGATACATAAATGCTATCTTCATTATAAATACTACTGAATGATGAATTACACCTGTTCTATTTGGCTACAGATGGTAGAATCAGAAACAAGTGGAATCTGCAAAAGCAAATTAGGGAAGTAGTAGATTTTTTTCTCAATGGAAGTTTCCAACTAGAGTCTGGATAACTATCCATTCGGTATATTTCAATGACCATTTTGTGGGGTGATAGGTCAGACTAGATGCTCAGTTCCCTTCCAGCTCTGAAATTTTGTGATTTACACGTGGTACACAAAGCTCAACTATGAGCAGATTTAATGAAATGACAGTCATTCCCGGTTACTAAATGACCATGCAGACTTTGCTACTAACAGTATGAGCCTCTTGTTGTCATCTATGCAGCTAGGTGGTACAGCAAATTGGATGCAAGATCTGGAGTTAGGAAGACTTGAGTTCAAATTCATAATCCAGGACAGGTCACTTAATCTCTGCTTACCTCAGTTTCCCCAACTGTAATATAGGGCTAAGATATACCTCCTAGGGTTCTTAAAAAGATTAAATGAGATAATATTTGTAAAGCACTTAGCATAGTGACTGGCACATAGTAGGTACTTAATAAATGCTTGTTTTCTTCTTGCCTTTCTTTCTTCCTTCCATCCCTTCACTGCAACATTAGCAATGTTTTCAGTAAATTAATTTCTCCACTGAAGTATACATATAAATTAAGAAGGAAAAGTCTACAAAACATCAGGCTGATTAAAAGGAAAAGTGGAGGACTACTAAATTTAGCACATCTCTGTTTCTAAGACAGCACTAAGATGAACATGAGGACAGTTGGTATTTTACAAAACCTGTTATCTACAGTTCAAATTTCTCAAGTGACAGATTTTGCAAGGTCCTATCTTAAAAAGTGAAATTTCTTAACATTTTCAGTGCCTTGCTTGTATGGAATTTTCCTCATTTTTTCCCTCTGGACCACAAACCTGATTTTGAACATCAGAAAACCAAGCCTTTTACAAAACATTCAATGGGAAAGTATCCACAAAGATTCTTTGTCTCCACTTCAACAAAACTTCTTGTTTTTTTAATCCTGAATGCTCAACAATTTCTCTTTCACACAACCTCAATTTACAAACACTCGTAAGAAAAAAGTGGTTCCTAAGCACTTCTTCCCCCACATTAGACACTTAGATACACACCTCCAGGGACTCTATGAATGCAATGCAGTATCAAATTATTCATGAGCTTTAAGTTGAGAACCATTTCTGGCTTGTTTTGTTTGACTTACATGGATTAAAATATGCTGAAAGGGAGGAACATTGCTTCTGTGCAGTAATTTAAATTTCACACGGCAACTACAGACTCCCACTAGTCACTATAGTACCAGCTTTGTCTGCTAGAAGGCCTCCTTTATCAGAGCTAAGAGAGAAGAAGTCAGAATACTGAAAGAAACAGTAGGTCCAAACTCTCTTCATGGGACAGATTACCATTTTTATGGACTGAAATCCTTGTTTTCCTTTCTCAAAAAAAGTAAAATGTGAATTTTCTCCCATCATACACACTAAAATCAGGTAAACATCACTCATTTTTGTCTTTGGCACTGATCAAACACTGAAAAATAAATAATGGGATAGCTAGGGAACAATTAAAACTTAATTTCTTTAAAGGCCAAAAAAGGGGGAAAATAATGCTAATGAGAAAAAGTTCCCATCTTGTTTTTTCCTTTCTATTTTAAATGTCATGCATGGGTGGAGGAACAAAATTGGCTGGACTTTAATACAATGCACAGAATCCTTTCAAAAAAGAAAAAGTAACAGATAAACTTTCCTAAGTCAAAACAATGTATTAGTTGCAAAAATTAAAATCTTCATCTTTGACTAAGGATGTGAGCTAAGTTTATATTTGAATTGCAAATCAAAATTACCTGAAAATATTTGTAATGCTAATGATTTAGCATACTGTATACAAATAATTCTTTATTTTCCCTCCAAGAGTAAAAAGATAAGAAAAAGAGAAAAATCACAGAACAATATTATTTATGTGTCTTTTAAAATTTTATCGAATAGTCTACAACAGTTTAAAAGTCAATTAGTTTACTTGAAACTTGACTGAAATTTTCTGTCTGCAATGAAATGCAATGTAGTTATCCTCAGATTTCTTGAAATGCATAGAAATTTTCAAAATCAGCATATCAGGACTCTTAATTGTTGTATCACAGAGTTAAAATGGACCCAATGATACCTAGAAATCACTATGCACATTTAAGACCCCATTTTGCAACTTGGCAGAACTGTAGAGTCCTAGAAAAGGTGAATCAGTAGCTCAAGGTGACAGGATGGCTGCAGGAAAAATAATAAATCAACTTCTGTCAGCACAACTAAGAAATTATTGCTAATCCAAGCAAATTCAACAGTGCTACTACAAGGGCAATTAAGCGTAATGGGACACAAAAGACACACTTTACATATACACATATACACAAACACACACATACAAAATTAATATTAATTGACTTTACATTAAAATTACTTAAATAAAAAGTAGCATGATAAGAGGAAAACAATGTGAGACCAAGATTCGGGGAACATTTTTTTTTTTTTGGCCTGCCTTTGCCACTAATTAAGAAAGAGCCTTTGACAAGTCACTTCACATTTCTGAGCTTCAGTTTCCTTATCTATAAGGCATTTGTACTAGATGATCGTGAAAGTCTTTTTGATTCTAAAATTCTATGACTTCATGATTTAAAAAAAGTAAAGATGTGTTTCCATTATTAGAAGCAATAAATGGAAAGTGAAAAAGCACTGTACTATCTGTACACTTGAAGACCTGACCTACTACTTAAGAGCTATGAGACCAAGGTCAAATCATCTAACTTCTCTGAGCCTGAGTTTCTGCAACTGTAAATGAAGAACAACAAAATTGTTTTTCCTACCTCACAGGTATCGCCAATTGTAATTAAATAATGTATGTGAGAGTGGTATGAAAGTTTTCAAATGCCATAGAAATATAAGGTATTATTATTGTTTCTATCCACTTCACAACTCTCCCTCCCCCAGGCAACTCTCCTAGGATTGTAAGCTCCAGAATTAGCAGGAGTTTCCTCAACATGATTTTGTGACACAAATGAAATCACAGGTCCAGACCAAAACAAAGGGACACATTTAAAAATATATATTATTGTTTAGGTAACCTACACTGAGGTCTCAAAACAAACTATAAGTAGAAGAAAGAAAAAGGAAAGATATGAAGCTTCATTACATGTTGGGAAACATAGAATGCAATTTAAGTAATTCCCAAATAACAAAGAATTCATACTTTTAAAATAAAACCAATCCCACAAGGATTTATTAAAGACTTACTATATACAAAGTGAGAGGCAGGATGAAGCAGTACATAGAGACCATTGCATGTGAAAGACCCGGATACAAGCCATGCCTCTAACACGCATAATGTAGCCATGAGCTCTATGAGCTGGGGAAGGACAGCTAACATTTAGTGAATGACAGTCAGGATCCATGAAGATTGTGTCATGGTGGAATATTCAGCTAGATCTAATAACATGAATTTTAATAAAGATGAATGGAAAGCCTTGCACATGGATTCAAAAATCCAATGTCACAAGTACAAGATAATGCTAACATTTAGATGGAAAAAGCACTTTCTGAAAGGGAATTTGTCAGAAAATTATTTGGTAGTGTTAATAAACTGCAGGTTCAATATGAGTGGAATGTAATATGGTAGTCAAAAGAAAAAAAAAGCTAATGTGACCTTGGGCTATGTTAGAAGAAGCATGGATTTCCAGGAAAAGGGAAGTACAAGCATAGTTGTAATCTGCCCTGGTCAGATCACGTCCTGGAATAATGGGTTCAATATGTATACCAAAGTTAAAGTAAAGAAAAATATTGCAAGTGTGAAAAACATCTAGAGGAGGGCGATGGGGATGGGGAAGGGCCTCAAGGCCATGTCAGTTCCTCCTGAGGTACCGTGACATAAAGAGAGAGAGAAACACTACTTCTGGGCTCTCACCAGTGACACTGTCAGCTATCACTAATTTCACTGTTACAAAGCATAGGTCCATGTGAGAGCTGGCCTTGCATTCTATTTACTATGCATTATGCTTCCTTCACCCTGGGTGAACCAACCAATGGCAAAAGGGTAAAGTAGGCAAAGTTTACCTTCTATGTTACTTGTTACTTATGGTACTTCAGGAAAAAAATTAATATAAAATAATTTATAATAAAGAAATCTCATTGCCAACATTTTCAGTTATGGGAAGATTATAATACAGTTGTTAAATCTTCAATATTTCTTGTCATACTCTCCTAATAAACATTTAGGTAAAATAATATCCAAATAAAAGGATAAATGGAATTCATGTTAAGAGAGGGAAATGTGTGTATTTGTATGTTTAGGGAAAGATACATGTCAAGAGAAAGGAAAAGTGTAGAATTAAGAAATGTAAAGGGGATATAACTTAAAATGAAAGAAACCGTAACACTAAATACAGAAAGCAGACCAATTAAAGAGGGGTATAGCAAAAGTGAAAGAGAGGATTATATGAGTACATCAAAGAAAGAAAGATGGACTAGTATATTAAGAGAAAAAAGTTCTAAAACCCAAAGGATTTTTTTTTCATTTGTATCTTAAGTAAAACAGCATCACTCTGGGGCTTTTTTAATACCATGGGAGGACTAATAGACTCAAGCTATCATCCAACAAATCTTCCTGATTTAACATAATTTAAGAATAATAAACCATAAATTATAAACTGTAAGTCACTGCAGCTCATTAGCCACTCCTACTGCCCCATTTCAACTCTACTCGTCATCAATCATAATGATTAATAGCCACAGAAGAAGTGAAGAATGGAAAGCATAGGATTACTTAGTTTTCTGCTGTTTGAAAGAGCTTAGGTGCTGTTTTGATACAGAGAGAAAAAAACCCAAAATAAGCGGAAAATGAGTCACATTTTGATTTTGCAATAGACTGAGGGTTAATAAGCAATGTTGATGGAGAAAGGATTTATAACTAAAAAGGTACAACAGTTTTTCCCCCAGGTGTTTTTTTGCTCTCATGAGCTGATGTCATTTGGTCAATTTTACTGCATGTACTTCCTAGGTTTATTTCTTGCAACTAACACATTGTGTGGTTCTCAAGACATCTGCTTATCTCTGAAACTTCAATACCTTTTGGAGATATCCTTTCAGACATTATCAGGATCTACATATTCCCCCTTGAAGGAATATTCTGAAAGTATAGGTCTGCCCATGTTACTGCCACATTCAATAAACTCCAGAAGCTCCCTATTAACTCCAGGATCAAATAAGAAGTCCTTTGTCCATAAAGCCTCGGACAACCTGACTTCAACCAAGGATGGTTATATGTTATGTCCCTTCACAATCCCTAGAGTCCAGCCAAAATAGCTTCATTCTTCGCAGACAACATTCTCTCTCCAGTCTCCATGACTATGCTTAGGCTCTACTTCATGTCTGTGTTCTCTCCTCATTTCAGCCTCTTAGAATCAGCACAAACACTACATCACATATGATGCCTTTCCTAATCCATCTGGCTACTAGTTTCTCTTCTTTCTAAAAACTTTCTTGCATTTATTTTGAGTATATTTTGAATAGCCTTATATAAGCACACACCGTCTTTGCTAATCAAAGGCAAGTTTACTTGAGGAAAAGGCCTACTGTCATTCTTGTCTTTGGATACCTATTGCTTAGCACATTGCCTGGCATATAGTAGGTATTTAATAAATGTTTACCATTTGATGATTAATGTCCTTCATAAAAACAATTCTCACAATGGTTAGTATTTCATCTGCCAACCCCTTACTGTAGATTTACAATTCAAAAGCCACTTTCATATCCCTGATCACATTTGATACCAACAACCACCATGGGAAGAAGGGAAGGAGGGAGAGGAAAGAAAAAAGAGGAAGGGAGGGTGGGAGGAAAGGCATTATTGTTGCCATTTATAGTTGGAGACCCCATCAGAGTCAAAGATGTCCAAAGTCACAAGAAACAATGGCAGAACTAAAGTTGATGTTTTCTGGATCCAATTCTAGTGCTCTTCCCATGGTATAATGTGATCTTCTGGAAAAGATTACACATCAAGAATTACTGATATGGCATCAGCAGAGATAACCTAGGGTATTTTTAATTCTACTCTACAAAGTGAGGGGGAAATCTATACATGTGGACATGCCATATGGTCCACTGGAATGTATGCAAGATTTCTCAGGAAGGTCATTTCTCCCAGACAGGTGGGATGAATTATGTGGAAGTATATAGAAAAGAGTTTCATGGGTAAGAGTTTCATGGATGGGTTGCCATCTGTACTGCAGAGAATGTATCAGTGCTAAGATCACAGATCAAAAAACTGTCATACCACATCACATATTTCATTATGTTTTGTAACAACAACAGTAATTAGCAGATATCTACTCACATTTTTTTCAACTTTTGCTCCAATAATATCAATTTCATGGAATTTCTTTAGAATTTTAGAATACTCAGAAAAGCTCCAAACATTTTGATGATGGATTTCCTTTAGTATTTATGATGAACTTTTAATTATTCCCTCTGTGACTGTTTGTGGCTATTCCACAGCAAATGATAAATGTTAATCTGGTTTTCTGCTCCTACCAGAGTGCTCTAGGACATACTATGGGTGCTCTGGGGAAACAAAATATTTTTAAATATAAAAAAAAAAATCCAAATCTATTGCTGCTCCTCCCTTCCCATTCTCCCCAAATTAGGAAATTTATTTTCTGAACCAAATATAAATAGTATTTGGACTAGCTACTGTTTTGAATTATACACATTACTACCTGATAATATGCAGGCCTGACAATATTTATAACGTTGATTTATATGCCATTTTATTATTCCTCCTAAGGACTTTATGTGGTAAAAACAGGTCTAACCAGGGCCTAAGGCAAGTTCCAAGAACTGTGCCCTTCTATTCATATTAAAGCAAACTTTTTTTTATTAATTTAGTTTTCAACAATCACTTCCATGTACTTTTGAGTTTTAAATTTTTCTCCCCCTCTTTTCCCACCTCTCTCCCCAAGATGGTGTACAATAGGCTCTACATATACATTCCTATTAAACATATTTTCACATTAGCCATGTTGTAAGGAAGAATTAGAACCAATAGGAGGAACCACAAGAAAGAGGAAACAAAACAAAACAGAAGAAAAAGAGTAAAACTCCATAGTTCTTTCTCTGGATGTGGATAGCATTTTCCATCATGAGACTTTTGGAGATGTCTTAGATCCTTGCAACGCTGAGAAGTCTATCAAAGTTAGTCATTGAACAATGTGGCTGTTACTGTGCACAACATTCTCCTGGTTTTGCTCACTTCACTCAGCATCAGTCCATACAAGTCTTTCCATGTTTTTCTGAAGTCGGCCTACTCATCATTTCTTATAGCACAATAGTATTCCATTGCATTCACATACCACAACTTGTTCAGTCATTCCCTGATTTATAGGTATCCCCTCAATTTCCAATTCTTTGCCAACACAGAAAAAACTGCTATAAATTTTTTGTACATGTGGGTCTTTTTCCCATTTTTATGATCTCTCTTGGATACAGCCCTAGAAGTGCTATTACTGGGTCAAAAGCCATGCACATTTTTATAGTCCTTTGGGTACAGTTTCAAATTGCTCTCCAATATGGTTGGATCATTTCATAACTCCACCAACTATTTTTATTCCAATTTTCCCACATCTTCTCCAGCATTTATCATTTTCTTGTTTGGTCATGTTGGCCAATCTGATAGGTGTGACGTGGTACCTCAGAGTTGTTTTGATTTGCATTTCTCTAATTAAGAGTGATTTAGAGCATTTTCTCATATGACTATAGATGGCTTTAATTTCTTCATCTGAAAATTGCCTGTTCATATCCTTTGATCATTTATCAATAGGGGAATGACTTGTATTCTTATAAATTAAGCAAACAAAAACAAATGATCCTTAAACCCTACCACTTCTGTTCCAATAGAGTTTAAGTTTCCTCAGGAATGGTTAGAAGAGAACATAGTGGTTTCTAAATGACTATGTCCATAAACACTCCAATAGAATCATAGAATTTTAGAGCCAGCAAGGACCTTAGACATAATTTGATCCAACCTCCTCATTGTACAAGGAGAAAACTGAGGACAAGAGAGTTCAAAGGTTCATTTCAGCATAAAAACTTGAATGAAGTGACTTCTCCACATCAGAGAGTTGGTCAGTGGCAACCACTGGAATAAAAATACAGCTCTCTTCTAACTCCCTGTCTGATGCATGTCCCACTACTCTGTGCTGCCTGTGGAAGAAACCCTCTGTCAGTGAACCTGCTTTCTGGCCTACTCCTTCATCTGGGGATGCCCTATAATTTCCCTTACATGATGATACTCCACCCCCCATCACTGCCATTAGACTGTTGAGTTACTCAACCCATCTTGGCTCTTATATGGGTGGCAAACCCCTATATTTAATTTGTCCCACTTAAAAGAAGCATAAAAAATAGGGATTTACATAGCTCAAACTAGCTAAAACCTTATTATATTATTTTTTAAAAAGGATTTTAAAGGAGCCCTGAATAAGTAAAAAGTTTTTTTCAAAAAGATTATATTGGTTTTCTATAAACAAACTTGTTTAGAAAGTATAAGCTTGGCATTAAAAGCTGAAATTAATTTTCCATAGTACTACTGAAGAAAATGAGTCACACTGTACTCAGCCCTAGTCATCCCATATTTAGAGCCAGACTCCTTCACCAGGGAACCAGCAACCCCAAAGGGGCCTGTAAATATATTTCAAGAGATCTGTGAAGTTGGATGATGAAAAATAAAAAAAAACTACATCTAAAAAGATTCTTTTGTAATCCTATGTAATTTATTGTATGCATTTAAAAACATTTTTCCCTGCGAAAGAATCCTTAGCTTCCTGAAAATTAGAGATGTCTAAAAACAATGGAACACCTTACGACGAGTAGGTCCTCCTCTCAGTGGAAATGTCCAAAGGCAGGGAAAGAGTCTAAGGAGGGATTCTTAGTTAGGCATCAGCTATACTAGAGGGATCCTGATGTCCCTCCAACACTGAAGCTGCCCAAGCTGCATTCCATGGACAATACGCTATTTCTTCCTTGTGAATCCTATTGCATTCGTCCATATTTCCATATGAAATATCCCAGCGTGTCATCGCTAAATGGGATAACCATAATTACAAAGTCCTTTGTGCTGCCAAAGTGATAGGAGACTTAGACCAGAGACTTCGGCTAAAACTCATATTAAGCACAGCAAAGAAGAAAGTATCTCCAAAGGTTAAGTCTAGTTCAGTTTCTGCACTTTTCTCTGGCTTCTTACGAGGTAGGATCTTGCAAGGAATTCAACAAATATTATTTGAGTGGATGTAATTCAACACATCCATAATTTATATGTGCATGGCAAAAGAATAACTGACAACATCACAGATAAAAGTATTTTACATTATCTCATATCAGACACCTCCTTAAACTTAAGAAATGGAAATAACCCTTTCTAAGTGTCAGAATGTCGGCATAGGCACAAGGCAATCCTTTCAGGCAGCCTGTCCCAACCGCTGGAATAAGGGCGAAGTATTTTCAGTGCTCCCAAAATATCACTAGATAAAAGGAAGAGAAGTTAAAATGTAACAGTGTAGGGGAAGAAACTAACTCAAAACATGAAAATGTGCTTGTGCTCTTTTTTTGAGTCTCACAAGCATCTGTCAACAAGATAATAAATCATGAAAATAGTTTTCTGGAACATGGCATAATTCTTTTCATTCAAAGAGTGACATAAAATTCAAAAATGATACCTGAGACAGTTCTGGACTTCAGACAGACAGCTAACTATCTAAACCATCCAAAAACCCAGCAGAGTTGTTGCTTCTATTTTTTTTTAAATCTCTTTGGAAACTTTACAATTTTCCAAATAGCTCATTCCAAACAACTAATCATCAAGCATTTATTAAGTATCTACTGTGTCCCAGGCATTGTGATAGGCTCTGGAGACTGTAAAGTAAAAATTACCCATTCTCTACCTTCAGAGCAGTGTTTATTAGCTATACATAATCCTTGTGTTCAATCACAATTAAACTCTGCTTTTCAAAACTCATCCTTTTAGAAACACTCTATGGGCTTATGTGCTTCTACAATGATACCGGGGAGACATTTTTGGAAACACAGAGAAGGCCTCTGCCATGTTAGGTAGCTCCTCTAGAGAGAGTTTATAAAGGCATAAACAAAAATCACATAAAATGAGAAGATGCACCTGGGTCTGAAACTGCCTATGGTAGGCAGCAGTCCCATCTAGAAGGATACAAATCCACTGAAATAATGAAGTGTACATGAAGAAAATAACCACTGATTGGTGTCCACAGAGGACAATTAAAGCAGAGCAAAGAGATAAAGGTTCTTTTTTTTCCCATTCCCATCAAGGAAATAATCTAATTTTTTGTTCTTATTTAATTGATTCAGTCACATCTGACTCTTTATGACTCCATATAGGGTTTTCTTGGCAAAGATACTGGAGTGATTTGCCATTTCTTTCTCTAGCTTGTTTTACAGATGTGGAAACTGAGGTAAACATGGTAGAGTGACTTGCCTAGGGTCACACAGCTACTAAGTGTCTGAAGCCGGATCTAAATTCATGAAAATGAGTCTTCCTGATTCCAAACCTAGTAGTCTATCCACTGTACCAGGTAACTGCCCAAATAATCTAATACTACTAGAATTTTGGAAAGTGCTCTCATCTTTAAACTAAATTATACAGAGATTGTGCTCTCCACAATTCTTTCTCCGTAAGCACAAAGCTTTACACATACTAGGTATTTAAATAGTAAATGAATAACTGAGGGAATATTGAGGCACTGAAAGATCATAAATTGTATTTACTACTAAATAATACCTTAGTCATAGTGTCTTAATGCATTCTATTATGATTTTCCAGAGGCCTTCAGTCTCTCACTTTGGTAGAGTCTACAAAAAAAAAAAAACTAAAACAAATTCACTTTCTAAAAAACATGTGTGCTACTTCATTTATAAGCAATTGAAATAGAATGTTTGGGTTTGGGTTTTTTTTGTAAAAAATACCTTTTCCCCTGGAGTCACAGAAATTCTCCATATACAATGTGTATAGGAAGGATAGCCATTTGGAAATCCCGGAGAAGAAAAGTTGCCAGTAGACTCCTGAAGTGTTTCTCCACATGCTGAAAGAAATAAGATAAGGTAAATGAAGACTATTCCATATACCCCAGAAGGAGGACAGAAGTGCCTTCTTTCTGTTATTCTGTCAAATTGTTAATTCAATTAAACATCATTATAGATATGTTCTTTGGTATTAACAATTATAAGAAGACATGATTTTAAAAAATAAGGGTAATTTCCTTTGTAGGATCACTTTCCTTTATTTATGCTATTATGTTTTCTCTTAATAAAATTTCCACACATAGATGTACTGGGTGATTGTTAAAGTCCTTCTCTAATTCTACTACTTCATTTTAGTGCAGAGATGACCCTGGAAACATCCTCTGTTGGAACCAAATCTTATCAAGCAAGCTATTAAGGCAGCAACTATAGTCCCAGTAATTTATCACATGCTTTCCAAGGACTAGCTTTGGCCAGATCAGAGAAGCTCATCACCAGAATTCTGACCCCTTGAGGATGAAGTCCATCGATAATTCATGGTTTGAGAAAAATTTAAAATGGTTCCCAGCCCCAAGTGCTTCTGCTATTCTACAAAGGCAATATTGGAGTGTGACAAATGGGTCAATGAAGTCTAAGGCATAGAAGCGTTATGATATGCTTTGGTGGAGAAAATCCACCAATTGAGAAAATCTGGACCCATCAAAGTATCAACAACATCTTAATGTCGTATAGGGGACAACCATAAAGCCAGGTGATAATGTTAATTATTAATTATTCTCATAAAGGCTTTCTGCATGGAAACAATCAGATCAACATTTTTCAAATTCAGCCCATGGACCTATCCACTCTCCTATACTTACTCTCATCATATGGATCATAGGATCAAAGTAATAGCTTCTGTTTACACATATGCAGCACTAAGATGGAGAGACAGTGTGGCAGAGCAGATAGAGAATTGGCTTCAGAATTAGGAAGACTTAGGTTTAAGTCCCAACTCTGATACCCATTTATAATATAACCCTAAGAACATCACTCAAAATCTCAGTGCCCCAGGCACCTGTTTAACACTATTCACTGGAAAGCAAGAATTTACCATCCATACACTGATGAAATCACAAGTATGATAATTTTTTTGAGAATAAGGTTCCTAAGTATTTTCACATCATATATTTTATTTGATATTAACAACCCTGGGAAAAAGTGTTATACAACCCTTCTTACTCTGATGTACATTGCTCTGCCCTCCCAAACAATCTCTTTCCCTGTGATGACAGAAACTATTTGGAGACTGAAAACTGTACCACTCAGTTACAAAACTGATAGAGTCTTGACATCACTGAATTCAGGTACTAGCAATGGACACTCATCAGTAAGACAAAACAGTTACTCAATTGTACCAACTGAATGAAGAGTCAGAGGTATTCTGCTCTGTACTCACTTTAATCCTCCCTTTTCCTCAAGCTGCCTACCCAACATCAAGACTTCTCCTTGGGTAGAAATCCAACTCCAAGAACTTGGGCTCTCCCACAGACATATCCACTGATTCAGCTTTCTCACCTTTCATATGTTTATGTCACCCTGTGGCCACACTCCATTACATTAATAGTGTGATATGCTAGATCAAAAGAGCTAGTGAAATTTTAGGCACAGTATCCAGATGACATTGGTGGTATAATCTACCTTGATCTGACCACATATAGTATGCTGTGCTCAGATACGGGCATCACACTTTAGAAAGTACACAGATAAGCTGGAAAGCAGTGATCTTCAAAATGAAGAGCCATGGCCTGATGCCAAGAGATGTGTACTGAACCAATCAGAGAGTGGTAAGACAGGGCCATACCACCTTTGCTGTGATAGCCAATTGTGGGGCATGACAACCACAGCATTACTTATCCTTCAAAACTATGACCCTCTAAGTACTGGTCAAGCTGCCAACCTCATCCTGTCTGAGCCTGGCACTTTCCCTTCAGGCAGTGATAACCCAAACTAACCCTGACTCAAAGCAACTATGCTGATGTCATGAGGAAAATTCTGCCTCAAATCCCTGCCTCTTAAATACCTCTCAGCTACAACAAGGATTGGGAAGTGACTGGTGACTAAAAGCTCACTTTCTTCCTTTTTGTTTTGGATTGGGCCAAATGAGTTATACAAGATGAATGGACATGTCTAGATAACGATCAAAATCTCAGATAATCATCATGTTATCTTCCCTAAAATTCACCCAACTTTTGTATTTCCCTATTAATGTGAGGGTACTACTACCTCTCAAACTCAGTCATCCAGCTTTTCACAAATTCTATAATATTAGTCTACTGACTTTCCCTCAACCTACAGACTCATACTCAAATGACTGCCAAGTCTTGTTGATTCTGTTTCAATAACATTTCAACTATCTGTCCCATTTTCGCTACTCACATAGCCACCACCCTAGTTCAGACCTTCATCACCTCTCCCCTGAGCTATATAAATATCTAAATTGACTTCTCTATCTCAAGTCTTTCCCCCCTCCAAACTCTTCCCTACATAGCTAACAACTAAATGGAAGGTCTGATCATGTGACTGTCATTTTCAGCAAAATCTAGTGGTTCCCTATTATCCGTAGGATTGTTTCATCCTTATTTTAAACTTTTAAAAATTTCTATTTAATGGACATTCTAATTATATAATTATGTAATGTTACAAAAAATTATATATTTCAATTATTAGTATCCTAGATACATATACTTATTTTTAAAAGTAAATAAGAACATACTAGGGGTTCACATGCAAAGATTTTTTTTTTTTTTTGCTGAGAGGAATGAACAATCAGAAGAGTTTGGAGATCACTGCTACTGATCAACTAGGAAATATTAAAAAGTGATAACCTCGGCAACATCACAGAAAAAAGCACATTACCACATGATTATCCTGTACTGTACATTTTCTTGGAATTAATGGATGGGAATAATCTTTTCTAAGTGTTAGACTGTCAGTATAGGAGAATGAGGCAATCCATTCAGGTCCACGTCCCAATCACTGGGATAACAGCAAATTGTTTTCACTGCTCCAGAATGTTACTGGGTAGAAGGAAGACAGATTAAAACTTAACTGGTTGTGTGTGGGGGACAGAGCATGGAATTAACTCAAAACATGAAAATTTCCTGCTGCTGTTGTCAACAAGATTATACACCACGAAAATGTTTTTTTTTGGGAGATGGTGCCCATCCTTCAGTGTCTTTCAGATAAACAGTTTTAATATTCCAGTTTTTACAGATGAGGAAGCTAAGGCACAGAATAGTTGAGCCTTGAACAAGGTCAGATAGCTAACAAGTAGCAGGGACCATTTTAAACCACTGCACATGTAAAAAAAAAATGCTGTTCTGGAAATTCAAAGTCCAGAGTTCTAGTCTTAGCTGTGGAAGATATCTGAGCTGTGGCACTAACTAGCTTAGTGATATTGAGCAAATCACTAAACGTCTCTGGTTCTCAGTTTCTTCATTTGTGAAATGAGGGATTTGGAATAAATAATCTCTTAAACCAAAAGTATGAAACACAAAGCCTACAACATTCCTGAGTGTGAAGAAACTTGATTAATATTCATTTGGGAAATGTTTAACAAAATTAATTAAAATACAATTAAACACAGATAACACTAATAAGTGGTTTTCTTAGTCTGAAGTTTATCTTGAGTTTATTTTTGTATTTATTTAGTATTTTATTTTTCCCTAGTCACATGTAAAAACAATTTTTAAATTTTGTTTTTAAAACTCTGAGTTCCAAATTTTCTCCCTTCCTCCCTCCCCACCCTTCCTCATCGAGAAGGCAAACAATTCAATATAGGTTAAACATATGTAGTCATGCAAAACATATCTATAATAGTCATGTTGTGAAAGAAATCATGGACAAAAACCATTAGGAAAAATAAAGTAAAAAAAGTATGCTTCAATCTGTATTCAGGCACCATGAGTTCTTTATCTGGGCATGGAGAACATTTTTTCATCATAAGTCCTTCAGAGTTGTCTTCACCAAAACATGAAATCCCTACTCCTGACACAAATGAGTCTCAAATAATCACAAAACAACTAAGAATATTTTAAGACTCACCAAGATAGATGCTTCAAAAGTCTGCATTTTAAAATTTTCTATTTGTGACAAATTTCCTGCCAAATATAACTAATTGGGGCACACCACTAACTCTCTCCTTTCTGAAGCTGTCCAGTTTCTAGTTAGCATTGTGGTTAGAGAACAATTCTTTCTGTAATTTTCAGTTAAATGTATCTCTATGGCTGCCTGTTTTGAGTGATGGATTACTCCAGGACTTTGCAAGAAAATACTGAATAGACAAATCATGATTGACTAGTTTAACCAAGAGGTATGGTCTGAATATGTCTTAATTGGATTGCTGAGCCCTAAACTCTCTTGAACAGCAGTTATCGTCATAAACAGCAGTATCATTATCAAGTCATATATCACTAGATCATCTTTTTGACCTTCACTCAACAGGTTGTTTTTTATCTGCAGATTTTACAAGTGTGATTTGGAAGAGGAAAATATGAGACTGCCTTCCTGACAATATAATCAAAGCTACATTTTCAAATTACATGGCTACAAGGGACAGCTAGGTGGCCCAGTGGATAGAGCACCAGCCCTGAAGTCAGGAAGACCTGAGTTCATATCCGGCCTCAGACCAAACACTTGACACTTACTAGCTGTGTGACCTTAGGCAAGTCACCTAACCCCGATTGCCTCACCAAAAAAAATAAATAAATAAACAAATTACATGGCTACAGCTCCCAGCAGGTGAAACTTCCTTGTCGCATCAGAACCTCAATGAATTATAAATGATCTCAAAAATTTTGAGTTAAAAAAAAAGGAGATGACATTGAAAATATAAAACAAAGGAGCACAGGTAGAAAGTCTACGTTTGAATTATGCCCAATGTAATCATAACAATGAAAAAATACCAACCACAAAATTATTAACTATACTATAGATAGAAAAAATATTCATTCTGATTAACAAAACATTTACAGAATTAAATAGAAGATATTTAAGGTCAAATTAACAGTGTTGAAGTTCATCACATTCTCAAGAAGTCTTTCAGGCTCTGCAGATATCTGATAATTATTAATTATTAATAATTATTAAATTAATAGTAATTCCTGGAGAAATAGGGAATGGCTGAAGTCTTATTTATGAAAACAATGTGCTTCCAAACAGGAAATATCTTTTCTCTTACTACCTCCACTTTCAATGCTAAATAACCATTTCTGGATGAGTGCAAATCAATAAAAACACTATATCTAAAATTAACAGTAGTCTTAAGAATAAATTCTGTAATGATCAAGAACATCCACCAAACCAAAGAGAATTGACTGGATTTCCCCAAAGCTGAATTCTTTGGAATTAAGGCAAAATGGTTTCTTTTTATCAGAAGAAAAAAGGCAATACTGCTTAGGGACAAAAAAAAAACTCTTTAAATAAAATTTGTAGAAATAGGAGTTTTAAAATGCATTTATAAAATCTGCTTACATTTGTAAGTATGCATTCACATAAAAACTCATGAGTACATATACACATATATGCATATATATGCACGTCTATACATGTGTATATGTGTATGTATATATATAGATACATATGTATGGATATATATGTCTGTGTATATATGTACGCATATATACATGTGTATATATATAATGGGCAAAATTTTCATATACCAGGTTCAGTCTGCTGACACTCAACATGTTTCAAAGGGTCCTTCAAGCTGATACCCAACATGTTTTAAGGGTCTTTCATCAGCAAGTACCCAGGGAATGTAAACTAATTTTAACATGCAACTAAGACAAACAACTCTAACAACAAACCTACTATAACCATACACACAGACACACAGACACAAAGATACACATACATACACACACACACACACACACACACACAGAGTAAATATAATTTTTCCAAAGTCAAAAATTCTCAACTCCTGTTTATTTTGTGTGTAATTGTTGGCACACTTTAAATCTTTTAAAACTTTTAGTTTTCTCTAAACCTTAAGATACTTCTAGGCTACAATGACCTGTTTTTCAGGCATTGTGAGCTTGGAAATACAAACACACTTTGGCATTAGCTTGATTAAAGCAGAATTATCATGGTAATACCATTGCAACAATAAAACTATATCATTCCACCAGAACAGAACAGTTGAAGTGGAAAGATTGACATATATGGAATCCATAGAGCCTGGTTTTAAAGTGTAGCTTTTACAATAGTGAAATTCTGAGCAAATCACTTAAGCTCTCCAGCCACTGAAATGAAGCGTTTGGTGAAAACAATAATGTGAAAGAAAACAACATTGAAAAACAACAGATGTCTAATCAATTCACTGACCAGTAATGATTTCAAAAGACTGATGAAGAGCAAGCTTCTCAGCTCTCAAAAGAGATGTGATAGTTTAGAGGTGCAGAATGAGAATTATGCTTTCAGACCCAGCCAATATGTTGATTTGTTTAGCTTGAGGGTCTGTATTTGTAACAATGGAGGATTTGGGAGGTGGGGAGGAGAAAAAAGAAGGAAAATAGGAAGGAAGGAAGATAGGAAGGAAGGAAGGAAGAAAGAAAGGAAGGAAGAAAGGATTAGAGAGAGAGGGAGGGAGGGAGAAAGAGAGAGGAAGGAAGGAAGGATCAGAGACAGGGAGGGAGGAAGGAAGAGAGAGAGAGAGAGAAGGAAACATTTCAAAAAATACACAGAAGACATTAAGAAGAAGAGATATCTGAAGGAGTCTTAGATAATTTAGACTGTTTAGAACATTGAGAAGTTAAGTGATTTGCTTAGGATTACACAGCCAGCATATGCTAGAGCTGGTACTTGAACCTAGGTTTTCCTGGCTTCAAGACTAGCTCTCAACATGCTCCCTCAAAGATACAGAGGTGGGAAAATCAACATACATGTAAGTAGTTACTAAATTTTTTATTTGTTCTTTTTGTAACAATGATATTTTTGATATTTTCAAGGGAAAAATGAAATAAAATGACAATGTCAGCAGAGGTCTTCTCTATGACCCTTTCTAGTTCTAAGTGGATATTTATTAAACAAATCATAAGTAGATTCTCTACTTTGGGGGACTGTACATGCTATGGTCATCTCTAAAACAAGGACAAAAGGTAGTGAATCGCACTTCATTTTTAACAAATGCTTCTTTCAGGGCAGGTAGATGGCACAGTGGATAGAGCACTGGCTCTAAAGTCAGGAGGACCTAAGTTCAAATCTGGCCTCAGACCAAACACTTGACACGTACTAGCTGTGTGACCTTGGGCAAGTCACTTAACCCCAATTGCCTTACCAAAAAAAAAACAAAAACCAAAAAAAAAAAACGCTTCTTTCACAGGTACTTTCTCTAGTCATTTTTTCAGTTACATAGAAGAAAAATTAAGCCTAAGTAAGGGAAATAGGGAATTGGAGGGAATTGGAAAAAGATACACCATATTAAGGTAAAGCAAAAAAAGCAGAACCCCAATGTTCTTGAATCACCTTCTTGTGATTCATAAAGATAAATCAATAATCCTGCAATATGATGTAATATTTCTTCTGTATGGCAGAGATTTCCTAAAAGAATCTAATATACCAAGTACAAATCTCCAAACATAATATTTCTTTGGAATTAGAGTTGAAGCAAGAGGGATTTGGGTAAATATGAAGGAGTTGGAGATTAAATTACCTAGATAATTTCTTCAAAGAATTCAATTCACTTTTCATGTGTAAACACTTTCTTAGGGATAAAAAGAAAAACATGTTATCATGCATCATCCCTCATTCTCTCCTATTTTCTAGTCTTGGAGTAGAGTGTAGTCTTTTTTACCTTGTGCCCTTGTTCCCAACACCTCCTCCCAATTTCCTTTGAGAATTTACATCTTTGTTCATTCCTTCTCTCATTATAATCTTCAGTTTCTCTATCTAAGTATCTCCTTCCCTCCTGTGTAAATGCACTCCCAGATCTTTTCACCATTCACTTGACCCAATTGCATCACCTCAATCTATTGTTCATGATTCTTTTCTCTGAAAAACTGCTTTTTAAAAATAAGGGAAGGAGGGAAATTAGTGCTTACTGTTTATAGACTTTTGGACATAGTTCTAAATTGCCCTCCAAAATGGTTGGATCAGTTCACAATTCCACCAACAATACACCAGTGTTCCAATTTTCCCACATCTTCCCCAACATTTATCATTTTCTTATTTTGTCATGTTGGCCAGTCTGATAGGTGTGATGTGGTACCTCAGAGTAGTTTTGATTTGCATTTCTCTAATCAATAGTGATTTAGAGCATTTTTTCATATGACTATAGATGGCTTTAATTTCTTTATCTGAAAACCGCCTGTTCATATCCTTTGACCATTTCTCAATTGAGGAATGACTTGCATTCTTATAAATTCAACTCAGTTCTCCACATATTTTAGAAATGAGGCCTCGATCAGAGATACTGGATGAAAAAATTATTTTCCAGCTTTCTCCTTCCCTTCTAATCTTGGTTGCACTGGCTTTGTTTATACAAAAACTTTTCAATTTAATGTAATCAAAGTTACCCATTTTGCATTTCATGAGGTTCTCTATCTCTTGTTTGGTCATAAATTCTTCCCTTCTCCATAGATCTGACAGGAAAACTATTCCTTACTCTTCCAGTTTGCGTATAGTATCAGCCTTTATACAGAAATCAAACACCCATTTTGACTTAATCTTGGTGTAGGGTTTAAGATGTTAGTCTATGCCTAGTTTCTTCCATACTTTTTCCCAGGTTTTCCAGCAGTTTTTGTTAAATAGTGAGTTTTTATTCCAGAAGCAGGAGGTTTTGGACTTATCAAATAGTAGATTACTATAGTCATTGACTATTGTGTCTTGTGTACCTATTTGACTGATCCACCACTCTGTTTCTTAGCCAGTAACAAGTAGTTTTGATGATTGTTGCTTATTATAATACAATTTAAGATCTGGTAAGGCCAGGCCACCTTCCCTTGCATTTCTTTTCATTAATTCCTTGATATTCTGGAGCTTTTGTTCTTCCAGATGAATTTTGTTAGTTTTTTCTAGCTCTATAAAACAATTTTTGGTAGTTTGACTGGTATGGCACTGAATAAGTATTTTAACTTAGGTAGAATTGTCATTTTTATTATATTAGCTCAGCCTACCCATGAAGCAAATGATATTTTTCCAATTATTTACATCTGATTTTATTTGAGTGAAAAATGTTTTGTTAACTGTGGTTTGTTTTGGGAGATAGACTCTCAATTATTTTATATTGTCTACAGTAACTTTAAATGGAATTTCTTTTTCTATCCCTTGCTTTTGGGTTTTGTTAGTAACAATATATAGAAATCCCAATGATTTATGTGGGTTTACTTTACATCCTGTAACTTCGCTTAAGTTGTTTATTATTTCAAGTCATTTTTCACTTGATTCTCTAGCATTCTCTGAGTATACCATCTTATCATCTGCAAAGAGTGATAGTCTTGTTTCTTCTTTGACTAGTCTAATTCTTTCAATTTCTTTTTCTTCTCTTATTGCTAAAGTTAACATTTCTAGTACAATATTGAATAAGAGTGGTGATAACCGACATCCTTATTTCACTCCTCCTCTTACTGGAAATGCTTCTAGTTATCCCCATTACACATAATGCTTGCTGATGGTTTTAGATAGATGCTAGCTATCATCTTAAGGAAGACTCCATTTATTCCTATGCTCTCTAGTGTTTTTAATAGGAATGGGTGTGTGTTTTGTCAAAAGCTTTTTCTGCGTCTATTAAGATAATCATGTGGTTCCTGTTAGTCTTCTTGTTGATAGGGTCAATTATGGTGATAGTTTTCCTAATATTGAACCAGCCCTGCATTCCTAGTATAACTCCTACCTGGTCATAGTGTATTATTCTTGTGATAAGTTGCTGTAATCTATTTGCTAATATTTTATTTAAAATTTTTGCATCTCTATTAATTAAAGAAATCGGTCTATAATTTTCTCTGTTTTGAATCTTCCTGGTTTAGGTATCAGCACCACATTTATATCATAAAAAAAATTGGTACTACTCCTTCTTCACCTATTCTCCCACATAGTTTATATAAGCATTGGAATTAGTTGTTCTTTAAATGTTTGATATAATTCAGTTCTAAATTCATCAGACTCTGGCGATTTTTTCTTAGGGAGTTCATTGATGGCCTGTTCAATTTCTTTTTCTGAAATGGTGCTATTTAAGCATTTTATTTCCTCTTCTGTTAATCTGGGCAATTTATATTTTTGTAAATATTCATCCATTTCACTAAGATTGTCAAATTTATTGGCACACAGTTGGGCAAAATAGCTCTTAATTATTGTTTTGATTTCCTTCATTTTTGATGCTGGTAATTTGGTTTTCTTTTTCTTTTTAATCAAATTAAACAAATGTTTATCTATTTTGCTGTTTTTTTTTTTCATAAAACCAGCTTAGTTTTATTTATTAGTTCAACAGTTTTCTTAATTTCAATTTTATTAATCTCTCCTTTAGTTTTCAGTATTTCTAATTTTCTATTTAATTGGGGATTTTTAATTTGTTCTTTTTCTAGCTTTTTTATTTGCATGCCCAATTTACTGCTCTCCTCTTTCTCTATTTTATTTATGTAAGCACTTGAAGATATAAAACTTCCCCTAAGCACCACTTTCTTTTTATTTATTTATTTTATTATTTTTAGGCAATTGGGGTTAAATGACTTGCCCAGGGTCACACAGCTACTACGTGTCAAGTGTTTGGTTTGAAGCCATATTTGAACTCAGGTCCTCCTGACGTCAGGGCCAGCGCTCTATTCCCTGCACCACCTAGCTGCCCCGTAAGCACCGCTTTCGCTGCATACCTTAAGTTTTGGTATGTTGTCTCATTACTGTCATTCTCTTGGATGAAGTTACTATTTCCACAATTTGTTGTTTGACTCACTCATTCTTTAGGATTAGATTATTTAGTTTCCAATTATTTTTTAGTCGATCTTTCCATGGCCCTTTATTAATATAATTTTTATTGTATCATGATCTGAAAAGGATACAGTTAATATTTCTGCCTTTCTGCATTGGATTGTGAGGTTTTTATGCCCTAGTACATGGTCAATTTTTGCCAAGAAAAAGGTATATTCCTTTCTATCCCCATTCAATCTTCTCCAAGAGGTCTACCATATCTAACTTTTCTAAAATTGTATTCACCTCCTTAAACCTATTCCTTGTTTATTTTGTGGTTAGATTTATTTAGTTCAGAGAGGGGGAGGTTGAGGTCTCCCACTAATATAGTTTTGCTGTCTGTTTCTTTCTGTAACTCCCTTAACTTCTCCTCTAAGAATTTCAATGCTATACTACTTGGTGCATATATGTTTAGTAACGATATTACTTCATTGTCTATGGTGCTTTTTAACAGGATGTAGTTTCCTTCCTTATGTCTTTTAATTCAATCTATTTTTGCTTTTGCTTTTGCTTTGTCTGAGATCAGGATTCCTACCCCTGCTTTTTCTACTTCAGCTGAAGCATAATATATTCTACTGCAGCCTTTTCCCTTTACCCTATCTGTATCCCTTGTTTCAAATGTGTTTCTTGTAAACAAAGTATTTAGGGTTATGGTTTTTAATCCATTCTGCTATCCATTTCCATTTTATGGGAGAGTTCATCCCATCCACATTCACAGTTATGATTACTAGTCATGTCTTTCTCTCCACCAGATCTCCACCACCACCCCCTTGTTGTGCTTTTCTTTCTCCTTTCTCCATTTCCCTCTTCACAAGTGTTTTGCTTTTGACCACCATCTCCCTCAATCTTCCCTCCTTTCTATCCCTCATCCTTTTTCTTTCCCCTTTCCCCTCCTACTGCCTATAGGGAAAGTTAGATTTCTATACCTAAACATGTTAGTCCCCCTCTTTGAGCCAAATCCAATGAAAGTAAAGTTCAAACAATGCTCATCTCCCTCCCTTCTTTCCCTCTACTGTAATGTGTCTTTATGCCTCTTCAAGTGATGTAATTTACCCTTTTCTGCCTCCTCCTTTCCTCTTCTCCCATTACAATCCCTTTTCACAACTTAGTTTTTTTATCATCACATGAAAGTCAATTTATACCCACAACCTCTGTCTATGTATATCCCTTCTAAATGCTGTAATGAAGATACAGTTCTCAAGAGTTATAATTATCATCTTCCCATGTGGGGATGTAAACAGTTTGACCTTATTGAATAATGATTTTATTTTTCCTTTTCTGTTTACCTTTTTATGACTCTCTTGAGTCTTATATTTGAAGATCAAATTTTCTGTTGAGCTCTGGTCTTTTCATCAGGAAAGTCTGGAAGTCCCCTATTTCTTTGAATGCCCATCTCCTCCCCTGAAAGATTATGCTCAATTTTGCTAGGTAGTTGTTCCTTGGTTGTAATCCAAGCTCCTTTGCCTTACAGAGTATCATATTCTAACACCTCAGATCTTTTGATGTAGAAGCTGAAAGGTCTTGCGTAATCCTGACTGTGTTTCCATGATATTTAAATTGTTTCTTTCTGGCTGCTTGTAGGATTTTACCCTTGACCTGATAATTTTGGAATTTGGCTACAATATTCCTTGGCATTTTCAATTTATGATCTCTTTCAGGAAGTCATCAGTGGATTCTTTTGATGACTATTTTTCCCTCTGGCTCTAGGACCTCAGGGCAGGTTTCCTTGATGATTTCCTGAAACATGTTGTTCAGGCTCTTTTTTTATCATGGTTTTCAGGTAGACCAATAATTTTTAAATTGTCTCTCCTGGATCTGTTTTCCAGATCAGTTGTTTTACTAATGAGGTATTTTACGTTTTCTTCCATTTTTTCCTTTCTTTCTATTTGACTGATTCTTGATGTCTAACAATGTCATTAGCTTCCACTTGATCAATTCTAATTTTTAAAAAATTGTTTTCTTCTATCAGATTTTGTACCTCCTTTTCCATTTGGCCCATTTTATTTTTTAAGGAGTTCTTCTCCTCGGTGAGTTTTTGTGCCTCCTTTTCTATTTGGCCAATTCTACTTTTTAAGGACTTGTTTTCTACAGTCAATTTTTGTTCTTTTTCCAAGCTATTGACTCTCTCTTGCATACCTCCAATGTCTTTCCCCAATTTTTCTTCTACCTCTGTTATTTGACTTTTAAAATCCTTCCTAAGCTCTTCCAAAAAGGTTTTTTGGGTCTGACACCAGTTCTGAGGCCAGTCCCTTTTGAGATTTCAGATGTGGGTATATTGACAATGTTGTCCTCTTCTGAATTTGTGCCTTGATCTTCCCTGTCCCCACAATAAATATCTATGGTCATTGTCCATTTCTGCTTTTTGCTCGTAGTGTTTGCCTGTTTCCTGGCTCTTAAAATTAAGCTATCCTGCCAGAGCACAGGGTCCACGGACTCAAGCTTCTTGCACTGGTAGCCTGGGACCTGGTCACTGGCTTTGTGTGCTAGGGCCAAAGGTGCTGGCAGCTAGAGGATGTAGGGGTCTGGCAGCTTACCTGGTGTTGAGCTTGGGTAAGCAAAATGAGAGTTCTTGGGGTGGGGGTGGGGAATCTGGCCCCTGGAGGATGCCTGCTCACCTGGGCTTCTTTCAAGCACTCAAACGTTTTGCTGCTGTAGGATGTCTGCCAGTCTTGAGCTGTGTCTCCTGTAGTAGTACTTAGGAGATTTTGCTGCTAGAGAATGCCAGTACCCATGGTGGTTTTCTAAGCTAGTGTCTACCAATTCCCCTGCCTGTGTTGGGGGGTGGGGGGGTTTGGTGTTGGCGCTTGCCTGCTCCACCACCCTGGGGCTAAGGAACTCCCCCTGGTTTGCTGAAGTGGGGCTTGCCACTGGCTTATTGGGATGCCTCCTGTCCTATACTGCACCTCCTCCCCCAGAGCAAGAGGGCCTTTCCCGTTAATCTCCAAGTTTCTTTTGCTACAAGACTGCTGTATCCTGCCTTTCTGTTGGCTCAGCTGTTCTAGGGTTTTTGCTGGGGATATACTTTCTGGGCTTTCAGAGGTCAATAAGGGAGGGTGAGAGCAACTTACTTCTTTCTCCACCATCTTGGCTCCCAGAAGACTATCTAATGTCAAGAGAAATCATGGCTGTTCTGCTCAATGCTTTAATAGTTCGCAGTTTAAATACTTGCCCAACACAGCAATAGCTAAGTTATTCATGATCAGAATTTTGGAATGCTTTGCTATGAGTAAACCAAGTTGTGAGATTTAGCTATTTTAGTTAAAAACTCTACTAGGATTATATTTACAGTGACTTAGTGACTTTAAGAACCCCTTTCATTAAATTTTATATCCAAGTATAGCAATATGTCTATGGTAAATAACTATTCATTTTCACTCCCTTGTTAAATATTAACACAACTGCCATTTTCTCTACTTCCTGATTTGAAATATTATCTCCTACTTCAATTTCATGAGGATAAGCAAATAGTAAAAACTACATTATCATTAACACATGCATGACATTAGTCTGTTTTCTTTATACCTCAGAGGAATGACATGCCAAATAATCCATTATAAAAGCAAGAGATGTGTGAGAAAAGAAATGCAGATTTTATGTTCTTATTTAGATCAACCATATAACAATGTACATATCAGGAAAGTGCTGATTCAGGATTGTCACACCAAGAAATAAAGCAATTCTTACTGAAATTGTTTCTTGAGATTTCAAATAGATGACAAAAGCTCATTAATTCAGATTTCATGAGTTCAACTTAATAAGGTTCCCATAGGAACTGGATTGAAGCTGCAGTTGTGTTTAGTTTTGTAACTATGCATATAAAAATGTCTGGTAGGCAACAGAATATTGTAAACAAGATTATATGAGAATTGTTTACCTACTTAAGAAAACAAGCTATTTGCAAATATTTCTAGGTTATGTATTTAGGGCTCAGCCAAAGACTGGCTGAGTAACTTTGAACAAGTCACAACTCTCCTTCTTCATCTCCCCACTCCACCAATTCTCACCTTGCTCTTAAGAACATGACCCAGCCTGACATGAGGTGCTCACCATCACCTTTCCATTGCTGTTTGGTGATCTTCAACTATAATTCGCTGGACACTGTGGTGTTTCATGACTCATTGCTAAATAACACTGGAATAATACTGTTTTTTAAAAACTATAGGCCTCTATTTCAGGAAGAATCTAGGGTCTTCTTAAAAAATAATTCTCAAATTGAAGATTTTTTTCTAGAATGTTATCTTCTTCCCACTTAATTCTGGGCCTAGATACTTTGCTTTGTTTTTTTAATTTCCAGTGTCAGGGCAACTATTTGTAACTAGCCAGCTAGCTATGTGTGTATATATACATACATAAACTGTTAGTTGAGCTCTATGGGTTATCCATCTAAATGCATAACATAATCTAGAAAATAGGAATTCCTCATGCATTGGGTTTTTTTTTTTCCTGTGTGAATTGGGCCAAACTCTTATTGAGTGATCATCAGTCTCATTATGCAAGGCTCTAAAATATCCTGGGTCTCGATGCCATCAATTCAATGTTATAATTAAGAGCACCTTGAATATTTAACTATTTCTAGAGAATTCGTCTTTGAATTGTATGTTGTATGGAATGACTTCCTTGTCAGTAGTATACACCTCTGAGAGAACACATCTCCCTGTATACCTTGGTTGGTAAAAGGAACCAAGCTTATCTCTCTTGCTGTATCTTTCAAGGAATCTTATATAAATATGGCATATACATACAAAACATGTTGTAGGAACCTGTAAGACACACATCAAAGCTTTGTTTTGCTTTACTAAATCAAAAGATATGTTTTATAGCCAACATACAATAAACACAATGGGATGTTTTATTTTGTATACCTTTCAGTCTATTATTACTTTCCTATTTATGTGGAGGGTAGAACCATGCTTTTAGTCATGAAAACTGGTCTCCACTCTTCTCTCTTTGCCAATTGGTGGCCAAGTGTTACCGATTCTATCTCCACAACATCTATCATATCTAATTCATTATCTCCACTTATAAGACTATTCCCCTAATTCAGTCCATTGTTAGCCCTTTCCAGAACTATTTCAAAACCCTCCTAATTGATCTCCCTGCTTTGTCTGTCCCATCTTGAATCCATTCACCACAGCACTGTCAAATTGATGTTACTAAAGAACAGGTCTGATTATATCATTCCCAAAGCTCCAGCGACTTCTTATTGCCTCTAGTATAACAAAATACATTATCCTCTTTTACATAAAATATAAAATACTCTTTTTGGTATTCGAAGTCCTTCACAATCTGGCTATTTTGTCTCTCTTCCCCAGTGCAATTATTCCTTTTTATTGGCTTTGGGTTCAAGCAAATACTTGCTGTTTCCCAGGCATGACATCCCATCTCTCTTCATGACTTTGCATTGGCTTCTTCCCCAGGACTAGAATGCTTTCCTGTCTCATCTACATATACCTCTTAGAATTTAAAGTTTTCATGTCTCAGTTCTACACTTAGACTCTATATTTGTTACGCATTCCCTCTTCTGAAGTTATTTTGTAATTACTCTGTTACGTATTTTTGCATTTTTTTATCTATGCTTACATTATGTCCCTATCCCACCAAACCCCATTCTAATGTCAGTTTTTTGGATAAAGCTGGATAGTGCAGTGGATATAGCACAAGATTTAGAATCAGGAGACATTGGTTCAAATCTTGCCTCAATTCCTAGTTGAGTGACCTTGAGCAAGTCACTTAAATTATCTAGCTTCCTCAGTAAAATGAGGACAATGACAGCATCTACCTCATGGGATTGCTGTGAGGATCAAATGAGTTAACATATTTAAGTGCTTTGCAAATGTTCTGTTCAGTCATTTTTCGTCTTATTTGACTCTTCATGACCCCATTTGGGGTTTTCTTGGCAATGATACTGGAGTGGTTTACTATCTACTTGTCCAGCTCATCTTACACATGAGAAAATTGAGGCAAACAGGTTTAAGTGACTTCCCCGGCGTCACGGAGCTAGTGTCTGAGGCCAGGTTTGAATTCAGGCAGAGGAGTCTTCATGACTTCAAGCCTGACACTCCATCCACGACACCACCTAGCTGCAAATGTTAGTGTTATATAAATGTTACCTTACTCCTCCTACCACTACTATAAGGACAACAATGACTACTACTGTGATGATGACAACAACGATGATAACCATTTCATTTTGGTCTTTGTATATCCAGCACCTAGCACAGTGCCTGGAATATAACAGTGACTTACAAATACTTGTTGAATGAATGAATGCTCGATGCATCTATAGAGTCACCCACAAAGGGCAAGACTGGATAAATTGAGAGTCACAGCATTGAAGGAAATATCTACAGGGATGAAATCACAGATCCATTGATGGATTACATTTGTATTGATAATTCTTTTAATTTGTATTTATAATATTTTAAATAATTCCCAAAAATTTTAAAATATTATAAATGCAAATTAAAAGAATTATCAAAATAAAACATGTAATAGAAATCTACAATTTTACTTTGTTCTTCTCTTTGCTCAAGAAAGATTAGCTCAAAAAAAGTGACTGATTAAGCATTAATAGCTGCCCAGTTAGAATATAATGTGAATAAAAACCAAGTGGTTTAAAAAAGAAATAGAATTAAAGGAGAAGCTGATTGTAGGTAACGATTGTCGACTTAAGCAATGAAACACAGAAGGGATAGCTTTAAAGGAAATAGAGAAAAGTAAGGAGAAAACAAAGGACAAAAGTTACAAAGGAAAAGTAAAGAGAATGAAAATGAAAGGAATAAATTAAGAAAGATGTTAGAAGAAGAATGTTGCATAAGTACAAAGAGAATGATGAGATAATAAAAGTCAAACTTAGAAAGACACATTTATCTCTATTCTTTTTACAAATGAAGGGTATCACAAATGTCTGTATCCTTTGAGAACAGAGATAAGATGGACCAGCATCTTTCACTTTCTAATGACATGTGTCAATTTTCACACCAATTAGAAATATGAATGACTGAATGAAAAAAGCATTAGTTAATTAAAAATTAATTTTAGAAAGCATTTTGACAAGACAATTAGACTGATAAATGTGGAAGGAGCAGTAGCTGATGCCTTTCAAGTCCAAGATGGCAGATCAATAGAAGACCCTTTAGGACTGAAAATGAGCACAGGATTTCTCCACTGGCTACATATACATCCTGTTTAACAACCCAGGAACTACCATAATGTTGCAGTAACTGCATCTTCTGGTAGCCCTGTACTACATCTGGGACTGTTTTATCCAGTAAAAGAATGAAGCAATGAAAACTACTAGCAGTATACCCAGGGCTAGCAAGAGAATCCTCTCTTTCCTTTGGCACAAGGACAATTTCTACTCTTGCCTCCCCAAAATACAGACAAAGTCATCAAATATCTTTGAATTCACCTTTACCAAAAAAAGTTTTGTGAGTGAAAAACATTTTTTCTGAATTAAGTTCTGATTCTTATTAATACTGGCTAATATGAAGAAGGAAGGATTTAAGTGCTTACTATGTACCAGGCACTGTGCTAACTGCCTTATAAATATTATTTCATTTGATCAATGCCATCATTGTAAAACTACATAACAGCACAGTAGGTGCTGTTATAATCACAAATTTACAGTTGATTAAATGTGAGGAAGACAGTAGTCCGGTGATTTGCTTAGGGTCACACACCTGGCAAGTATCTAAGGCTATATTTCAACTTAGGTCTTCCTGACTTCAGGCCTAGCACTGCACCATTCTTATGTTTCTCATGCACATGCAATCTGACATACCTAAATGGCTTTAATGGAAAGGTAAAGATTTGTAATGTTTTCATAACTTGATCATAAATATTTGTTGAACTGACTTTGTTGATGTTATCCTGATACATAAAACATGTTGTCTACTTAAATTGTGAGATAGCACTAATATTTGCTCTCCCTGTTTATTACTGCCTTTACTGTACGTCTGCCCCCTTGGACTCAAGACCTCTTTTGTCATAAGTCATAAATAACACAACCTATTACTATCAAAACATATACAAGATAAGCATATACTTAGAAGATTAAAATATTGATGCATGTCATTGTGAAAAGAACAGATGATGTGGGGTTCAGACTACATGATTATACAGAAAAAAAGGCTGAGGAAAGAAGAAGGAAATGACCTCTCACATACCTGAGTCATCAGCTCTTAAAAATTACAGAGAAAAGTAACGAAGTTTAAGGGAATCGGCTTTATTTTCTTACATAATACTTCACTCATAGACTCTATCTAAACAACAACAACAAAATAAACCTGAGGTCAATCTTATTCATCCAGCTAGGCAATTCTCAGACAGGCAGTTTTGACTTCTATATTCTCAGATATTTCCCCATTGATCTGCACAGGTTAAGTAGAGAAACCTGTAGCTACAGCTGTAGTTCTAGTCCCCTGATTTACTAGCTATAGCCCATAGCTATTTCTGCCACTGAAGCTGGTCAGGATTCAACTAAGATTTCATGAGACAGTACCCAATGGGATATGATCTTTCCTTCCTTGAATATGGAAGGGCATTTTACTTCACCTCTTCCTGCAAGTTTCCATCGTTCTACTTGGCATTAGAGATATTTCTATAGTTATTTCTGTAGGTTATTCCTTCCACCAACTTATAAGTTTCATGGAAGCAAAAACTATGTCTTACTAACATTTGTCTTTAGCACCTAGCAAAGGCTTCCATAAATAGTAGGTGCATGATAAATGTCAGAGTGCAATTGTAAACATTTCTAAAAATGGAGAATTACGTCAGTACACATTAAAGTTTACATTAGTAACACAAAGTACATTCAGTCTTTTACCTTTACTCTTTATGCAGTTGAGTAATTGGTAGATTGCATAATAGGATAATATATGGCAACTACTTTTCTAATCTTACACCTGGCAATGGTTGCCACCTTTTATTTATTGTAGCCTATGATGTATTTTTTTTTTCAGTTGAGTTGATGCCCCAAAATAGAAAAGTAGTTTATCATCCATTTTCAGGAAAAATGACCATATACTTTTATCAAGACAGCAAAGGATTAAAATAACACAGACCCCCCATGCATTCACTTGGCAGGCATCTAGAGCCTTCACATTTATTCCCAAAGTATTAAAAAGATTAAATGTAACTGTTTTAAACCTTTAGAGACCTAAAGTATCTTTCTAGATAGATACTAAAGGGACATATTTTGACCAATTTGTGTAGACTATCACAATGATTGTTTGAAACAAAGAGTATCATGAGTCTCTGGTTTCTAAATAATCTATGCTTTACATCATCACTAAAGAAAATGAGTAGCAATTCCCCTAAACCATACAAAATTATTTAACAATAATAATAATAATAGTACTCTTTTTTGTTGTTGTTGTTCAATGATTTCAGTTGTGTCTGACTCTTCATGACCCCATTTAGGGTTTTCTTGGCAAAGATAACTGGAATGGTTTGCCATTTCTAACTACAGCTCACTTTACAGATGAGGAAACTGAGGCAAACAGGATCAAATGACTTATCCTGGATCACACAGCCAGTAAGTGTCTGAGGCCAAGTTTGGACTAAAGTCTTACTGACTCCAGGTCTGGCACTCTATCCACTGTGTTACCTAAGTGCCCCCAAGAGCACTCATAGAGGTCAATTATAATACTACCCTTTATTATAATACTATTATAATATTATAATAATATTCTTTATCATATTATAATAGTATTCTATATAATATTATATATTAATGTATTTTATATATTATATATAATTAATATATTATATATAATATTGCATATAAATGTTATAATAATATTGCATTCATAAAATATTTTAACATTTGCAAAGCACTTTGTAGTTTATTTTGTTTGACCCTCAAAACAATCCTGTGAGGTAGGTATTATTATTATTATAGCCATTTTACAGAAAAAGAAGCTGAAGATGAGAAATGATAAGTGACTTAGCCAAGGTCTAACAGCTAGTGTATACTGGTAGCAAAATTTAAACCTTAGTCTTCCTGACTCTAAGTCCATTTTCTATCCACAATACTACCAAGTTGCTTCTAATAAATATTTATTGAGAAATTAAACATAATTCTATTCTAACTTGTTTTGATAATAATCTTCTAACTGAAAAAGTAAACTTTAAAAAGCCATGCCAGAATCAAAGAGTCTTAGCCATTCCCTAATAAATATAAAGACCTATTACCATAGAATGCAATGTGTTTTCTACAAGTATATTGTATTGTTGTTTTTCCACAGCACCAATCAAAATAAATTATTATTTTTAACTAATCTGTTATTTAAAAAGAATATAGACATTAAGATATACATACAACCTTTTTTTTAAAATCCATATTTGTAAAGCCAAAATGAGGATGCAGAGGCAGAAAGAGTTGATTATTTACAAAAATGATTATTTGCAATGAGTTAAAATAATTAAAAGAAAGTTTAGTATGAATTGGTGAAAACCCTGAATCATAGAGCATTTTAGAGGACTGCATTTTATCTAACATATATATATATGTATACACAACACACATATATACACATACATACATATATACACATACATATACACACATATACATTCACACAGATACACATATACATACATATACTCACATATATACAAACAAGGACATAATACACAAATACATGTGTGTATATAAGTATATGGTACATATGTGTGTGTACATGTATGAGAAAAATATATATATATGAGAAAAAATACCTTCTTGAAATAGACTTAATCTCTGTAACATCTATATCCTTCATAAAGGATACAGAATGACTTAAATTAAAATATCATTGTTTGTATTAAAATCATATTTTCTAAATCATTTGTTTCACTTGTACAAAATAGGCACCAAAACATTTGTTGGTTGATTTTAAAAAATTTCACTGAAATGGCAACCCAATTTTGAAATAATCTTTTTTGAAATATTAATTTTTAACAATTTCTCTGATATCATAAAAGTTACCAAATTCCTTCTTGAATTACAACCACTCCAATGAGTGGGTTTGAATTAATGATATTTTACTGTATTATCATCACTTGATATCTAAAATAAATATTCCCTTTCTTTATTTTACAAAATTATATCAGTTGTAAACTACAGTAGGAAAAAAACACAAACTAGTTATGCACCAAGTTATGACGCTCATCTCTTTCAGGGCTTGTTACACTGAAAAGGAAATTCCAGTGCCATAGGTCTGGGTATGGTGCCATAATTTATTCCTGCTAAGTTTAATACATATCTGTCAAATCAGAGTGTAACTGTGCCCCCTTTCACTGCATAAAATATGCCCTTCGATAGATAAAAATTAGTTTTCATTTCCTTAATTACAATTACTCATGTAGTTTTTTTCCTAAAGTGCTCTGCAGTTTGAGCCCATTCAGACATTAAATCACAAAAGATTCCAAAAGATGCTGCACAGTTCAACTATCTCTGTACCTCATCTAAGGCCTTACTTAACTCATCTCGAAAATATTGTTTTCAGTAAGTTGAATTAAACTATGTGTGACTAGACTGATAAAAAATATAAAGGTACACTACATTATCACATGATTTTAAATTATATTTCATTTATTCAAAATAGAAGGCTAAACTGATCAACTGCTGATTGTAATTAGGCAAAAAATCAATCCTCTTATTTTTTATATTAATAGAGTTTTAAGGACAAAAGGATTCTTAAATAGCTGCATTTTTATTCCTGTAATACAGAATTTCTTTGTGCTATTGGTGTATTCGTCAATAGTACTGAAGTACATATCTGAGAAATGTCCATCAAGGCAATAAGCTATCTAAAAACATTCTGATCTATAAACAAGAACTGATGTAACAATGAAAAGAGCCATTTTTTTCTTAATTTTGTAGCCCTTTCTGCAAACTGATTAAAATTACAGTAATTTTCATGATGTTCCAAACATAGCAGCATGAGATCCTTTTGTGACTTAATTCCCTCAACTACTTCATATCCAACATATATTATGTTGGCTAAACTTAACCTACTAAGCATAGTATTCAGGCCACATGTCAGCCAATTTATCATATTTCATCTGTGAAAGAAAACCAATTATTTGCTGATTAATCCTTCACAATATGGGAGGCTAGCAAAGAGAACATTAAAAAAAAATGAACCACATTCTAATGTCCTGATCACCATACCATTTACTCCATTTTAGAAAGTGAATGAAAATTTGTTCTTCAAGATTCATGCAATGAAAGAAAATATTAAAAATTAAAAGTGTCACTTAATGTAACATAATTAAGAAAGTTTCCTTGACTAACTCTAGGAGCCAATGTAAACATAGTGAGGGTACGGGCATTTTGGAGCTATGTCTTAGATATAAAGCAAGTTTCAAGGTAACTAACTACATAAAATTTTAACAGTTATTTATGCTCTTGTTTTATTTCAAATCAACATTCATAATATTTTTATTATTAGGAGCATGCTTGCCATAACCAAACCCCTATTTATATCCCTATTTATCGCTATTTGAGACACATTTTCAGTCTTTCAGAATGTCCATTAGCAGCAAAATGGACCAAAGCCTAATAACAAGGAAATATGATGTTTTGTTTTGTTTTCTGAGCAGAGACATAGTCTTCCTCTTGCATAATGTGATACATGTATCACATGTAGCCCCTTCACAATAATATTACGCAGGTCATAAAAGCATTTTGTCAAACCAACAAAGATCTCTCTTTTTTGGAGGTGTGTATAAAATGTGTTATGTAAATCAGTTTTGCTCAAGGTTTACAATATGCAATTATATGATATATAATTTCATAAGAAAAAGAAAGAACAAAAAGAGCATGCTAATATTCTTCCTCTCTTCTCTAAATAAAGGGAAGCTCAAACTTAGCTGTATTTGAAATTTGATTCTTAACCTTTGGCTTTTATTTCAAGTTGTATGTGTTCTAGAATTCTCTCCTCCCTTATTTTATGATTATAGACTTTGAATTGTGTGTCATTTTCCAATCTGGAAAATGAGTAGTAATTGATTTGCTGTTACTGTGGAATATCACAGGCAAGCACAGTCTTGCTGGTTTGTTTATATGGTATAATACCTGGACATCTATACAGCTTTCTTGCCTGTGCAATATCTCCTTTGCTCAAGCGTGTACGTTGGCCAATTGCAGGACGTATACCATTGTCATCACGGGAAGGAAGAATGGTATCTAGAAACATCCCCCTGAAAAAAAATCAGAAGAGAGCCATACAACTTTGTCAGTTTTTAGTTATCAAAATAAGCTTCTTATCTCTGTCTTTCAGTCTTTACAAATAACATAGCTATGTTTTACAACACTCGGTGAATTGAAGAGAGAAGTTTCCAGGGTTGGACAAAATTACTAATAATGGTGTGTATTTAAAAGAAAGAAAGAAAGAAAGAAAAAAAGAGGTTTTTGTGGGTTAATGTAAAATAGCTCTTGACATTTCTATTTCTTATAAATTCAATGGTGGTACTTAAATTTTCTTTTGAAATTTAAAACAAATGGGAAAAAAATCTTCGGTAATAGTACATATTCCCACATTGTGTAAATCATGCCTTTTGTCTTGGTATTTCAAACAGGCATGAAAACCCCAGGGAAGCTCAAGGAGGAATGAATATTATCATATTGTGAAGCTTCCCTAAAAAAGTACTTTCCCTCACAAAATTCTAAGCCATTTTCCCACTTGAAATTAACTAAATGAATTAAAAAGTGGGTCCAAATACCTCACAAAGTCATTGTGAGGAAAGTATTTTATAAAATACTATATAAATGGGAGCTATTACTACTGTCTAAAAAGTTTCTTTTAAGGTACATGGTAGAATAAGGAATAATTACAGTACAGATTACTTGGGCAATGCATTTAACTAATGTTTGTTTTTTTTTCCCATTTAAACATTTAACTTAAATTATCCTTTCACATGTAAGGTCTTTTATTATGAGACTTAATCTAATAAAATAAAACTGAATAAGGCCCTTTCACAAATTACATACAGACTAATATCAGGTACCTGCTCTAGGGCTTACATTCCCTCTAGAAGGGAGGAGAACTTCAGAGCTGGCAAGTAAACATCCTTAACATTTAAGTGTGTCCCATTTCATCCCTGCGACCCATACAGGCATCCAGCCTTATGGTACCACTCCAACCAAGGGCTTGTTACTCTCAATGGACTTGTAAGATGTACTTTCAATCATTATTCTCACTATCCATTTTTATTTCATGACCTGTATAAAGTACACCAACAATACTGGCTTTATTTCATATTCTGTGCTAAACATTTATAACTCTGAAAATAGCAATGAATTGAGAAATGACATGCACCAAGAGAAAATGCTTTGGGGAAAAAATAACTTTCACAAACAGATTAAAGTTAAATGTTGAGCTACATAAAGGATACTTGACACTATGAAAGCAAATTAGACTTCATCAGTTCAAACTCATGACAGAACATTCATTTTTCAAACGCATTAAAATGTCTGAAGTGCAGAAAACTGCAGTTTTATTAAGCAATCTCAGCTAGGCTGTGATTCATGGATGAGTGACTAGACATTTTGTGTTCTCTCATATTGGCTCTAGTTACACAATAGTTTGTTCAATGTGGGGTTCAGGACTCAAGTCCTGGAACATCTAGCAAAAATCTTTTTGTTTGTCTTAGATGATTCCAATATAATCAAGGTAAAAGAAGGATAAGGAGCCCCCACTCCCAGATGGAGTCCACTTACAGTCTATGTTCCACAAAGAGGGGAATAGGACACACTGAGGAATTAAGCTAGGAATCCAAACAATTTTGGCAGTAACAGAAGGAAAGAAATGGAAGTCTCAGCACAGGATAATTTGGAGTAAATGGGGTATAGGTGGAGAAAATACAGAAGGGTCATTGTGTCAATGTGTACACATTTCAAGTGTCATAGCTCAAGCTATGTTGAAAAAATTAAAAAAGGAGTTGAAACGTACTACAGTTTTGTAATAAGCCCTACTGTACTAATCAGGAATCTAAATCAATCATCACAGATTCTCTATTATTGAGGTAGGGATTAATGGGATCTTACTATGTCTGCAAGCCACTGAAAAACATCCTTTTCACTTCTCATTTTATATAGAAAAAAATGAAATGACAGTCTCAAAAAATTTTTCTGACAGCTCATCCTAAAAATGAAAGATGAATCTGAGAATTCTATCATTTTGTAAATTTCGGATGAAGCAAAACATCTGAAATGAAATGATGAAGTTGGCTTCATTGTGGCTGAACTAACTCAGAAGAAAGATTCTCACAAAGTCTTGAATACCACTCACATAAGGGTTTTAAAAAAGCCTTTCCTCACTAGCCTGGGAACCCAATCACCATTTGTAAAATTATAGTCTCCAAAACTCCTCTAGTAAATCTATCACTAGGACACAGAAAAAGAAAAAAATTGATTAATATGAGTAACACTTGCTCTCCCTACCCCTGCCCTTTGGTGGAGATGTTAATGAATAGATGTCAAAAATGTGGGCAGACAGAATACAAGAAAACTGCGGGTATAGAAAAACACACATGGGAAACCAATCTTTAATATTTAGTTGTGAGTTCTTTAATTTATTCTGAAGTTTGAAAAACTGAAAAAAGTTAAACATGGTCTGGAAAACCAATGCTTGTTCTTTGCTACAGTAGTAGAAAGAGAGTTGGATTTATAATCAGAGGGTTCAAGTTCAGATTTCATATCTATGACTTACTACCTCTCTGATTTGGGGCAAATCACTTAATGTTTCTGGGCCTCAGCTTCCCCAGGTATAAAAAGAGTTGAACTAGATGGCTTCTAAGGTTTCATCTAGATGTAAATTATGAACCTATGATCCTTAATGCAGAAGTCAATAATTTAACTGTAAAAAATGGTTAGTTTGGGTTTTTTTATTTTGTTTTGTCTTTATTTTGTTTTTTATTTTGTTTTGTCTTACACTTGTAATTTTATCACTGTAGTATATTTTATCACTATTATCACGTTGAGGAAATCCTATTACCAATGTACATCTTCAACTATTTTGCAATGTATGATCTTAGAGAGATGAATGGTGTAGTGAGGGGTTAAGTATTCACCCAGAATAACACCGTATGTCAGGAACAGGATCTGAATCCAAGTTTTCTTGATTCTGAAGCTAGCTATCCACTGCCTCTTGATCGAAATAGACAAACATAACTTCATATAAGTTGCAATGAGAGCTTTCATCATTTTCCTATTGTCTCACTGTATTATTAATGCAAATGTATCAATATTGTAACGTGGTATAGAAAATGTAAGCAACAGAAAACAACAAAATATACAAAACACAAATCAGTCTCAAGAAGAGAACAAACATTTCAAATGCAGTACCCATAGATCCACCTTGACTGGTGTATTTTTATTTTATTCTAATGCTGACTTGGAAATTTACTCCTTGATTTATTAAAGTTTATACAATTAAATCTGCCATAATAATAAATCAAAGTAAAACATTTTAACTGAATGAAACTCAGCAAAAAGATAATATTGAAGTTAATCCCATAAAAAGTGAAATCTTAAAATACGTTTTAAAGTAAAACCTGGAAAATTCCATATAATTATACAGTATTAATAAAAATATTTTTTCTAATTTATTTCTCCTACAAGGCAGTAGCATTTGAAGGATGTTCTTCTATTTCCTAACATCACAACAAAGGTTCTGAAGCAATCACACAGGGGAATAGAATTAAAATTCAAAAGTTATAACCTGAGACTCCAACCTTGAGAAGGTGTTCCTGGCATAATGCATAATACTGTCAAAATCATATGATTCCCCAAGGGAGTTCACTTCTCCAGGTTCCATCTTCAGGAAGTTGTACTCTTGACCTACAAATCATTGACAAGCACAGAGAGTTTCTCTCAATAGATCATACCCAGGAGGAAAAAAAAAAAGCTTTGTTTCCCTTCCACGACCCATACTTAGCTTTTACAAAATTCATGACCAGTATGGGGAGTACAGAGACATACTTCCAGCTAAACACAATGCAGCTAGGTGGTGCAGTGGATAGAGTGTCAGGTCTGAAGTCAGGAAAACTAATGTTCCTGAGTTCAAATCTGGCCTCAGACACTAGTTGTGTGACTCTAGACAACTGACTTAACTCTGTTTTCCTCAGTTACCTCATCTGTAAAATGAGCTGGAGAAGGAAATGATAAACCACTCCAGTATCTCTGCCAAGAAAATCATAAATGGGGTCACAAAGAGTCAGACATAATTAAAAAACAACAAACAACAAAAAAACACACATAGCACATAAGGCCCTGTCGTCTTCAATTCAGGGTAAGCCTGAATGAACAAAAACTAATTTTGTTAATAAATTGTTTTTTAAAAAATCTGGTAAAACATATGTTCTGGTTTGACTCACCCACATATACTTTTCCTAACATCTCTGATTGAGAGACAGGATGCACAGTAGAAATAGCATTGGCTATAGTATCAGAGGAAACAAGTTGAAACCCTACCTCTGACACTACATGTGTGACCTTGTGCAAGTCATTAACCTCTCTGGAGCAAAGTTTTCTCATCTATAAAATGAGAAAGTTGCATTAGATAATCTTTGAGATCCCATCTTGAACTACATATAAAATTCTGATGAGGTATCTTTAAAACAATTGCCTACTCCTGGATTATAAATCAGCTTTAGACATTTTAACTGTGTTTTCATCTTAAACCTATACCTATTTGTCCACAAAGGCATTCTTGTGATCAACTGTTATTCTATTTTTTGCTAACGTTTAAGCTCTACACACAAATATACACGCAATTTTACTGCATTTTAAAAATAGGAAAATTGCTTTCCAGAAAACAAGAGCAGCACATTCTCTACTTGAAAAAAGAAAACTCAAAGAGACCGTGAAGATCCATAGAGAAGAAAACTTCCTGCTCTGCAAGAGTTTTATTTGACAGATACAGTGATTTAGAGAATGATCCTCCAGTTCAGCAGTTAGGTGTCACAGTGGACAAAGTGACAAGCCTGTGGTCAGGAAGACCCCACTTCTTGATTTCTAATCTGGCCTCAGATACTAGCCATATGACCTCAGGCAAGTCACTAAACCCTGTATGTACCAGTTTCTCATAGACTCAAGAGAAGCATGAAGAGGTAAACAGGAAAGAGAAATCATAAGGGACTTATTAAAGTTGAACTATTTACATTGCTACATGAAAAGATGATCTTTGTAACTCCTTTGTCAGTATTAGGGTAGCTGAAGGAAAAAAATTAAATGTATGTATAGAGAGACAGATAGACAGACAGATAGACAGATAGATAGCAAAGATTGAGTTGAAGATGAAGGGGTGATATCTGGAGAATAAAATTAAGGAGTGAGATATGATTATACTGGAAGAAGGAGAAAGGGAGAGGAAGAATGGGGTAAATTATCTCACATAAAACAGACAAGAAAAGGCTTTTAGAAAAGGCTTTTACACTGGAGGGGAAACGGGGGAAGGTGAGAGGGAATGAATGAATCTTATTCTCATTGGATTTGGCTTAAGGAGGGAATAACATACACACTCAATTGGGTATGGAAATCTATCTTACCCTAAAGGAAAACAGGAGGGAAGGGGATAAGAGCAGGGAAATGACAGAGGGGAGGGCAGATTGGGGGAGGGTAATCAGAAGCAACTTCTGAGGAGGGACAGGGTCAAAAGAAAGAATAAAATAAACGGGGAGCTGGAAAGGATAAAGGGAAACATAGTTAGTTTTTCACAGCATGACTACTGTGGAAGTGTTTTGCATGACTACACATGTATTGTATCTAGTTGCTTGCCTTCGCAATGAGGGTGGGTGGAGAGGGAGTAAAGGAGAAAATCTGGAACCCAAAGTTTTAAAAACAAATTTAAAAATTGTTTCCACATGCAACTGGGAAATAAGATATACAGGCAATGGAGTATAGAAATCTATCCTGCCCTACAGGAAAATAGAAGGGGAAGGGGATAAGAGAAGGTGGGGGGAAATAGAAGGGAGGGCAGATTAGAGGAAGGGGTATACAGAATGCACACCATTTTAGGGTGGAGGGGAAGGACGAGATGAGGAGAAAATTTGAAACTCAAAATCTTGTGGAAGTGAATGTTGTAAACTAAAAATAAATAAATTAATAATAATAAAAAATTTCTTTCCTAGTTTTCTGATTCCCTCCTAATCTTGGTTGCATTGGCTTTGTTTGTGTGGAAACTTCAATTTAATGAAATCAAAATTATCTATTTTGCATTTCATAATGTTCTGTATCTCTTGTTTGGTCATAATTTCTTCTGTTCTCTATAAATCTGAAAGATAAACTATTCCTTGCTCTGCCAGTATGCTTATAGTATTGGCCTTTACATCTAAATTGTGAACCCATTTTGACTTTATTTTGTTATAGAGTGTGAGATTTTGGTCTATGCCTAGTTTCTGCCATACTTTTTTTCCAGTTTTCCCAGCCGTTTTTTTTCAAATAATGAGTTCTTATCCCAGAAACTGGCATCTTTGGGATTATCAAACAGAAGATTACTATAGTCATTGACTACAATGTCTTGCCTACCTAACCTATTCCACTGATCCCCCACTCTATTTCTTGGCCACTACCAAGTAGTTTTGATGATTGCTGCTTATTATAATACAATTTAAGACGTGGAATGGCTAGACCGCCTTCCTTAGCATTTCTTTCCACTAGTTCCCTTGATATTCTGGACCTTTTGTTCACCCAAAAGAATCTTCTTGTTATTTTTCTAGCTCTATAAAATAATTTTTGGTAGATTGATTGGTATAGCACTAAATAAGCAAATTAGCTTAGGTAGAATTGTCATTTTTACTATATTAGCTCGACCTACCCATAAGCAACTGATGTTTTTCCAATTATTTAGATCTGACTTTATCTGTGTAAAAAGTGTTTTGTAATTGTGTTCATATAGTTCCTGGGTTTGTTTGCGCAGGTAGATTCCTAAATATTTTATAATGTCTACATCGACTTTAAATGGATTTTCTCTATCTCTTGCCATTGGGTTTTGTTGGTAATATATAGAAATGCTGATGATTTATGTGGGTTTGTTTTAAATCCTGCAACTTTGCTAAATTTGATTATTATTTCAAGCACTTTTTTACTTGATTCTCTAGGACTCTCTAAGTATATCATCATACCATCTGCAAACAATGATAGCTTTGTTTCTTCTTTGCCTATTCTAATTTCTTCATTTTCTTTTTCTTCTCTTATTGTTAAAGCTAACGTTTCCAATACAATATCGAACAACAGTGGTGATAATGTACATCCTTGTTTCACCCCCTATTTTATTGGAATTGCTTTCAGCTTATCCTCATTTCATATGATACTTGCTGAAGGTTTTAGGTAGGTGGTTCTCATCATTTTAAGGAAAACCCCATTTATTCCTGAGTTCTCTAATGTTTTTAATAGGAATGGGTGTTGCATTTTGTCCAAAGCTTTTTCTACATCTATTGAGATAATCATGTGGTTTCTGTTAGTTTTGTTGTTGATATGATCAATTATGTTGATAGTTTTCCTAATATAGAACCAAATCTGCATTCCTGATATAAATCCTATCTGGTCATAGGGTATTATTCTTGTGATAAGTTGCTGTAATGTATTTGCTAATGTTTTATTTAAAATTTTTGCATCTATATTCATTAGGGAAATTATAATTTCCTGTTTTGAATCTTCCTGGTTTAAGTATCAGAACCACATTTGTATCATAAAAAGAATTTGGTAAGACTCCTTCTTCCCTTATTTTCCCCAAATAGTCTATTTAGTATTGGAATTAATTGTTCTTTAAATTTTTGATAGAATTCACTTGTAAATCCATCTGACCCTGGAGATATTTTTTCCTAAGGAGTTCATGGACGGCTTGTTCAATTTCTTTTTTCTGAGATGGGGTTAAGTATTTTACTTCCTCTTCTGTTAATCTGGGTGATTTATGTTCTTGTAAATATTCATTCACTTCACTAAGATTGTCAAATTTGCTGGCATACAGTTGGGCAAAATAGCTCCTACTTATTGTTCTGATTTCCTCTTCATTGGTGGAGTATCACCTTTTTCATTTTTGATGCTAGTGATTTGGTTTTCTTCTTTTCTTTTAATTAAATTAACAAAAGGTTTATCTATTTTATTGGGGTTTTTTTTTCATAAAACTAGCTCTTAATTTCATTCATTAGTTCAATAGGTTTCTTAATTTCAATTTGATTAATTTCTCCTTTGGTTTTCAGTATTTCTAATTTGGCATTTAATTGGGGGTTTTTAATTTGTTCTTTTTCTAGTTTTTTTTAGTTCCATGCTCAATTCATTGATCTCCTCTTTCTCTGTTTTGTTCATGTAAGCATTTAGTGAAACGAAACTTCCCCTACGAACTGTTTTACTGCATCCTATAAGTTTGGTATGTTGTCTCATTATTGTCATTTTCTTGAATGAAGTTATTGATTGTTTCTGTGATATGTTGTTTGATCCATTCATTCTTTAGGATTAGATTATTTAGTTTCCAATGAATTTTTAGTCTATCTTTCCATGGTCCTTTATTACATGTAATTTTTATTGCATCATGATCTGAAAAGGATGCATTTAATACTTCTCCCTTTCTTCATTGGATTGTGAGGTTTTTATGCCCTAGTACATGGTCAATTTTTGTGTAAGTGCCATTTACTGCCGAGAAAAAATGTATATTCTTTTCTATCCCCATTCAGTTTTCTCCAGTGGTCTACCATATCTAACTTTTCTAAAATTCTACTCACCTCCTTAACTTCTTTCTTGTTTATTTTGTGGTTAGATTTATCTGGTTCAGAGAAGGTGAGGTTGTGGTCCCCCACTAGTACAGTTTTGCTGTCTATTTCTTCCTGTAACTTCCTGAACTTCTCCTCTAAGAATTTGGATGCTACACCCTTGGTGCATAAATGTTTAGTAATGATATTACTATGGTGCCTTTTAGCAGAATGCAGTTTCCTTCCTTATTTCTTTGAATAAGATCTATTTGTGCTTTTGCTTTGTCTGATGTCAAGATTGCTACTTTTGCTTTTTTTTTTTACTTCAGTTGACACATAATGTATTCTACTCCAGCCTTTTACCTTTACCCTGTGTATATCCCTCTGTTTCAAATGTGTTTCTTGTAAACAATATATTGTAGGATTATGGTTTTTAATACATTTTGTTATCTGTTCAGTTTTACGAGAGATTTCATCCCATTCACATTCACAGTTATAATTACTATCTGTGTCTTTCTCTCCATTCCAATTCTCTCCACCACCCATTTATGCTTTTCTTTCTCCTTTATCCCTTTCCCTCCTCACTAGAGTTTTGCTTTTGACCACTGCCTCCCTCAGAGTGTCCTCCCTTCTGTTAGCCCCCTCCCTTTTCTTCCTCTTTAGCCGTACTATTTCTATCATCCCTCCTTTGTCTTTCCCCTTTTCTTTCTTTCTTTCTTGCTTATAGGGCAAGTTAGATTTGTCTTTCCCCTCTTCTTTCTTTCTTTCTTGATTATAGGGCAAGTTAGATTTCTATACCTAACTGATTGTTATTCCCTCCTTGAGCCAAATCTAATGAGAGTAAGGTTCAAACAATGCTCATATCCTCCCTTCTTTCCCTCCATCACAATAGGTTTTTGTGCCTTTTCCTATAATTTTTACCCTTGTCTTTTACCCTTGTCTGCCTCCTCATTTCCTTTTCTCCCACTATAATCCCTTAATAAGATCCACTTAATCCACTTACTTAGATCCATTTAACCCACTTAGTTTTTGGTTTTTTTTGTCATTACATCAAAGCCAACTTCTACCAACCCCTTCTGTCTATGTATACCATTTTTACATGGTGAAATAACAATATAGTTCTCAAGAGTTAAAAGCGTCATCTTCTCTTGAAAGGATGTAAAGTTTGACATTACTAATAACATGGTGCTGTTTTGTTTTTTTCTTCTGTCATGTTTATCTTTTTAACATCTGTCTTGAGTCTTGTCTTTGAAGATCAAATTTTCTGTTGAGCTTTGGTCTTTTTATCAGGAAGGTTTGGAAATCTCCTATTTTGTTGAATGTCTATCCTCTTTCCTGAAAAATTATGCTCATTTTCACTGGGTAGTTAAATCCAAGCTCCTTTGTCTCACGGAATATCATATTCCATGCCCTCTGATCTTTTAATGTAGAAGCTGCAAGGTCCTGCATAATCCTGACTGTAGTTTCATGATATTTAAATTTTTTCTTTCTGGCTGCTTGCAGTATTTTCTCTCTGACCTGGTAATTTTGGAATTTGGCTACTATATTCCTTGGTGTTTCAACTTGGGATCTCTTTCAGGAGGTGATTGGTGGATTCTTTCTTTTACCCTTTGGTTCTAGGACATCAGGGTAGTTTTCCTTGATGATTTCCTCAAACATGCTGTTAAGGCTCTTTTTTTCATCATGGTTTTCAGGTAGACCAATAATTTTTAAATTGTCTCTCCTTGATCGATTTTCCAGGTCAGTTGTTTTAACAATGACATATTTTACATTTTCATCTATTTTTTTGATTCTTCTGTTTCTATTTGACTGATTCTCGCTCTCTCATAGAGTCATTAGCTTCCACTTGCCCAATTCTAATTCTTAACAAATTGTTTTCTTCTATTAGATTTTGTACCTTCTTTTCCATTTGGCCCATTTTATTTTTAAGGAGTTCTCCTCTGTGCATTTTTGTGCCTCCTTTCCCATTTGGCCAAGGAGTTGTTTTCTTCAGTGCACTTTTTCTTTTTTCCAGTTGGACAATTGTATTTTTAGAGACTTGTTTTCTTCAGTGTACTTTTTTTTTTCAATTTGGCCAACTGTATTTTTTAAGGATTTGTTTTCTACAGTTAACTTTTGTCTTTCCTTTTCCAATCTATTGACTCTCGCATATTTCTTATTTCTTTTCCCCATTTTTCTTCTACTTCTCTTATTTAACTTTTAAAATCCTTCTTGAGCTCTTCTAATGGCTTTTTGGGCTTAAGACCAGTTCATATTTCATTCTGAGGTGTTGGATGTGGGTATATTGACAATGTTGTCCTCTTCTGAATTTCTGCCTTGATCTTCCCTGTTCCCAGAATACGAATCTATGGTTGTTGTATGTTTCTTTTTGCTTATAGTGTTTACTTATTTCCTGACTTTTTAAAAATATTGAGTTCTCCTATTAGAGAGCAGGGAGCACTGACTCAAGCTTCTTTTGCGGGGGGCCCAGGTCCCTGGCTTTGTGTGCTGAGGCCTCAGGTACTGGCAGTTGGAGGCTATAGGGTTCTGGCAGCTTACCTGGTGTTGGGCTGGAATCAGCAACACTGGAGCTTTAGGGGTAGGGTGTGGAATCTGGACCCTGGGTGACATCTGCTGACCCAGGCCTTGCACAGGGATGTTGTGCTGCTGCAGTATGTTTCTCCACCTGGAGTTTTCCCTCTTGGAGCTGTGCTTCCCAGAGTTTTGCTGAGGCCCTGGAAGACTTGGCTGCCAAGGAATGCCGTGGCACATGCTGGTTTTCTGAGCTGATTTCCACTGGTTCCCTGCCTGTGCTGGGGCACTAGGGGGTCCTATTGTTGGTGCTTGCCTGCTTTACCATCCTGGGGTTCAGGATCACCCCCTGGTATGCCAAGGTGGGGCTTTCCCCTAGCTTGCTGGGCCACCTTCAATTCTATACTGGCTCCCCCTCCCCCAGAGAGAGAAGGGCCTTTCCCATTAATCCCTCAACCTTCCTGGGTTACAAGACTGTTGCACCCCCTCTTTTTGCTGGTTCAACTGTTCCAGGGTTTCCCCTGGAGTGATATTTTCTGGGCTTTCAGAGGTCAATAAGGGAGGATGAGAGTGACTTACTTCTTACTCTGCCATCTTGGCTGTTCATGGGCATTTATTAAGTACATACTCCTTGCCAGGCATTTGTGCCAAGTGGAAATACTTTTAATTACCAAAATCATCAGGTGAAATACTAAGATTCAGAAATAAAAATATTGGTTTTACATGAGAACACGACAGACACCTTAGCAGGGAGCAAAAGGCAGAATAAATAGTAATTATTCTTGCCAATAATGGAAGAATATTTCTGAAAATTTGAATAGTACAATTCTGTATACATTTGTCCAAAGTCAACATCAGGTTTAAGGCTGGCATGGGAAGGAGGAACATCTTTACTTTCCTACATGGTCCAAGAAAACCCCAGACCACTCAGAAATGTATTATTAAGTTAGTGTGAATGATGTGGTAATGAGGTTGGGGATGTGAAGAGACTACTAGAAACTGTGGTCCCAGGTGTTCAGACTAAAGACTTCTAACTTATTGATAATAACAGTGTGACCTCTATGAATTCTGGTCAATTAACTCCTCAGGCTCCTATAACCATATCTTCCTGGCATGTGTGCCATCTAGACTGCCGTCCTCTACTAGAGATATCCTATAATAACTGATTGTAAAAAAGAAATGAAACTAACCTTCAGAAAAAGCTGTTTTGCATGGGAAAGGACTCTATAACTATGGACCAAGGCTAAACAGAATTGGTAATATACTCAAATTAAAATGCCTTTTCATTTTTTTAAGTCTGAGTATGTGAATTATCCATTGATTCATTCAACAAATATTTATTAAATGCAGTTGGAGGTAAGAAATGGGGAATATTCCAGAAATGGAAGACCACTAATACAAATGTACAAAGTCAGGAGTTGGCATGTTGTTTGTATGTAAGGAACAGCAGCTAAGCCAATGCAGATAAATTAGAGGGCATGTGGAGAAGAATGAAGTATAAGAAGACTAGAAATGTAGGGGAAAAACAGGTTGTGAAAAGCTTTAAATGTCAAGAAAGATGGGATGATATTGAGGGGTAGCTAGTCATCCAGTTTGGTTCTATCCTAGAACGGAAGGAGAAAGAAATAAGGTTGGGAAGGTCATTAGGCACCAAAATATACAGGACTTTAATTTCCAGGCTAATAATTTCTATTTTATACTATAGACAATGGAAAATTATTCAAAGTTTCTGAGCAGGGTCACATCCTAAAGGACACGGTCAAATCTATGCATTGTCAAGTGAGTGCAGGGGAGTAAAGTGTAAGAAGACTTTCTACACGCACTTTCACCTACCAAGTTCTAGCCTCATCACCTCTTCCATGGAGCACTTGGTAATAGCCTCCTACTTTTGTTTCCCTGCCTCAAGTGCATTAGGAAGATCATTTTAGCAACAATGTGAAGGATGGATTGGAGAGGGCAGAAACTAGTGGCAAAGCAACCAACTAGCTCAAAACATATTCTAACACTCTTGGGAAAAGGTGATAGGGTATGACGTTGAACTGACCTTAAGCCTCAGTTCTGAGTAAAGTTCTATATGAAGGTTCTTCTCCTTCAAAAATTCTTTCCTAACTAGACCAAACTGTTCTTGCTGGCTCCAATTACTTCAATTACCCCACTCCATCTCTGCTCTTTCAGCATTATTGAATATCCACCATTTGTCCAAAACTGGGTCTGGAAGAAGATTCAGAAACAGAATGACAATCTCTGCTATTAAGAAATTTCCCTAACACTCATACATAGGTAAACCTATATACAAGAGCTTACTTCTTTCATACTGATTTTACGTGTATATCTGTTTGTCCAGACTTCCCCATTCATAAGAGCAAAAGTAAATTTTTGAGTTACTTCTTTTATAATTTTCTAAAGCACCATGCAAAGAGTTTGGCATACATTTCATGTTTAAAAACTCTTTCTGGTGGGCTGACCTCAGCTTATTTTTCAAACCAGTGAAAAGAAACATATTTCAGAAATTTTTTTTTCGCATACACTTTCCTCTCCTGAGGATATGAAAGAATCAGCTTTGGACCCAACTAAATGAATATTCTTGCTTCCTCCACTGCAGCATTCTTCTGTGCTTGTTTGAATGTCAGGACTTCTCAATGTTATTCTAAGCATAGAAGTCTTCATTTCTAAGGGGACCAAAAATAGCTAACAGCTCACACTGGGCATAAGTAAAGGAATAATCCTCCCTATACCAAAACCTGAGATTGTTCATACTTAAAATGCAAATCACCCAGCAAGAGCATCCAACAAGAAGGAATTTGTGTGGAAGTTTTAATGTACAGGTTTCCAAGAACATAATAAGAAGTAAAGACATATGTAGAAATTCCAACTGAAAATAGGACTAGTACCAACTAGTAGGTAATAGGACTAGTATCAACTATCAGAGAAAATTAGGTTTTAATTTTAAAATATGTTTCAATTTTTTCAAACCCTTTTTGAAGCTGCACATATATCAGATCTAAATTAAATCATTCAGCAAAAATAAAATAAAATGCTGTGCACAGCATGAACATTCCCAAACTCATCCTTCTTCTGAAATTTCCTATTTCTGGAAAGGCACCACCATCCTTCCACTCACCCTGGTCCTCCAAAGGACTGATCCCTCACTTTCCCTCGCCCCCCATCGAATCAGGTTCTAAATCTTGTGGATTTCACCTGCACAATAGTTCACATTTGTCCCATTCCTTCTATGGACATTGGCACTAATCTAGTTGGAGCCCTCATCATTTCCTGCCTACAGCATAGTAACAGACTCCTAGCTTGGCTTCTTTCCTCAAGCCTCTCCCCTCATCACTCTATCTTCTACAAGCTGCCAAAGTTATATTCCTAAAACACAGGCCATGCCATGTCACTCCTCTGTGTAATGAACTCCAGTGTCTTACTTTTGCTCAGGGTTCAAATACAAACTCTTCTATTTGGCATTTAAAACCCTTCACAACCTGGCTCCAATCTTCTACTCCAGACTTAAATACAACTACCCTCTACGCACTGTACAGTCTAATCAAAACAGCCTTTTTGTTCTTCACAAACATTTCTGTGCCTTTGCAGAGTCTGTCCACTGCCTGAATCATATTGTCCTTTCTTCCACCTCTTAGCATACATATTTTCCTTCAAAGCTCAGTTCAAACACCACCTTCTACATGGGGGCTTTTCATATTCACCCAGCTAGCTGCTAGAGCTTCTTGCCAAAATTATCTCATATTAATTTTTGTCTATCTGTTGTACATATATTCATATGTACATGTCTCCCATGATAGAATCAAATCTCCCTGAAGACACAGACTGTTTATTTTTATTTTTATTTTTTTGTCTTTCTATCCCTGGCACCTAGAACAATGACAGTGCTGGAAACACTTAGTGCTCAATAAAATATTTATTGACTGAATGCCTGATGGGTGCTCCACTGTTAGGATCATAGGACTTAAAAGTAGGGGAGGACCTTAGAGATCATTTAATCCAATGCCCATTTTACAGATGAGGAAATGAAGGTGCAAAGATGTGAAATATGTCTATACCATTTTAAAGTATCTGATTCAGAACTGAAACTAGGTCTCTCCTAAATACAGATCTGGAACATTTTTAAAATATGTAAACACTATGAATTAATATGAGAGAAAAATGAAGATGTGAATTTATCTGGGCCTTGAAAATATAATATGTAATAGCTATGACAGAGAGGAAACAGTACTGGTCTTAGATCCAAGAAATCTAAATTATTGTGCCAGCTCAGATACTGACTATGTGACTTTGGTCAAGTCACTTACCTTTGATGTCTGATTCCTTTCCAATGAAATAGTAATACATTTTTTGCCTCAGAAGTTGCTTGTAAGAATTAAATGAGATAGCAGATATAAACAAATTTTCATTATAAAGCATAGTGTGACTTAGCTATCATTAAAACATTTCCCATTTATCATTGTACCATGTGCTTTCCCCACAACAGCCCAATGAGGCAGACAGGCAAAGTAGAATGGTGAATTAATCACTGTACTTGGGAGCCAAGAAGATGTAGGTTCAAATTCAGTCTCAGCTACTTAATAGCTTTGTGACCTTGAGCCTCAATTTCTTTATCTGGAATATAAGGATAACAATAGCACATCTCTTAGAGGGCTGGTGGCGTATCAAATGAGATAATATCTGTAAAGTGTTTTGCAAACCTTAAGCATTAGAAGATGCTAGCTATTATTATTATTATCAATGCAAAAAGTATTACCTTCATTTTAAAGATGAAGAAACTGAGACTAACAGTTTAAGTGACTTGCCAAGTCTCATCACTCAAATATAACAGCCTGAGCTAGAACCCAGGTCTTCTAGCTCTAAGATCATTCTTTACATAAGAGGTCTCCAAAAAAAAAAAATGAGGCCTCCAAAGATGTTAGTCTAACTATAAATAAAACTTAAATTTCCTCTAATGGAGCTTCTTTTAAAAACTAAATTGAAAACTGAACCAAAGATACTAGGCCACTTGGGCATGAATGTAGATATTATTAAGGCAACAACTCCAAGAAACTCAAGGAAATATCTCTAATTTGTCCCATAGCTTTAGAGTTCTTCCTTGTGTGAAAGTTGTCCTAAATCTAGCTAAAATATGAAGAAAATAACAGACATAAACTGATTATGGCTAAGGCAAAAGATGTTGAATTTGGACTCAAAGGATCTGGGCTTCAATCATCACTTAACCTCCCTTTTTTATAAAATGATGACCTCTAAGGTCTTCCAGCTCTAATCTATAGTCCTATGAGCCTAAAACCCAGAGCTACCCTGAGTTCAAGGGCATGATACTTTCCACCTAACAATTCCAGGAAGAAAACATATACAGAACAGAAGTATATGTTTGGATCACTGCCTCACATTTCTATTTGAATAATCTTTTGTGCTGGCAAGGGGTGGAGGGAATAGGCTGACTCCAGGCCGTAATGTTACCTGACCACATATAGGCTTTTAAAATTACATTCAAGGTTGAAAATAGACAATGAATAGTGTTTACAGGAGAAATGTTATCCTCTCAGAAAACAAACAAAATTCAAAATTATTCACCAAAAGACAATCTTTATTTTCATGTGAGACAAATAACATCTTCCAGACTCAACTAACAAGTCTCAAAGCCAAAGGAGCATAACAGAAAGCCTTTCCCACTGACAACACAAAGACAGTCTATCAAAAACACTATTTAAGCAAGTACCACATGCCAATCACTGTACTAGACATAGTGGAAAAACAAAGAAAGTGAGTATCAAGAATGAACCTTCCTTTCAAAAACAAGAGACTGAATAAATCAAATATTACTTGAGATGAATCAAAAGTGCTTACATTAACATATATCCAAAGATCAGCATATATTTAAAAAAAAAACAAAACAGAGGGTAAAATGAAGGAAAAAATGCGATGTAAAAATGCTCAGGGTACCTTTAAATGTGACATGTCTATCGCCTCACCTGGCTGGATATTTTCTCTTATGATGGTTACATGCTTATCTCGGTCTGGTCGTGTGTGTTCATGCCAGAAACCTATCACATGGCCCAATTCATGGACAACAATTCCAAATTTATCACAATTCTTGCCAATAGAGATAGCCTGAGGTCCATTGCCTCTTCGACCCACATAAGAACAGCATCTGGAACAGAATTAAAAAGGAAAAGGAAGTTATGGATAAACTACATGAGGAGTAGCCCATTTGTGAATAATCTAGCGCCAATCAGATTTCCTTGTTCACAAAGAGCAAAGCAATCCTTCATTTATAAAATGTAAGACATTTTTATCAACTTTCTAATCTTATATATCACAATATACTCCAGAAATGACTAGAGAAAGTTGTTTAAGAATAATCTCCATCTTTTAGAATGCTATAAAAATAGGGATGGATGCATGGATGGAAAGTATGAAAGTAGGAAGGAAAGAAAGAAAGAAGGAAGAAAGGAAGGAATAAAAAATGGAGGGAAGAAGTGAAAGAAGGAGGGAGGAAACAAACATTTATTAAATACCTATTATATGCCAGATACTATGCTAAGAGTTTTAAAAACATATCATTTGATCCTCACAACAACTTTGGGAGGTAGATGTTGCTATTATCCCCATTTTACAATTGAGGAAATAGAAAAATGTAATCTTAGAGAATTCGTGCCATTTTGTTCTTTAAAAATGTGCATTTTAGGGGCAGCGAGGTTGCGCAGTGGATAGAGCACCAGCCCTGAAGTCAGGAGGAACTGAGTTCAAATGTGACCTCAGACCAAACACTTGACATTTACTAGCTGTGTGACCCTGGGCAAGTCACTTAACCCCAACTGCCTTAAAAAAAAAAAAAAAAGACTTTGGGGTAGCTAGGTGGCGCACGGACAGACGTTAAGTGACTTATCCAAGGTCATACTGTGTCTGAGGCCAGCTTTTAACTCAGGTCTTTCTGACTCCAGGCCCAATAATCTATTTTTCTTTTTTTTTTTGGCTAGGCAATGGGGTGAAGTGACTTGCCCAGAGTCACAGAGCTAGTAAGTCCCAATACTCTATCTACTGAATCATCTTGCTACCTATAAAAGGGATCATTTCCCTGGAAACACATTATAAAGTTTGAAAATTCATTTCACTATTTACAGGAGAATCATAAAAAGATCATGTTATTTAACAGGCCCAAAATGACAAAACATAATTATTTGGGTTAAATAATCTAAAGTCGTGTTATATTTTCTCCCAGGTATTCTAATTTAATTCCCCAGGCAGATACACAGTAGTTGTCACAACCCAAATTAAGGGTTTTATGCTAAGCTGCCAGACCAATTTTAACATCTTTCTACTCTTTCCATCTTCCTGGAAAGTATACTATACTCAAGCATTTACCACAATAAATATCAAGGATCTCTATAACTTTTTCTCATATTTCTTCTTATGTATATGTATTTACAGCCCACCTATATTTTAAGTCCTTGAGAACAGGGTCTAGTCTCTCAGGGTTGGTTTTTTTTTTTAATTCTAAATTTCCAATATAATATATTAAAGGTTATAAGAAATACATGTTAATTAATACATAATTTGCACTCTGTGTACAGGTTACACTTTTTTGAAAATTAAAATGACCCTCTCTCTTATTTGCAGATTTGCAGTGTTTGCTGATTTCTAAGGTGTAAATGTCTACTCTGAAAATTTAACAATCAGCTCTCATAAGCCAGTTTGAGCTGACTCCAGTACACCTCCAGGTCTAGCTCTCATGCATCTATAATAGATACTTACCTAAAATGCACATTTTTTTTGTTTTGGTTTTGGTTTTTTTTTGTTTTTTGGCTAGGCAATGGGGTTAAGTGACTTGCCCAGGGTCACACAGCTAGTAAGTGTTATGTGGCTGCAGCCAAATTTGAACTCAGGTCGTCCTGAATCCAGGGTTGGTGCTCTATCCACTGCACCACCTAGCTGCCCCAAAGTCTTTTTTTTTTTAAAGACAATTGGGGTTAAGTGATTTGCCCACGGTCACACAGCTAGTAAATGTCAAGTGTTTGGTCTGAGGTCAGATTTGAATTCAGGTCTTCCTGACTCCAGGGCCGGTCCTCTATCCACTGCACCACCTCACTGCCCCTAAAATGCACATTTTTAAAGAACAAAATGGCATGAATTCTCTAAGATTACATTTGTCTAGTCTGTACATCATATAGATGGAAGAATAACTTGCAAAGGGAAATTAAGTAATGAAGCAATATCCTTCACTGGTTTGGGGCAAATCATAATTATTTATACACTTTCGACTCCCAGCAATAAGGACTTCATGTGAAACAGCAGATGTATGTTTATTTTGGGGGGGGGGCTAGGCAATGGGGTTAAGTGACTTGCCCAAGGTCACACAGCTAGTAAGTGGCAAGTGTCTGAGGCTGGATTTGAACTCAGGTCCTCCTGAATCCAGGGCCTGTGCTCTATTCATTGTGCCACCTACCTGACCCCTGGATGTTTATTATTAAAATACCTCTCTGCAGCTTGGATATGCTTCTAAAATAATAAATCAATAAATGGGCATATCAATAAATTAAGTCAAGAAGTGGAGGGTGGGAAAAGTGGTAAAACAACTTTCTGTTTAAAATTACAATATCATTGCTTATTCTATATTATATATATTATAGTTTTAGAAAATATGCCTAGCTGGGTACCATATTTATTGTCTGAAAACTGTTTCTGCCTTCTGCATTTTTGCCTTCCCGCCTTCAGTCTGGATCCAATCCTATTACTGACTAGTCACAGCAGGAAAAACTTCAGACTGTCACAGCTCAAACACACACTGGTTAACAGGTCTATCTCACATTATAAGCAGGCTCCTTCTGTTCCTCTCTGATCCTTCTGAGCAGGGTCACTGAATATATAGCTTATTCCATTGTGAGGCTATAACCAAGACATCACCATCTACCTGCTAACACCTTATCCTAACTGCTACTGTACCAACCTCCTAATTGGTCTCCCTATTTCCTGCCTCTGTTCTCTCCAGTACATCTGACACACAGCTATAGAAATAATCTTTCTATAGTCCATGATCATATGACCATGTCACTCATCTACTCCAAACCTTAGGTAGCTTCACATTGATTCAAAGATAAAATACAAGCTTCTCCCATTACCACCATCCTCACAGGCACTCAGACTCACAACCTAAGTATCATTCTTGACTCTTTACTATATTCACTCACTTCCATATCCAATCTGTTGCCAAATCCCATCAATTCCATCTTTGTAACATTTCTTATGTGCCCCCTTCTCTCCTCTGACACTATCACCACCATGGTGGTGCAGGACTTCATCAAATCATACATAGACTATTACTGCCTGGTCTGCCTGTCTCAGTTTTCTCCCCACTCTCGTCTTTCCTTCACTCAGTAATCAAATTAATCTTCCTAAAGTGCAGGTCTGATCATACCATATTCAATAAATTTCAGTGGTTCCCTGTCACTTCCAAGATCAAATACAAAATCTGCTCTTTGGCATTTAAAGCCCTTCACAACCTGACGCCTTTCTACCTTTTCAGTTTTCCTATACCTTACAACCCTCCACACACCGTTTGATCCATTGACACTGGCCTCCTTGCTGTTCCTCACACAAGACCCATCTACAAATTGTGAGCTTTTTCACTGGCTGTTATCCATGCCTGAAATTCTCTGCTTCCTCATTTCCTTCAAGTTGCTACTAAAATCACACCTTCAAAATGAAGCCTTCCTAGATCCACTTAATATTAGTACTATATCTTCCTTCTGTTGGTTATCTCCATCTTATCCAGTACATATCTCATTTGTACATAATTGTTATTATTTTGTCTCCCCTATTAGACTGTAAACTCATTGAGAGCAGGGAACTGTTTTTTGCCTTTTTTTTTGTATCTCCAACACTTAGCACAGTGCCTGGAACATAGGAGGTGTTTAATAAATGCTTTTTGATTAACTGACTGGCATTTATGCTCTTAACAATCTAGCTTTTAGCTGAGTTTCCAGTCACATTATTCACAAACTCTACATTCCAGCCAAAATTACTATCTGTTGTTTGAATGTGACAATCCGTCTCCTGCCTTTTTGCATTCACACAAACCATCTCCCATGCATAGAATATATTCCCTCCTGATCACCATCTCCCAGAATCCTTGTCTTCCTTCAAAGGTCAGTTGATATACCACATATTTCATAAAGCTGTCTCCCACATCAATCCCCTCTCTTTTCAATTTACCATGCATCATATTATTTGTAAACATGTAATATCCTCCCCACTTGGTAGAATGCAAGCTCCTGGAGGACAGAAAATGTTTTGTTTTTCTTTGTCTCCTTAGCGCCTGTTAAGCTGAATTGCAGACAGAAATATGGAGAAGAAATCCACAGTATCCTCAGTGCTGATTTTTCAGATCCAAGTTGATAGCAAACATCAGAGTGAAAAAATAAATAAAAAGAAATTAAAGGTAAGAGATTGTGGAAAAACAGAAAAAGGAGCTATAGCTAGGTCCTGATTACTGCAAACAATGAACTTCATGATGTTGTTGCATTATTCAGATTCACACTACATATTTTTACTGGGCTGAAGCCATTACTATGTCTGATAAAAGTATAACTTTGAATATGGCAGCTATAAATACATGCTGTCACTGGATGAGATTCATTATACTCATTAATCAGGGTCTAGATACTTGGGCTAATGTTGCCTGATAAGTTGCTTCTTTTCTTGAAGGAGTAGAGGGAGAGGAAGAGAGGAAACCTGACTTTTCACTAGCATAAAGCATCCAAGGGAGGAAATAAAAAGGAAAAAGGCTATAATGTTAAAGGATATACTGGAAAACACCAACTCTCTAGATATGAGTCAAGTAAACTCCTTGAGGGCAGAAACTGTGGCACTTTGGTTTTGTATCTCCCAAGTCCAGTATGGTATGTGTTTAATGAAGGTTTAACGAATTCAGTGATTTCAATTTCACATTAAAGTTAGGAAACAGATAAAAATTATCAAGCCAACTAGCAATTCTTAAATTAATTATCAGATAGAAAGCTTCTAAATCAAACAATGAAATGTTCAAAGGCAGGCATTTGTGCGCCCTAAGCAAGGCTTGAAACTGTTGCCCCTACAACTGAAACATATACCATCTGCACATAAGCTTCCAGTAGAGGTCTTTGCCACTGAAACACGTGATATAAGTAGCACGGAAATCATTGTCTTTAGTATTTAAAAATGCGAGTTATTATAAAAAACAATAATAGTAAGTGAGTCTTCTGAGTGTTTTCCTCTATAGAGCTACCTGCCTTGCCTCTGCCTGGTCCCTGTCCTACATATGCCATAACGAAAGCAAAGATAGTAATTGAAACAGAGTATGTAAACTCATCTTCTTAAGAAATCCTCCAATAATCAATGTATTTGTGTTTACCTGCAGTGACTCTGTGTTTAGATATCTGTCTGTGAGAGTTATATTAAAGAGAAGAGCTTGCCTCAGAATTAGGAAAACCTGGGTTCTACTGAGCTCCTCCTCTGACACATCCTGTCAAGAAAGACCCCAAACAAATCATTATCTCTCAGGCAGCTAAGGCTAGAACTACACTTGTCATTTTGCACAGGTAGATGGCTTCCATGGATAGCTAGATGGCACAGTGGATAGAGTGCCAGGCCTGAAGTCAGGAAAACTTATCTTCCTGAGTTCAAATCTAGCTTCCGACACTTACTAGCTATGTGACCCTGGACAAGTCACTTAATGCTATTTGTCTCAGTTTCCTCATCTGTAAAATGAGCTAGAGAAGGAAATGGCAAACCACTCCAGTATCTTTGCCAAGGAAAAAAAATATCAAATGAGATCATGAAGAGTTACACATGACCGAAATGAATGAACAGCAAAAACTGGATTTCAGTTTTCTCATCCAGAATATGAAGGAGTTGGACTTGATAATATCTGTTTCCTTCTTTCTCTAAAATTCTGTATTTCAACAATTATTCAGGGGCAGCTAGGTGGCGCAGTGGATACAGCACTGGCACTGAAGTCAGAAGGACCTGAGTTCAAATCTGGCCTCAGACCAAACACTTGCCTCTTACTAGCTGTGTGACCCTGGGCAAGTCACTTAACCCCAATTGCCTTTAAAAAAAAAATTATTCATATAGTATGGTCAATTTTATTTTTTGCCAGCGTAGAAGCATTTTCATTGAGTACTGTCCCCTTCAAAGTAGTCACATTGTCAGGTTAAAACTAATTCTAATGATTTTCCCTTTGTTCAAAGTATTTTTGGATCTAGCTTTTCCTTTGGAACTTTCTAAAGAACCATTTTATGAACCACTCAATGGGGAAGAAACTTATAATGATTTATTATCACACACTGTTTGGGACCAGAAATAGTATTTCCCATATTGGAAGTCCAAAGAACTTCTGCTTATTTGGAAAACTAAATGCCCTCCCCAGAAGCAAAGTCTGCAAACACAGATGGTATGCAAAAGCAGTGTGTTGCAGGCATTAAGGGCAATTCCAAAAGAGGAATCACAGAATCTTACAGGGAAAAGGCAATTTAGAGATCATCTAGTCCAACCTCTTCTAAAAAGCTTTTCTATAATATGAAAGGCAATGTGGTACAGTACAAAGAGGACTGGACTTGGAAGAATGGAATAGGAAGAAGGGAAGGAACTCAGCATTTATTAACCACCTATTATGTGCAGGGTACCATGCTAAGCACTTTACAAGTATCATCTCATTTGATTGATAAAATAACCCTGCAATGAAGATGTTGTTAACAGCCTCATTTTACACTTGAAGAAAATGAGGCAGACAGAGGTTATAGGTTTTGCCCAAGGTCATATGGTAAGTTTCTGAGGCCACATTTGAACTCAGGTCTTCCTGACTGCAGGCCTAACACTCTATGCATGGCAGCAGCTAGGATCAGATATCAGAAGACCAGGGTTCAAAAGTATCTTCCATAAACTATGATTCTATGATCCCTGATGAGATCTATCCATGATTCAATCTGTGACATTTATTTGTATGTATTCTCTTTGTATTTATTCAGTATATACTTATATGTCTACTTGTTTGTCTCCCCTGTTAGAAAAAGTTACCTTGAAGCAGCAATATATTCTTTGTGCTTGTATCCTCAGTGCCTTGCACAGCCTAGAGACTGGAGCAGTTGTTACTTAATAAACACTTGCTGTGGTTCACAACTAGATTATAGAGGCAGCTCACCGTCCTAGGAGCCAGGAGATGGAGATAGTCCAATTTCTGCCACTAATTCATAAGGTACGCCTTAGTGAGTCATACTCATGTAAGTCCTCAATTTCCTCTTGTGGAAAATGAGAAGGGTGGAGTATATGATTGGTAATTCCCTTCTCACTAAAGATTCAAAGATGCTATACTTCTTTCTTCAAAAATAGTTAGAGCCCCGTGAGTAAAAGATACAAATAAAGATAACAACAACAACAACAACAAAGAAAACAATTTATTATACACAAAAAGCTTAAGGAATTCCACTTTTTTTTCAAAGATGTTCAAAATTAAAATTTCTTTTGAAGCTAAGGTTAAGCAAACCATCTCCTGTTTCAACTTACCCACAAGGTCTGTAAGTAAATACAATATAACTTTCTTCATCACTTCTTTCTATGAAAGTTACACACGTGTGTTTCTCCCAGTGCCTCATTGCCTGCTTGAACATGGCTCGCTGGCTGCCTGAAAGAATGTCATGGCATCAATAAACAACACATGTTACAAAGGCAAAAAAAATGTGTCCCAACCATTTGGGTTTCCCTAGACCAAGACTGGGTTTACTAAGCAATATTGATTTTCATAAAGACTATGAAGGTCTCTAGAGCAATGACACTACTCTCAATCATGAATGAGTTACTATTATAAATCTTCAAGGATAAAGAAACCTCACTCACAATTTCTACACTGGCAAAAGGCATAAAATGTTTGAATTGTTTCAGGTAAAGATATTAATTTTTATGTTGCAATTAAAAGAAATGAAAGAAAATCTCCAGGACAATGGATGGAAGATTTATGGACAAGAATAAGAGGGTATGAATGAGTTCCAATAGAAGCCAATGACAAGACTGCAGAACTGTTTAGGGACTGAAGTATGGTCATCCACACCTAATAACCCGAGTAATAAAACCCATTATCTTTGCCAGTATGTGTGTAAAGATGCAATAACTGATATATAAATTATTCAAATAGGTTATCAGAAATCATCTGCCATTAGACAGACTTAGTGGCATATGGGAAGTACAGATTTTAAAACAAGAAGAACATGAGACAATTTTAAAAAATTTAAATGTAAGCACATTCTGGCCCAGTAAAACAGAGTAATCTGGTTTGGTAAGTATTATTTTCTTTTCCTTATTCATCTTATATCATTATTATTATTATTATAAGTATACAAATGTATTTGCTTGATTAATCAGCAAGATATTATTTTATTATTTCTCTTCCTTTTACCAAAATACATAGAGAGATTCTTACCAGTAAAATTGCCTCCTATAAGGTAAGGAATGACACCTCCAGGCCATATTCTTTCAGTTCTTGATGTAGCAGCCCTGGGAACCCGGTTTTTCTCATTTTGTCCTGAGAATTTTACAGATGCTTTTCCTATGGCTGTGTTGTTTTGTTCTAAGCCTGCAGTGACATTTAAAATATTCTATGAAACAGAAGTACTTCATCGGGGATTCTTTTAGCCTTTTAAAGGACAAAGGTTTAAATGTTTAAGTTTCATACTTTTACAAATATTCCTAAAGTTAGAATATAACAAAAAAAAAAAACTCACATACAACTTATATACTACCCAAAGGCATTACTCTGAAGCTAGTTTCAAACACAAAATGTCTTTTAACAATCCAGTATCTTCAAAAGCAATGTTAGGCATGCATAATGAATACAAAATAATAATAATAATAACAATAATTAATATTTACATAACACTTTAAGGTATGCAGGTATGCTTTATAAATATTATCTCATTTTATCTTCACAAGTATATGCTACTATTATCCCTCTTTTACAGATGGGAAAATTGAAGCAAAGAGGTTAATTGCTTACCCAGAGTCACATGGCAAGTATCTGAGGTTGTATTTGCCTTTAGGTCCTCCTGACTCAGGTCCAGAACTCTAACCACTGTACCACCCAGCTGCCTCACACTATTATGTAGTAAGTTTGTTGTTTCCTCCTCTAAATTACTAAAAATTCAGCACCAGATAATTAAAATGGACTAAATAATTAAGATATGGCTAACAATTAAGTTAATTATGATTATTCAACAAAGTCAAATTGCTACACTCCAAATTGCTCATCTTAAGAGCAAAGTATATTTCCACATCGTCACTATATCCCCAGGATCTAGAATAGTGCCTGGCATAGAGGCACAAAGAGGAGGCACTCAACAGATGCTTCTCAAACTTAATAGAAGTGAAAATAGCAAAACCAACCGTGGAGATTAACAAGTTAGAATGAAAGTTTTATTATTTGCTGACATGATCATTGATTTATAGGATATACAACAATATTATTTTAATACTTCAAAAATGAAACTAAAAAAATAAGGTCTGCCATGTAGGTCAACGAAACACATAAGCTCAATGGTCACATCCAGGGATACAGATTTTGGGGGGTGGGGTAGGTAGCATTTATCTTGAATATAGCCCCAGAGACTACAGTCGTTTGAACAACATAATTCAGGCATTTTTAGCTGGCTGTCTCTTATGCCTGGAATGCTCTTCTTCCTCATCTCTGACTCTTGGCCTCCCTCAAGTCCCAGCTGACATCCCACCTTCTACAACGTTTCCTCTTAATTTGAGTGCTTCCCTCTGTTAATTTCTTCCAATTTAGCCTGCACACATACTTGTTTGCATGTTGTCTCTCCCCACTAGAATATGAGCTCTTGAAGAAAAGGGATTTTTTTTAACCTTTCATCGTACCCATTGTACTTATCACAGTACCTAGAATGTAATCAGTGCTTTAAAGATATCTATTAACTGGCTGATGTGTTTCTAGGCAATTTTCAAGTTTAAAAAGTCTTTATGCACTTAAAGCTGTAGTTTAGAGAGACTTTTTTCTTTTTTTCATCTTATCTCTCTGTCATGATTTGTCAAAATAACAACATATTTCTATAGTACTTTGATGGTTATAAAGTTCTTTATGTACCTACCATATCTCATTTAATCAGCACAGAACATCAATATCAGCAAATACTTACTGAGCATTAAGTTTATTTATTATGCCTATGTCTTTAGGTTTCCTTGTTTGTTTTTGTCATAAATTAAACTATCAAATTCTACAAAAGGCCACAGGCCTTCTGTGTTCCTATTACATTGCTTAAGATCCAGCACAGTGTCATATATAAATAGAAGGTAAATAAATGATGGATCAACACATGGATTTTTTTTAAATTAAAGTAAGATTTTTGGGAGTTTCTCTGGACTAGGGCAGGCCATCCATGTCTTGCTCTAAACCATATCACTGGGATAAATTCCATTAGTTGATCTAATATCCATTTCAGAAACCTGAAGTGTAATCATCCCACAATTTAGCATCATATATTAATGTAAATACCCAATTTGTGGTGCACTAAAAAAAAGTACATTATTTGGCAATCCTTGAAAGGTAGGTGGATATTTTATAATACAGATCATCTATCTCTTCTTAGATAAGTCAGTGTGATTCGATATTAAAGTGATACTGTCTTCAGAGATGTCAGAGCCATTTAGTGTTTCTACTTTTCAATAGTTTTTGTACTTCTGTACATCCTGAGATAATGAAAAATATCACAAATGACTAATCTTTTACAATTCTTTGAAATAGTGATTTGTGGTCTTTCCTTGGTGTCTGCTTCATAAATGTGCCATAAGATGTGACACCACTTTCAAAATTAATCGTTATTTACATTCACCTATTGGATAAAACTAGACATATCTCTATGCTTAATGAAAACACACTAAGCTGATAACAAATAAATTAATAACAAGGAGCAGTATCATAATGAACACCTAATACATTTTTAATGATGGGAGACCAAAAATAAACTAAACCAAATTTTAGCTTCCTTAAATTTTATTGTTCCTATGTCACAAGATGTACCTGACAACAGACACAAGCACAATGCTCCTCCTTAAAGGAGGAGTTCCTTTTTTATCACATAAATAAACTGCTTTAAGGAACAAAACTGCTATAGTTAAAGTGTTGACTGTACACCATGTAAAGCAACCTGATACTTTTAAACACTGAAAATACCAGAGCCAAATCTTCTTATCCTGTCTATGAGCTGATAGAGAACCCCTCTTTTCTCTGACACACCATGGTCTCCCAGGCCACCTTAAAAATAAGACAGAAAGAATTATTCAATTTAGATTTACTCCATAACATGATTTTAGAAAAAACTACAAATGTCTCATTAGAAATCATTATGTACCTTTAATGCAGCCTACAAAATTAGATGACTAATGTATACATGATATATGCACACATATACACATGTGTGCATATGTGTATACATACATACACACACACACATATATATGTCTATATGCATATATTCAAGAACCTTTGGAGGAAATTTATAGAGATATGGTAGCTAAACATTCCAGAAAGCAAGTCAATATGACTTTGTTATTCAGACAAGCTATAACAATTACATCACCTCATTATTATTTGAAAAATTTTTCTTCACTGTGGGCTTGTCATTTGGTGCTAATAAGGACTGACATTCTCGACTGTCCTAAATGCAGAAAAACAGTGTCTACATTTACATGCTGTAAAGAAGCAAGTGTAATTCAAGCTATTAAAAATAAAAAAGGGCTTAGTCATCTTTACTACAAAGTTGCAGAAGTTCCATCAATAGACTTTTTTTGAAACCTCTTAAAGCCATAGGTTGTCTTAGCTTAAAATATTAAATTAAATAAACTTTAAAATTTGACTCTAAAGCATCCCTGTGCAATTCCAATAATAAAGAAATTGGAGGAAATGAGTTAAATGGATAACAATTCAAAGGGAAATATAATTATGCTTTAGGATAATTCATACATAATGCGATCAGCCAAATTCATAATGATAGACAGTAGTCTACAGGCTTTTATAATTGGAAAGAATTTAAGAGATTATAAAATCCAGCCCTTTTGTCTACTAATGAGGAAACTGAAGCTCAGTAAGAAGGAATGATTTAAAGAATGTCATGAATCCTGACATATGATAGGATGATTTTTTGCCAGGTTTAGAACCCAGATCCCTGGGATCCATGCTGTTATTCCAGGTTGGCTTCTCATTTTTAAAATTCTTACCCTACTTTTTTTTTTCATTTCTAAATTAGTTTTTAAAACATAAATTTGGTTTAGGAATATATTGAGTATAACTATGCCTCCACAAATGCATACTGCAAGTCATTGGTCTATAATTTATACTTTTAGAGTTACCTGAGGCTCATCAAAGTTAAATGACTTGCTGTGCTCATTCCAGAGCAGCAAAAGCAGAGGCGAAATATGAACCCTGCACTTCCTAACTTGAAGCCTAGCACTCTAACTCCTACACTACAATGCCTTACATAACGTGAGCACAATTCAGGATTACAGATTTGGAACTAGAGGACACCGAGGCCATGAGAAGTTGAATAACTTAGATCATGAGTGAATTAGATATTAAGCTCCTTAAGGGCAGGGACTTCTTTTGCCTCTTTTTATATCCTCAATTCTTACCACAGTGCCTGGCACACAGCAGGCACTTAAAAAAAAATTGCTGACTAACTGACTTGTACAAGGTCACAAAGGTATTAAGCGATAGACTGAAAACTTGAATTCAGGTGCTATGACTCTTAACTCTGACTTCTTCTTATACCTCAATAATCATAGCAGAAACATTTTTTTAAAATCACTATATATGATAGAATAAATACAAGTAAATTTTTATGGTAAATACTATCTATAGGACATGAATCTGCTCTGGTCAAAGAAATTAAAGAACATTGGTTAAAAAACAATACAAAGAGGTATGTTTTATTGTTTCACTTTGTTTGCTTTTTCCTCAAACATATTTGTCAGTTTTCTTTTTCTTTTTTTGAATTGACTTTTGTCATAAACATCTATTGCTTGCCTAACTTAGATTGGTGGTAAAGTAGATCCTCATAAGGCAATTAAGTTAGAGGGCTTGCTCACTGAGTAACTGTGAAATTAATTATTTTGGACTACATTTGCACACATAGATGTTGTACCTCTAGAGAAAATTTTTGAAATTTTTAGCATTTCACATTTTAGAAGAATGAAATAATACTTAAATACATTCATTCCCAGGCAGATGGGGGGGGTATATTTTTCAATGTGCTATCCAATGCACTGCCACTCATAAGCATAAACTTAAATCAGTATTAATGCCATGCTACTATAAAATTGCATCCATAATAGATAAATATAAAAATGAGGGGAAAATAAACAGGATGGTAATCAGTAAGATGAGCAAAAAGATAAATGTAATTTAAAATCGAATATTTCAGCAACTACAGTTGAAATATCTTAAGAATTTCTTAATATATTGGAGATGATTGTGATTTTTAGGACAAATTTTTAAAAATAATTACCATAGGTCTGGAGCTTCAAAATTATGTTTAGATTAATACAAATTTATGAATTAAATTATTAATGCCCATTAATCTAGGTAGATACTAACCAACAAACTAAGGAAAAGTAAATGATGTTTTGGCAAACATGGATATACATTTCAGTAAACAAATAGAGAAAATTTAAAAAACATCATGAGTAATAGGGATGAACTGAGAATTAAAAAAAAGATAGAGATTTCTAAGTAGTATAATTTTCAAATTCTTTTAAATCTCTGAAATCCAAGTGAGGAGTGAAAAAAGATCTATAGAAGAGAAAAATCTGTACATATTTTAATTTTAATGATTTAAACTTATGCAGCATAGTTTTAATTTTTCATACTCTACTGATTTTTCTAAAGGGCAGGTGCCTTATTCTTAGAATTATTACTACCTCACAGTCTAATTACAAATGAGATTACAAAGAAAAACCACACACAAAAGTGTAAAAATAGGAAAGTGTGCAAATTAGCAATGACCCCTGCTAATTTAAAAGAATATGACAAAAAAGGTCAAAAGTAAATACAGGGCTCAGAACACAAATACAGATTTTAGCTCTCCTCACAGTAACTGAAAACATAACTGAAGACACAGAAATTCTATGGTACTAGTTATTAAGCATAAGAAGGACGACGTAGTAGGAAGTTCTACTAATACATTTGAGGGAAGGCTGAATGTGTCATTTTGAAAAAAAAACTTGAGTTTAATGCATTAGATGTATTCAATTTAGCACTACTCCTCCTTCCTTTATCCCTCCATTGCTTGGTGACATTGGCTTAAAAAAATCTGTCTCTATCTATGAGTAGATGTCTCTCCATATATAGATAGATAGCTATATTTTTTCTATGTTGACATTTTATCACACTTTTAGAAGCAATTATCCACATTTATAAAAGAAGGCCAAAATTCATTCTTTCCTATACTCAAAAGTCAATTAAACAAAGAGAAACTTCAATTGAGAAGTAGAAATTTCTCAAATTCAGAGTACTTTTGTTTGACAAGTCACTAAGGAAGAATTACAGAACCACAAAAAAAGGAGTAGGGGATACAGTGGGCAAAAGAGGAAGCAAGCAAGACAAAGAAATCCACCAGCTGCTGCTACTTTAAAAAGTAGATCTCTAGTCAAGCTCACAATTTCTTCTAACCTTATATTCTAATGCACCACTCACCAAAACAAAGCAAAACTAGGAGCAGAAATATGTCAAAGTCAATTAAATTGTGTGAAATTTATATTTTAAAGAGATATCGAATGATTTTAGCATTTTAAATCTAATTTCATTGTTATGTAATAACAAAGAAAATTCTAGCAGAAGCAATGTCTTTAAAAAAGCAGAGAGCTCATCTGACACTTGTCAGGGAAATCATATTTACACTTTCTTTTTTCCCTTAGCAAAAGTCAATATAATTGAGCGTCACATAATTTACACTTGCAAATCCACATCCAAAGTGAATGTTAGGAATAAAAGATAAACTTCACAGTGTGTTTATTTGTCTCGAGCTAAAATGAAGAATGTTTTTAAATTAATGTTCCATAGGGTGATTTTAATCCATTTGATATTAAATATTATTTGAAAGAAAAGAAAGTAATCCACATGAAGAAGCACATGCTATAAACATCATACCTGTGATACGTCCAAGTTTTTCAAATGAGTTCTGTGTAACATCAATTGTCCTATCAATTGGAAAGATTCTTAAGTCTTCATCATCTAAGGCAATATCTCCCCAAAAGACAGCTTGAAATAAAAATATATATATATATAAAAATTTTTCAATTAAAATGAACATTTTTAATTACAAAAAAACAATTTATAAACCAAGATAATGAGGGAAACACAGTACTGCTTAAATATATATATTAGTAATGACCCTTTGTGTTAAGTACAAAAGTAATTAGAGGTCAGGAATAAATTAATAAAAATGTTCTAAGGCCAGAAACTTTCAATAAGTATTGTACTAAAGCTAAAGTCCTTTCCTTTTGGTGAACTCTGGCGGCCACTGACTAATGATAGGTGTGGGGAATATAGATAAATATTCTTCAAGTCAATCTTTAAATGTCTGCTCCCTATTGAAATTATGGAGGTGGGAAGAAGTTTCAGCATCTGTCATGAACTCTGAAAATCCAAGTACTTCCTGGGCAAGGTATGTTTGTATGGCGTAGTTGTGGTGGGGGAGGTACTAGAAAAATACAATAGTAATTCAGGGAAAGCAGTGATTAATATCCAACTTCATCCTTACTCTCATAATTTGCCCAGATCCTATTAGAGAAATATTTAACTCAAAGAGGTAACATAACACCATGTTTCTATTAACAACTCTACCCAATAAGAAACATTTTATCCACTCCAAAGGGATGATTATTTTAAATACATACTCAATTATCAGAAGCTGATTATGGAATACTTTTTTTTTTCCTTTTGAAACTCTCAATCATCTGATTCTATCTGAAATTATATGTAATAAAACAAAATATTGAAAAATATGATGTGTTTGAAGAGAAAAAAAGATGAAATATATAGGGAGTTTTTTTCTCCCTTATAAGGTTAACAGAAGCTTTTAACTTAGCGGCTAAGTGAATTTTTTACCCACTTGAAGATAAAATTAAATGAGATTATCATGGGATCTAGTTAGAAAAAAAAAAAAACCGCCTATGTTAAGCAAGACAATTTAAAAAGCAAGAGTAAAACTTTTATCTCCTACATTTGAAAGCTTCATCTTGAATTACAGTTCTGAAATAGATTATGGCCAATTACCTCTTGATTCCTTTCAGAAACTATCTCCCCTGTCTTGGAACAGATTTCTAAGCTTGTTTTTCTCCTTAAAATGCAAAGCAAACAGATATAGAAGTGTTGAAAAGTCAAAAAATATGCCCTTGAAATTATCGTGGACCATTATTCCATTCCATTTCCACCAACATTAATGCAGAATTTTGCCCAGAAGCACCTGTCACATAAATGCCTCACTGTCTACTGTTGACAATGAAAAAGAACAATTAGCAGAATCCACAAAGTTTCATTCCCAATAAATCTTAAAAACTAATATCTCTGAACTTCTCGCAGCCAAGAAAGCAGAGTAAGCAGTAAATCACAGTAGCTTTCCCATACTCACCTCCAAACAACCATGAAATAATGCCCCAAACAAATCCTAGAACAGAAGAACCAGCAAAAAGATAGGGGAAACAATCTTTGAGCCCAAGAAATTTTAAAGATTGGTAGAAAAGGTCTATCTCACTTGAGTATAAGGGGAGTGCAGTCCAGGAGAGAACATGCCCAACAAGCCAGCAGCAAGCCCCACCTCAACAAACCACTGGTAGATCCTAAGCCCTAGTGCAGTGGAGGAGGCAAATGCCAATATTAGGACTCCCCACGCGCTTCAGCATAGCCAATGGATCAGGCAGACTCTAGCTCTGAGAACCACCATGTGCTTCAGTGTAGCACTGGGCAGGCAGGCAATCTCCAGAGGCCAGAACTCCATGTGATTCATTGTATCCCCAGCGAAATACAGAAACACTCCACCAGCCTCTGCACATGCCGAACACCACCACTAGAACCCCAGCTTAGCAACAGGTAAGCTGCCAGACCCCTAAGGCCTCCAGCATCACCAGCCACCCTCCACCCCACTCCTTCAGCCCAGCACTAGATACAAGGGTCTCCCATAAGTCTCAAGGCAACATCTGTACAGCACCACATAAAGAGCTGGGTCCCTGGCACAAGAAGCCTGAAACACCACCTCTTCCACCCGAGGAGCTGAACTCAAATCTAAAAGAAAGGAAAAAGGGCAAAAAAGAAGAGCAAAAACCAACAAAAAAAGAATCTGACCAGAGAAAGTTGCTAATGGTGAGAGGGGAGATCAAGACACAAACTCAGAAGAGGGTAACAATGTCCAAACATCTACGAGCAAAACCACAAAGAAAAAGAGGAAGTAGTCACAAGCTCAGAAAGATCTCATGGAAGAGCTCAAAAAAGAGCTTTAAAATCATATAAGAGAGGTAGGAGAAGAAATAGGAAAAGAAATGAGAATGATGCAAGAGAATTGTAACAAAAGAGTCAACATTGTGGAAAAAGAAAACAATTGCTTAAAAAGTAGAATTGACGAAATGGAAAAGAAAGTACAAAAGCTAATTGAGGAAAACAACTCCTTAAAAGTTAGAATTCGGGAAGGTAAGTGGGAGATCAGCAGTAGTCTGTCCAAACTCGGTGAGAGAAAAGCCAACACAGCACCGGCCCCAGCAAATCAGGAGCAGGCCATGGGAGTTACTAAATGGGCCAAAGCAGCAGCTGCTCCTGGAGCTATCAGTCCATAGATGAAACGTTTGAAAGTCACCTATTTTGACTTCCTGGAGCCAAGATGGCAGGATAAACACTAAGTTACTCTTACCCTCCCTTACTGAACTTGAAAAAACAAAAGAATATTGACCTAGGAAAAATCTTGGAATAGTAGAGCCCACAGAAAGATGAGGTACAGCAGTCTTTTAGCTCGGGAGGCTAGGGGGATTAATAGGAAAGGTCCCTCTTGCTGTGGCTGAAGGGGAATAGTACAGGATGGGAGGTGTCCCAGCAAGCCAGCGGCAAAGCCGACTTCAGCAAACCAACAGGAGATCTCGAGTCCCAAGATAGTGGAGCAGGCAAGTGTCAACATCAAGTACATACCAGCCAGCACCACCAGTTCCAGCTAAGTACCAGGTAAACTATCAGATGCCTCCAGCAGCCAACACCTGAGGACTCAGAGGACCCAGCATACAAAACCAGCAACCAGGCCCCTAGCTTCCAGCACAAGAAGCCTGGGACAATGCCCCCTATGTCCCAGAAGCAGAGATCAACTTCAAAAGCCAGAAAAAAGGCAAACAACATGAGCAATTAGCAACAAAGAAAAACAATGACCATAGAGAAGTATCTTGGTGACAGGAAAGATCGAAACACAAATTCAGGAGAGGACAACATTGTCAATATACCTACATCCAAAACTTCAAAGAAGAATATGAACTGATCTCAAGCCCAAAAAGCCTTCTTGGAAGAGCTCAAGAAGAATTTTAAAAGTCAAATAAGAGAGGTGGAAGAAAAATTGAACAATTCCTTTAAAAGTAAAATTGACAAAATGGAAAAAAGTACACTGAACTGAAACAACTCCTTAAAAAGCAGAACTGCCCAAATGGAAAAGGAGGCACAACAACTAACTGAAGAAAATAATTTGATAAAAATTATAATTGGGCAAGTGGAAGCTAATGACTCGATGAGACATCAAGAATCAGTCAAAATCAAAAGAATGAAAAAAAAAAAACAGAAGAAAACATAAAATACCTCATTGGGAAAAAAAAAAACTAACCTGGAAAATAGATCCAGGAGAGATAATTTAAGAATTATGATCAAAAAAAGAGCCTAGACAGCATCTTTCAAGGAATCATCAAGAAAAATTGCACTGAGGTCCTAGAACCAGAGGGTAAAATAATCATCAAAAGAATCCATTGATCACCTCCTAAAAGAGATCCCAAATTGAAAACACCAAGGAATATTATAGCTAAATTCCAGAATTATCAGGTCAAGGAGAAAATCCTGCAAGCATCCAGAAAGAAACAATACAAATATCATGGAACCACAATCAGATTCCTACATTAAAAGATCTTTGGGCTTATAATATGATATTCCGTAAGGCAAAGGAGCTTGGATTACAACCAAGGATCAACTACCCAGAGAAAATCAGCATGATCTGGATATTCAATGAAAAAGGGAACTTCCAGACATTCCTGATGAAAAGACCAGAGCTCAATGGACAATTTGATTTTCAAATACAAGCCTCAAGAAAGGCATAAAAAGGTAAACAGGAAAAGGAAAAAAAACAAAAACAAAAGCAAAAACATGTTATTCAAATAAGGATAAACAGTTTACATGCCTACATGGGAAGATGATATAACTCCTAAGAACTGTATCTTTATTAAAATATTTCTAAGGAATATACATAGACAGAGGGGGTGGGTTTAAGTTGGCTTTGATGTGATAATAAAAAACCTAATGAAGTAGTGAAAACAAACTGTAATGGGAGAAGAGGAAAGGAGGAAGCAGAAAAGGGTAAATTTCATCACATGAAGAGGCACAAAGACACATTACAGTACAGGGAAAGAAGGGGGACAGATGAGCATTATTTGAACTTTACTTTCATTGGATTTGGCTTAAGGAGGGAATAATTTACCCAGTTAGGTATAGAAATTTGACTCGCCATGTAGGCAGTAGGAGCGGAAAGGGGAAAGAAACGAGAACTGGAGGGGGGGGGTAGAAGGGAGGGAAGAAGTAGTAAGGGAAAAAGAAGGGGGCTGATAGAAGGGAGGGCAGACTGAGGGAGGTGGTGGTCAAAAGCAAAACTCTAGTGAGGAGGTAAAGGGAGAAAGGAGAAAAAAAAACATAAATGTGGGAGGGAGGAACAGAATGGAGAGAAAGACACAGAAAGTAATCATAATTGTGAATGTGAATGGGATGCACTCTCCCATAAACAGAAAGGCATAGAAGAATGGATTAAAAGCCATAATGCTACAATATATGATTTACAAGAAACACATTTGAAACAGAGGGATACATGTAGGCTAAGAGCAAAAGGCTGGAGTAGAATATATTATGCTTCAGTTGAAGTAAAAAAAAGCAAGGGTAGCAATCCTGATCTCAAAGTTAAGCAAAAATGGATCTAATTAAAAGTGATAACAAAGGAAACTACATCCCACTAAAAGGCACAGACAATGAAGTAATATCATTACTAAACATATATGCACCAAGTGGTACAACATCCAAATTCTTAGTGGAGAAGTTAAGGGAGTTACAGGAATAAAGAGACAGGAAAACTTACCACGGGGGGACCCCAACCTCCCCCTCTCTGAACTAGCTAAATCTAACCACAAAATAAACAAGAAAGAAGTTAAAGAGGTGAATAGAATTTTAGAAAAGTTAGATATGGTAGACCACTGGAGAAAACTGAATGGGAATAGAAAGGAATATACCTTTTTTCTCAGTGGTACATGGCACCTACACAAAAATTGACCATATACTAGGGAATAAAACCTCACAATCCAATGCAGAAGGGCAGAAATATTAAATGCATCCTTTTCAGATCATGATGCAATAAAAATTATATGTAATAAAGGGCCACAGAAAGATAGACTAAAATTAATTGGAAATTAAATAATCTAATCCAAAAGAATGAGTTAGTGAAACAATAAATCATAGAAACTAACAATAACTTCATCCAAGTGAATGACAAAAATGAGACAACATACCAAAACTTATAGTATGTAGTGAAAGTGGTGCTTAGGGGAAGTTTCATACCTCTAATTGCTTATACAAATAAAACAGAGAAAGAGGAAATCAATGAATTGGGCATGGAACTAAAAAAGCTGGAAGAAGAACAATTTTAAAAAATCCCAATTAAATAAAAAATAGAAATATTGAAAACCAAAGGAGAAATTAAGAAAATTGAAATTAAGAAAACTTTTGAACTAATAAATGAAACTAAGACCTGGTTTCATGAAAAAAAAAACAATAAAATAAATAAACCTTTGGTTAATTTGATTTAAAATAAAAGAAAGAAGAAAATCAAATTACCAGTATCAAAAATGGAAAGAGTGAATTCACCACCAATGAAGAGGAAATTAAAACAATAATTAGGAACCATTTTGCCCAGCTTCATGCCAATTAATTTGATAATCTAAGCAAAATGGATGAATATTTACAAAAATATAAATAGCCCAGATTAACAGAAGGGGAAATAAAATATTTAAATAACCCCATCTCAGAAAAAGAAAGCCATCAATGAACTCCCTAGGAAAAAAATCTCCAGAGGCAGACGGATTTACAAGCGAATTCTATCAAACAGTTAAAGAACAATTAATTCCAATACGATATAGACTATTCGGGAAAATAGGTGAAGACGGACTTTTACCAAATTCTTTTTATGGTACAAATATGGTGCTGATACCTAAAATGGGAAGATTCAAAACAGAGAAAATTATAGACCAATTTCTCTAATGAATATAGATGCAAAAATTTTAAATAAAATATTAGCAAAAAGATTACAGCAATTTATCATGAGAATAATTTAGTATGACTAGGTAGGATTTATATCAGGAATGCAGGGCTGATTCAAAATTAGGAAAACTATCAGCATAATTGATCATATCAACAACAAAACTAACAGAAAACACACAATTTTCTCAACAGATGTAGAAAAAGCTTTTGACAAAATAAAACACCCATTCCTATTAAAAACACTATTGAGCATAGGAATAAATGGAGTCTTCCTTAAAATGATAAGTAGCATATACCTAAAACTATCAGCCAGCAATATATGTAATGGGGATAAGCTTGAAGCATTTTCAATAAGATTGGGGGAGGGAGGAATAGAGATAGAGAACATTATGAAATGCAAAATAGATAATTTTGATTACATTAAATTTAAAAGGTTTCACACAGACAAAGTCAATGCAACCAAGCAGAAAACTGGGAAAGAAATTTTACAGCCAGTGTTTCTGATAAAGGCCTCATTTCTCAAACATATAGAACTGAGTCAAATTTACAAGAATACAAGTCATTCCCAATTGATAAATGGTCAAAGATATGAACAGGCAGTTTTCAGATGAAGAAATTAAAGCCATCTATAGTCATATGAAAAAATGCTATAAATCACTATTGATTAGAGAAATGCAAATCAAACCAACTCTGAGGTACCACCTCACAACTATCAGATTTGCTAACATGACAAAACAGGAAAATGATAAAATGTTGGACAAGATGTGGGAAAATTGGAATAATAATGCATTGTTGGTGCAGTTGTGAAATGATTCAACCATTTTTCAGAGCAATTTGGAACTATGTCCAAAATGCTAGAAAAATGTGCATACCCTTTGATCCAGCAATAGCACTTCTAGGACTATATCTCAAAGAGATCATATAAATGGGAAAAGGACACACATGTACAAAAATAGTTATAGCAGCTCTTTCTGTGGTGAACAAAATCTGGAAATTGAGGGGATGCCCATTAATTGAAGAATGACTAAACAAGCTACGGCATATTAACGTTATGGAATACATAACAATGAGAAATGATGAACAGAAAGATTTCAGAAAAACCTGGAAAGACTTGTATGAACTGATGCAAAGTGAAATGAGCAGAACCAGGAAAATATTGTACACAATATTACCAACATTGTGTGATGTCCAACTATGATTGACTCAGCTCTTTTCAGCAACACAATGATCCAAGACGAGTACAAAGGACTCAGGAAGAAAAATGCTATCCACATCCAGATAAAAACTGATGGGCTCTGAATACAGATAAAAGCCTACTTTTTTCCACTTACTTTGTTTTTCATGTTTTTTTTTCTTTTGATCTGTTACTTCTTTCATAATTATGATTAATATAGAAATGTTTTACATGATAGCACAAGTATAATATATATTAAATTGCCTACCTTTTCAGAAGGGAGAAGGGAGAAAAATTTGGACCTAAATTTTTTGTAAAAATGAATGCTAAAAATTGTCTTGGCATGTAATTGGAGAAAAATAAAATACTATTAAACTAAAAAAAAAAACCTAGTATTTCAGGCTTATAAGCTTGGTCAGAGCTGTGACTGAGCTTGGCTGCTGAGTATCAACAGTAAAACCTATTTTTAAAAAGTCAACATAGTTTATTTACTAATATTGAGTAGACCACTGTATTCCAGGTATAACTTTTATGCAAAACTCTGCAAGCTCTGTAAATAAAGGTTAAATCATTGTTTTATTTTTCATTGTTCTTCCCAGTTATATTAGTTAACATTGTCGTTTAGCTGTAATATATTTGCTAGACCTGCCCTTATGCACAGAGAAAACATGTCCTGTTAAAGTCACATACTTTATTTCCCAAAGATTTAATAGGAATCCTATGGCTTAGAAAGTCCTGCCCTCAGAAATCAATAGTTTCCCTCAAGGTGAAGCTAAAGTGGCATATCCTATTCAAGGCCTATCTGAATCCTCACAGTTTCTAGCCCCACATTCACCTCATTCTCCCACAATCCCTACAAATTATTTTGTATTGTGTGTGTGTGTGTGTGTGTGTGTGCTTGCATGTGCCTGTGTGTGATGTGAGGTAGAGTTTGAATTGGGCTACATGGACCATACCTGAAAAACTGTGGAGACTCAAGGGACATATAAGACTCAGTGTTTGGTCAAGTCTGAGTTTGGTCAACTCCTGGATGTTCCTGGTCATATGGCAACCCAGAATTGAAAAGACTTGGCATTTTAATATGACATGGAAAGCCCTGTGGGATCCCTTGGTCCTCCCTCTCTACAGGAAAGGTAGGTAAGAAAGAAACAGGTAAATGAAGAGAGGTTTTCATGCTGGCTCTCTTTTCCTTCAACCCTGAGGTAGCATTGTGTAACTAAGATTTCTAAACATGAGTGGGAAAAAGGCTGGCTATTCTCTCCCTGGGCATAATGGAGACTCGGCCCATGTGGCCTAAACTAGGTGACCCTGCACCTAGGTTCCAGGCACACTTTTCTGTTTCATTTCCAAGGAAGTGATCAAGCATTAGCCGTTAGGCTAGTGTCTTTAGATTTTCAGTCTTGGAGGTGACCTCGTGAAGTTCTAGGTACAATAAATGGAACTGACTAGTGGAAGGAAACACTTATACACATTAGAATTTGGCCACAAACAAGTGAAAGGCCCAACACTCACTGTTTTACTAGCAGAAATGTACCAGGAGTTGCTTGAATTGTATAAAGCTCAGGTGAAAATATGAAATGCCTAATCATAAATTAACAAACTGCTTTATGTATGATGAATCAGCCTGCCAGCAGACTGTAACAGCTGCTACCAGTCATTACAGAATATTGTTTTAAGTTTGTTTTTCTCAAATTCGTACTTGTGAGTATTCTGAGTTTAGTATTGCTTTTGTATGGTAAGAAATAAGTACCTGCCTCAGATTCATACTGTTCTTATTATACATTGTATACCTTTTTAATTCCCTCTTTTGGGGAAATCAGAAGCGGTCCTAGTCCAAAATTTTAAATAAAGTTGGTCCTACAATGTTACGGTAAGCGTTTATTTTACTGAAGACTGGAACCTAGCCTCCTTCTGTAATTAGAGGCCATGATGGAACCCATCTCACTGAATGCCTGAGCCCAAAGAAGATAGGCCATTTAGTGAAGATCAGCCGGGTGCAGCACTGCAGTTCCTATGGAAGCAATCGCACAAGATTTGATACAGATTTACTCTTTGGTTTAAATGCTATTTCCTTACAGGATGGAAAATCCTTGAGGGAAGGGGATGTTTTGTTTTTGTTTTTGTTTTTATATTTCTATATAAAGGATCTAGCACAGAGCCTGTGAAATAGTGGGTACTTAAGTTCTTACTAAATGGGTGTAAATGAAGGCGGTTGAGGAAGATAACCCAAGGCTAGAAGGAAGATTTATGGTCAAAATAGAGATGATGTGGGCTGAAAATAAGCTCTCCTAGCCCAAGAAGACCATTAAGAAGATCAGTAAGTTAGATATCAGGCTAGAATCATAGAAAACAGTTAACTTTAGAGCCAGGCAACAGCCTATAGGAATAGCGTCTTACCAAATGGTACTGTAAAAATGGGTGTCCTGTGAAGGCCCTCTTCCTCTGCCATGAACATCCAGAAAAAAGGGGAAGCAGACATTTGAGAACTGAGTCTGAACTTAATTCTAACTCATATTCTTACTGAAATTGCAATTCTCATTATATCTATATCTATCTATCTATCATTTGACTCATTTTATTCCATAATTTGTCCCCTTAGTTCAATTTAATAATAACCCTTCTTAGGTCCATAGGCTTCAGTCTTTCCCTCCATCAGGGCACTAATCTATCAGGATCCCACAAGGGAGAAATGATGTGAACTCAGATTATGTAGGAATCATAATAATAATACTAAGAAAAATTGGCAGTCATTCATGGAACTTATAATGAACAGGTTAAAAGCATACAGAAATATTTTTGTTCAATTTCTTTTTCTGAGATGGGGTTATTTAAGTATTTTACTTCCTCTTCTGTTAATCTGGGCAATTTATATTTTCGTAAATATTCATCCATTTCACTAAGATTGTCAAATTTATTGGCATACAGTTGGGCAAAACAGTTCCTAATTATTATTTTAATTTCCTCATCATTGGTGGTGAATTCACTTTTCATTTTTGATACTAGTAATTTGGTTTTCTTCTTTCTTTTTTTAATCAAATTAACCAAATGTTTATCTATTTTATTGGTTTCTTCATAAAACCAGCTCTTAGTTTTATTTATTATTTCAAAAGTTTTCCTAATTTCAATTTTATTAATCTGTCCTTTGGTTTTCAGTATTTCTAATTTGGTATTTAATTGAGGATTTTTAATTTTTTTCTTTTTCTAGCTTTTTTAGTTGCATGCCCAATTCATTGATCTCCTCTTTCTCTACTTTATTCATATAAGGATTGAGAGATATAAAACTTCCCCTAAGAATGCTTTCACTACAAACCATAAGTTTTGGTATGTTGTCTCATTGTTGTCATTTCTTTGTATGAAGTTATCGCTTATTTCTATGATTTGTTGTTTGGCCCATTCAATCTTTAGGATTATTTAGTTTCCAATTAGTTTTTAGTCTATCTTTCCATGGCCCTTTATTACATATAATTTTTATTGCATCATGATCTGAAAAGGATGTATTTAATATTTCAGCCTTTCTACATTGGATTGTGAAGTTTTTATGCCCTAGTACACAGTCAATTTTTGTGTAAGTGCCATATACCACTGAGAAAAACGTATATTCCTTTCTATCTCCATTAAATTTTCTCCAGAGGTCTAACATATCTAACTTATCTAAAATTCTATTCACCTCCTTAACTTCTTTCTTGTTTATTTTGTGGTTAGATTTATCTAGTTCAGAATGGGGGAGGTTGAGGTCCCCCAGTGGTATAGGTTTGCTATCTATTTCTTCCTGTAATTCCCTGAACTTCTCCTCTAAGAATCTGGATGATATACCACTTGATGCATATTATGTTTAGTAAAGATAGTACTTCATTATCTATGGTACATTTTTAGCAGGATGTAGTTTCCTTCCTTATTTCTTCTAACAAGACCTATTTTTGCTTTTCTTTGTTTGAGATCAGGATTGCTACCCCTGCTTTTTTTTTTACTTCAGCTGAAGCATAATATATTCTACTCCAGCCTTTTACTTTTAGCCTACATGTATCCCTCTGTTTCAAATGTTTTTCTTGTAAACAACATATTGTAGGATTGTGGTTTTTAATTCATTCTGCTATCCCTTTCTGTTTTATGGGAGAGTTCATCCCATTCACATTCACAGTTATGATTACTAGCTGTGTCTTTCTCTCCATCCTATTCCTTATGCTTTTCTTTCTCCTTTTCTCCCTTTCCTTCCTCAACAGAGTTTTGCTTTTGACCACCTCTTATCTCAGTCTGCCCTCCCTTCTATGCACTCCCTCCCTTTTTTTCTTTTCCCTTACTACTTTTTCCCTTCCTTCTGTCCCTCCTTCCCTTTTCTTTCCCCTTTCCCCTCCTACTGCCTATATGGCAAGTTAGATTTCTATACCTAACTGAGTATGCTATGTCCTCCTTGAGCCCAATATGATGAGAGTAAAGGTCAAACAATGTTCACCTCCCTCCTTTCCTTCCCTCTACTGTAATATGTCTTTGTGCCTCTTCATGTGATGAAATTTATGCTTTTCTGCCTCCTCCTTTCCTCTTCTCCCATTACAATCCCTTTTCACTACTTCATTAGGTTTTTTTTTAATCATCACACCAAAGTTAACTTAAACCCACAGCCTCTGTCGCCGTGTACCCCTTTTATATATTGTAACGAAGACATAGTTCTCAAGAGTTAAAAGTATCATCTTCCCATATAGGGACATAAACAGTTTACCCTTTTTGAATAACATATTTTTCCCTATCCTGTTTACCTTTTTATGCCTCCCTTGAGTCTTGCATTTGAAGATCAAACTGTCCATTGAGCTCTGGTCTTTCCATCAGGAAAGTCTGGAAGTCCCCTATTTCATTAAATGTCCATCTCCTCCCCTGAAAGATTATGCTCAATTTTGCTGGGTAATTGATCCTTGGTTGTAATCCAAGCCCCTTTACTTTACAGAATATCATATTCCAATCCCTCAGATCTTTTAATGTAGAAGTTGCAAGGTCCTAGGTAATCCTGACTGTGGCTCCATGATATTTGTACTGTTTCTTTCTGGCTACCTGCAGGATTTTCTCCTTGACCTGATAATTCTGGAATTTGGCTACAATATTCCATGGCATTTTCAACTGGAATCACTTTCAGGAGGTGATTGGTGATCTTTTGATGACTATTTTACACTATGGTTTTAGGGCCTCCTTGATGATTCCTTAAAAATGAGGTCCAGGCTCTTTTTTGATCATGGCTTTCAGGTAGACCAATAATTCTTAAATTATCTCTCCTGGATCTATTTTCCAGATCAGTTTTTCCAATGAAGTATTTTACATTTTCTTCTATTTTTTCATTCTTTTGATTTTGTTTGACTGATTCTTGATGTTTCATGGAATTATTAGCTTCCAATTGCCCAATTCTAATTTTTAATGAATTGTTTCCTTCATTTAGTTTTTGTACCTCCTTTCCTATTTGGCCCGTTTAATTTCTAGGGAAGTATTTTCTTCAGTGTACTTTTTTTTTCCCATTTTTGTCAACTGTATTTTTAAGGGAATTGCTCAATTTTTCTTCTACCTCCCTTATTTGACTTTTAAAATCCTCCTTGAGCTCTCCCAAGACGGATTTTTGGGCTTGAAACCAGTTCATATTCCCCTCTGAGGTTTCAGATGTGGGTACATTGACAATGTTGTCCTCTTCTGATTTTGTATTTTGATCTTCCCTATCACTAAGATACTTCCCTATAGTTATTGGTTTTCTATGTTGCTTTGTGCTCATCTTGTTTGCCTTTTTTCTGGCTTTTAAAGTTAATCTCTGCTTCTGTGGTACAGGGGCACTGTCCCAGGCTTCTTGTGCTAGAGGCTAGAGGCCTGGTTACTGGTTTGCTGAGGTGGAGTTTGCCACTGGCTTGCTGGTCCCTTTCAGCCACAGCAAGAGGGACCTTTCCCGTTAATCCCCCTAGCCACATGAGCTAAAAGACTACTGTATCTAGTCTTTCTGCTAACTCTAGTATTTCAAGATTTTTCCTGGGGCAATAATCTCTCGGTTTTTCAAGGTCAATAATGGAGGGTGGCAGTGACTTACTGCTTACTCTGTCACCTTGACTTCTGGAAGTTGAAATAGGTGACTTTCAAACATTCAATCTGTGGGCTAATAGCTCCAGAAGCAGCACTCCTATTGCTGCCACTAACGCTACTACTACTGATTCAGTCACTCCCAAGGCCTGTTCCTGGTTTGCTGGTGCAGGGGCTGTATTGGCATGCCCTGCAGCCCTGCACTGGACTGTACTTCTCTCTCACCCAGTTCTGACAGACCCTCCCCAGGCCCCACCCCTCCCTGATCTTCTAAGTTATTTCTGGTGTCTGTGGGCTGAGAAGACTGAAAACCACCACTGATGCCAGTGATTTAGTCCTCTGAGGCCTGCTCTTGCTGGAGCTCTGGACATGCTGGACACTCCCCTCTCAGGCCAGTGTAACAGACCTTTCCTGTCAACCTTCCAGGTTGTCTTGGGCTGGAAATCTGCCTCTGTCTGTCTCTTTGTGGATTCTGCCACTCTAGAATTTGTTTAGAGTCACTTTTTAGAGGTATTTGAAGGGGTCTGGGGGAGAGTTCAGGCGAGTCTCTATTTTCACTCTGCCATCTTGGCTCTGCCCCCCCCACCCCAAAATACTTTTGGAATAAAACATCAATGAAAAATAATTAAAGTTGAAATAGGTCATTGGATTTTTCTAATGTAACCTATCTCTGGAGGAAGAAACAATATAGTAAGATCCAAGTATGTAATCAAAAGACAATCCCTGGGCAACATTCAAATGATCACCAGAAATATTTTTGTCAAAACAAAAATGTACTCAGTCATGTGGATTTATATACAGAAAGAAGGATTTACGATAGCAATTCAGGATCAAGTCATCGCCAGCAAAATTACTAAACTGATTATGCTTAAGGAACTCAAACTAGATCAAGACAAATTATACAAGGAAATGGCTGAAGCTATACGACATGTCACTTTTAGGATGCAAAAATTTAGTACCTATCTAATAGTTAGGGATAGAAGTATATTTGAGCAGCTTACTTCCCTTCATAAACTAACAGATATAGCAAATCCCTATATTACAAATACAGTCCTCAAAGTATCCTTGACAATTTAACAAATAAAGCGCGATGGACCCTGAATATTATCACATATAGAACTACTGTCTACAATGGCCTTGACATAAAATTAATTCATAAAAATTTAAATGGAGCTGTTAGTCATTTTTCAGTCCTGTCTAACTCTCTACAACCCCATTTTGGGGTTTTCTTGGCAAAAATACTTGAGCGGTTTGACATTTCCTTCTCTAGCTCATTTTACAGATGAGGAACTGAGGCAAATGGATTTAAATGACTTGCCCAGGATCATACAGCTAATACATGTGTAAGACCAGATTTAAACTCAAGAAGAATTCCACTGAACTTATGAACATAATCATCATCAAAATAGGTCATAATCATTCATATTTATTTGGCATTCACCTTTAAAATTTCCAGAGCACTGGACATATGGTATTTCACTTAATCCTCACCATTACTCTTTATATCATACGCTATTATCTCAATTTTACAGATCTAGAAACTGAGGCTCAGTAAAACTAAGTCACTGTACTAAGATCACAAAGACAGTAAATGCCTGAAGGCGGATTTGAACCCAGCTCTTCCTGAATCATAGTCTTACATACTGTCTACCACACATGCTGCTTTTCCAAGTCATTTAACTTCTGTGGGTCTCAGTTTATATAACTATAAAATAAGAGATGTCTACTAGATTCTTTCCATGGTCTTTTTCAGATCTAAAACCATAGTCCTAAAGTGACAAAGGTCATTAATCAGTGGCAGAGCAGTGAGATTAAGATCCAAATCTCCTGACTCTATATCCCACGTCCTTTAGACCACTATAAGCCATGCTGCTTCCTATGCTATAGTCAAAAAAAATAAAAATAAAAAGGAAAATTCATGTGCTAGCCAGTCTTCTGGCAATAATATACATACATACATACATACATATGTACACATATGTATGTATCTATGTGTATATGTATAGACAGATATGGCTGGTTGTTTTTTTTTTAATAATCACTAACACAATGTTTTGGGAATTTAAAATTCAAGCAAATAACAGGTTTTTCTGTTCAAATAAAATACATTCCTTGCTCTCAAGGAGTCATCAGTGGCTTACTAGATTCTTATTTTCTAACATGCAGTTGAACTGACTGATTTAGTTGTTTATTTTGTCACCCTATAAATACAGCTTCTTGGGGAACCCAATTGAAGTTATAAAATGTATTCATTATTACATCTCCTTTCAAAATAAAACCACTGAGAGGATAATCAAACAATTAGATTTAAGATCTTCTGTGTAGAAGTTGGAGCTTTGCAAAGCACAAAACAGCATGAGGAAGAAATGTTTTCTAAATACAAAAAAAATCACTGGGAGGGGAGAGAAGAAGTACTACTCTGGACAATACCAACAAATGGATAAAACACTCTGGATGTCAGAAACCACTTTTATTTATACTTCTGAGCTCAAAATTAGTAAGTCTTGCACAAGTCCTATCTTGCCAGCTTTGCAGCAAAACAAACAACTCCACGAAGCAAAATACCCAGGTGTGAATAAACTAATTCAATTGTGTATATTTGATATTTAAAATAATTTTTCCACCAAGAATGTGGAAAATCATTAAATATACTTGGTTCTGTTCAAGTATATTATCTGAAATTAATTCACATGCCCTTCACACTTCATATATTTTGACAGCTTCCCTAACTCAGCTTACACTTAGACACACAGATGACATGCTTGAGCCTACGTAAATAGTTTCACATAGAAATTGTTTATGGTAAATTGGAGTATTTATGGAGCCAGCATTTACAAACCAGGACTTAGAAGTTTGGCCACAAACTACTGCATAGTGTTATTTATATACAAAAATGTAGCTGACTTTCTCAACATTATTTGAGCCTTTTGTAAAATATCTCCTTCCCAACATTCTCAGTACTTCAAAACAAAAAGAGAGAAAGTGTTAGTGTTTTATTAACCATCATTATAGTTTCCTGCCGAATCAATTTAATAATCTGTGGTTTGGGAGATATGAAACTGAATGAAATATGGGAAATATGTGGCAGATGATGGCTTGGGGGGAAATAACCAAATATAATTAAAATACCTAATACTCCACAAAATTTCTAGTGAGAATTTCTATCTTCAAAGAAGGAGCTGGAGACAGTCAGAAGTCACAAAAGGAAACTGTTCTTGGCTTTAAGAGACTCTGGAAACCTAGAGCCAACAGAACACAGTTTCAACCATGCTAAAAGGAAGTTGTTTTTTTCTTCTTCCTGAAGGCCAGCTGTCTTTATTCTGCTATACGAATATTTAATATTTGTGTGCATGCAAATATGCATATCTCATTAAATGATTAGAAAAGAATTGTCATCATAATAGAAGAAATGATAAACACAATTCATAGAACCATGTGGTTAGAAGCAATGGCCAGGGTTGGGGAACCTGTGGCCTAAAGGCCACACATGACCCTCTGGGTTCTCAAGTACAGCCCTTTGACTGAATCCAAAGAATCTTTTTTTTGTTTTTTTGGGGTGAGGCAATTGGGGTTAAGTGACTTACCCAGTGTCACACAGCTAGTGAGTGTTATGTGTCTGAGGCCGGATTTGAACTCAAGTCCTCCTGACTCCTGGGCTGGTGCTCTATCCACTGTGCCACCCAGCTGCCCCTAAAGTATTTTTCCATATATATGTGTGTGTGTGTGTGTGTGTGTGTGTGTGTGTGTGTGTGTGTGTGTGCGCACATACATATATATATATATATATATATATACACACACACATATGCAGAATAAATATAAAGAGAATAAATACAAGGTAGTGAAGGCCACTTAACCTGGGGCAACCTTTGCCTGTAAGCATTACCCAGTTCAGCACACCCTGTTCACCCCCACTACCCTGACTTCAACCTCCAGTAGCTGTGGGGAGAGAGGGAAGGGGGATGGGTCAAGGTAAAGAGCTAGCTTCCAAACTTGGGTAAGTATGCTCTTTGAAAGTTGTAGTTTGAAGTGTTAATGATGAGATGTTTATTCTCTATGTAATGCATTTAACAAAATTGAAGTTACCCGATTGGTATAAGTTTCAGACTGGTAAACTTTTGTATCCCTCCTCTTCGTGCATTCTGTCTTCAAGCCAAACCCATTTACTTGCTGTTCTGCAAGCCTGTCATTCAATGGCCTGTTTTGTTTAACATAGTGAATGTTTTTGAGTGAATCTGTTTGCAAATTCACTATCTATGCTTATAAATGCCTGGTCATTTTTCCGGACCCAAAACCACAGGGGGTCACCACCCATGCCTGGAAGACATTTCCGCCTTACCTCTGCACCTTTGCCCCTTCTTTCACAGCTCAGCAATTATATCAAGCAATTTTTCATTATTTCATTACAGCTAAAACAATTTGGCTGTTATTGGTTATTGTTTTAATGTGTAAACTTGCCAAAAAGCTTATCTGGGTTATGGTTTGCTGAGAATTTGCAAGTGTATAGAAATAATCTTTAACAAATGGTTCTTTACACCAGGACAAATTTAAATTTGAGATATAAAAAGTGGAGAAGTTTTTTTCCTAATCTGTGATTAGTGAAACTTGCTGTTTGAGGTAAAAGTTCATGGGACTGTAAATGATTTTATTTTGAGTTGTCTGATGGATCATAATAATCCATCTATAATCAGTAATGCACCATCTCTGAGAGAGGTACTACAGGCTACTCAGAGAGAATGTGGTTCTGGTGGGAAATCTGCATTGGGAAAAGCTGAGAGGACAATTTTAGCCTCAGTCTAAGATGGGATCCTCCTGATTCAGTTTCCTCATTATGTTCCTGAAAGGAATATTACCCACCTGTCCAGTCCTGAGTCTGGCTATGAGGCAAATTTGATACTGCATGGTTGGAAAACTGAATTATCTGAATCCAAACAGAGCTAAGGATGTTGTATCCTTTCATATTTAGTCCCTGCCTTATCCTTTTATAGCAAATTTCTATAATCAGAGCAAATGGTCAGCAAAAGATCAATGCAAGTGTGTGAGATTTTGCTGTTTTGACCTGAATGTGTAGTCATTCAATACCCTCAAACAACTGGAATTAAATCAGAAACATCTTCAGTTTGGTTTGGGGAGGAGAATTTGAGTGATAATTGAAGTGAAAGTCAAGTCTCTGGCAAATTCATTTGTTTAACTATTGAACCCAGGGTGGAAAACTTCTACCTGCAAAAATGTTACTTAAACTTTTGAAAAAGTAACAAGATCAGATAATCCTGCAGGTCAAAGGTAAATGATTTTAATGGGGCTCTTACACTTTTACTTCTCCCTATATCTGGGCCCTGTAATCTTTTCTGTCAGATTCATGTCTTCCAGACTACAGGCCATTCACCTACAATTGGTAGTAAATGGGGTACCAGGCAAAATCCCTCCATCATCCCTTGGATGCAGCCTTGCTAGGTTCTAGTCAACCTCTTCTTTGGGACCCCCTCTAGGCAGGGACAGCTCTATGCCCCTTGCCAGCAGGAAGCAGTTTCAGAAGCCAGGACCTTTGCCCCTCACCTCAAAAGAATTTGGGTCCCATTTGTTTCAGGGGGGAATGATAGGGTATGGGCCCAAGCCCATTTGTCTATAGGCCCTAGAAAACCCCACCCTGGACTCTTCTTTCCCACTTGCTCAAGGAAGTCTCTAGTGTTCCACCTGAGGTTATAATCCTATCAACTGGCCTTTCATTATCACCTACACCCAATTTCCCAATTCTCTGTTACCCTTAATCTAACCCAGCCTTCTATTGTCTGTTACCTCCAGACGACCCCCAGCCATTTCTCACCCTTGATCCCATCAAGATCCCATTCTAACTCCCAGTCACTTCCATCAAGATTCTCTTTAGACTCCCTTCTCCCAGACACCTCCTCCAGTCACCCCAAACTACTTGGCCACTCCTAGATCCCTCTCACATTTTTCCCTATATAAGATCTATCTTGTCTCCATTAAGGTGCTTAGATTCTTAAAATTTGACCCTCCTGCATTAGTGACTCAAATGCTTAGATTCCTTACAAGTCTGGCCAATATGTGGATCTTTAATAAAAGTTGTCTTTGGCTGAAAGAAGGCTTGGGTCCAATTCAGTCGGGCAGGACCCTCGTGTTATGATTTTGGGGTCCCAGCACCCCTAAACCTCTAAACCTCAACACTGCTAGCTACTGCACAAAAAAAGCCAGCATAGGACACAGTCAGATAAACAATAATTTGTCCACTTAAGAGTGGGACACATATGCCACCAGCAGGTGATGGACATGTGTATCTCACAACTCTGCAAATGACATACAGATCTTCTTTACTCTTGAGCTACAAAGACTCAAGAGTAACTGAAGAGAAAATGTTCTTACAAAGCAGTTTTGGCAGGAAAAGATACTTATTAGGATGATTCAACTGTTACAAAGGAAAAATGTGTTCTTACAGCATAACCACACTCTAGACCAAAGAAAACTTTGGATGGTGCAGTGGATAGAGCACTGGGCCTGGACTTTGGAAGATCTGAGTTAAAAACCGACCTGACACTTGCTAACTGTATGACTGAGTAAATCACTTAATCTCTATTTGCCTCAGTTGCTCATCTGTAAAATATGGACACACTAAATGATGGGGTGATGGGACCTGGATCCCTAAAAGGAAAAGGCCATGTCTTTGAAAACAACCCAGTCCCTGAATTTTCCCATACATTTCAGCAGCCCAGATCAATGGTGTCTCACCCAAGACATCAAGCCCAGCCCTGTCCACCTAGATACTTGATAGTCCTTTCACAGTCTTTTGACCCACCCCAGGCTACTTTACTCCTTTCACTATTGAACCTGGCCCACCACAGACTACTTAATACTCCTTTCACTGTTGCACCTGGATCACCCCAGACTACTTACAGCTCCTTAATCTCATCTAGATCTTTTCACTGTCCCTTTTTTGTATATAAGTATCAGTCTTACCCCCATGAAGTTGCAGATTCACAAGGAATCTCACCTGCACTATTAGCATTACAATAAACCTTGCCACTGGAAGATGGTTTTGTGCTTGAATTCTTTCCAAGCAGACTCTGCTGTACTCTGATATTTCAGGGTTCCCAGCAACCCCAAACCACATCACTAGAGAAGGAAATGGCAAAGCAGTCCGGTATCTTTGCCAAGAAAACTCCATGGACTTTGTCCATGGGGTCATGTATGGTTTTCAATGGGAACACCACTTAACAATAACAAAGAAAACGTTATCTTCTTCACTGGCCAGTTAGTTAATTAGCATGTGTTAAGCTCCTATTACACTTTATTAGATAGGATTAAGTGAGTTCCTGGAACTATTCAAAATCCTATGAGTTTTCTTCTGTAACCATAAAGTGAATGAGGGAGATAGGCAGCTAGGTGGTACAGTAGATGGAGCACAGCCTGGAGTCAGGAGGACCTGAATTCAAATCTAGCCTCAGACTTTGACCCTGGGCATGTCACTTAACCCTGATTGCCTCAATAAAATAAAAAGAAATTAATAAAGAGAATGAGGGAAGAGAGGTAAGGAAGGAGACATTCAGTACCAGTCAAAGAGACATCTTGCAGAAAGGGGAAAAAACATAGTAACAGCAAATAAAGGATAAAATAAAGTCAGCTATGTTCTCCCCAAAATCTACTTTCAACAGTGGTATGATATCAATGATGACCCAGAAAAGGAGACACACAGGAGGTGAACCAACCCTAGAGAGACGAGTCACAAAAACCCAGAGAAGTGTATTGCACTAGGAGTCAGGAAGACATGAGTTCAAATCCTGCCTTAGATACATACTGGCTATATGACCCCAGAGGAAGTTTCTCTGAGCAATAGTTTCCTCATCTGTAAAATAAGAGAGTTGGACTCAGTGGCTCTAAAGTCCTTTCTTGCTCTAAATCTATGATCCTATGGTGATGTCTTCAAGAAGCCAGGGAAATGTGGAAGAACTAGATGGGTTTGGGTCACTCACTTTATGACCATGGCTGAATCATGACTTCTCTGAACCTCAAGTTTCCTTTTCTGTAAAATAAGCACATTCCTTTGCCTCATCTCCTAAGATCCACAACAATGTCAACAAAAGACTACTTTACAAGGTTTATCTCCTCTTATTACTCTCTTTCACTTCAGCTTCCACTGAACTGCTTCCTTCCTCCACCCCCATCCCTTTCCTCCAAATGCATACATTTTCCCCTTGAGCCTTTAATGCCTAATGATGGAGTCTGTGGTGAATCCCCTCTTTAACAGTGAATTCCTACCCTTGCTTTAAAAGCCCAACTCAAATGCCATCTCTTTCACGAAACCTCTTATCCCCTCAATTAGTAAAGACCTTCTCCCCTGAACCTCTCATAATACTGTTTTCTATCTCTCCATTGAAAGTGTAGTTAACACATAATATTACATATCTTAATTATATCCCCTTACTAGTGTGGAATGATTTTTTTTAAATTTTTAGTTTCTCTGTTATTGTGTTGTTGTGGTTAGTACTTCTTTCTCAAAGAGGACCATGGCATCAGGAAGGTGATGCCATGACTAGCAAGTGAACTGGATTTAAGTGAGGGAGGGCTGTGCAGAAGTCACCAGCCTCATTTTCTCTTCCGGAGCCATCTGGGTCCAGTGGCAAGATGTAGATCAGGAAGATTGGAGATGGCTCCCAGATGTAGTGGGAGACCTTGGCCTTTTTAAGCTAAGGCCTTTCCCAGGTCTCAGTTTGACTGAGGCAATGCCCGATCAGTGACTAGGACTAGGTAAGAAACGAGGCAGAGAATGGCCTCTATTACCTAGTTTAAAAAAAAAAAATCTATCTGGGAGGGGAAGACCCCCAGGGTTTCTGTCCAAAAGAGAAACAATTGCTATTTACGTTCACTTTGAGCCAACTGGGGCCCAAACAATGATCACTAGGTGGTGCTTGAGCTGGGACCTATTGCTGGCCAATCAGTGAGAGCCACGGTGATTTGTGCTTGGGTAAACCCCAAGATATCTTGCTAGGTTTCAGAGATACAATTTACTTTTCTTTGGGCAGAGAACCAGCAGGTAAGGGTATGATACCCTATGTTTACCCCAAGTGAGGAGAGTGGTCAACTCCTCTTAAATATGAATCCAAATTCATATTTAAAACATATTTTACGTTTTACGGATTTTTCCTTGTTTCCTGAAATCATCTAGAGACCCAAGAACATGTCTCAAAGCATAGAAGTACTGTGTAAATTTAGCCATCACTCTCTCTCCAAGCTAGAAATGCTTGGCTATTAATATTAAGTTAAATAAAATTGCTTCTAGCTGCAGAGCCTTAAAAAAAAAAAGTTTGGCTGGAGCCAGATTATGGAGGGTTTTAAATAATAGGTTAAGGCATACACAAAAATGACTTTAATTTTTCAATTCAATTCAACAAATATGTATTAAATACCACATATGCAAAATAAATTAGATACCAGGGATACAAATGCAAAAACTCAACAGTAGACTGTCCTTATAGGGAACATCTATTTAATTCAGTCATGGGAAAGTTGGTCACCTTCCCTCCACAAACTACCCAGATCACTTAAGAGCCTGAATAACAGCTACTATATAAGTTATTTTGAGATTTGTGTAACCAAGTGACATTACCAAGCTGCCACAGTGGCTGAGAATTTGTGCTTTGGACACTTTTTACCCTATAAAGAATAAACTCCAACTCTTTGTTGATGTTGGGGTTAGGGAGCAAGAATGATCTCATGTGAAGATCCATCTAGAGAACTGCTTTGGCTGCCCTGGATTAGCATAAGGACCTAATAAAGATGTGGTCAGACAAGGGCACCAACATAGGGGATAAAGCTCAAAAATCAAATGTTTCTTTCCATGTGATTGACAACTATTAAGAAAACTGTCAAAGAAATGTAATAATTGGCAAAGGTCCTGAAATCTACCCTTTGGAGATGATGCTATGTAGATTTACAGGAATAAATAATTGTCTGGTGGTGTTTCAGACAAGTACAGGTATTTTTTTCCCCAAAACTACAGACATGAAACTTAATATTTGCTTAAATGTCTAAGAAGTAATCTTTTAAAATAAAAACATCTGTTACAAAAAGTTAAAAAGGAAAAAGAAGGGCAGTTAGGTGGCCCAGTGGATAGAGCACCAGCCCTGGATTCAGGAGGACCTGAGTTCAAATCTGGTCTCAAACACATAACACTTACTAGCTGTGTGACCCTGGGCCAGTCACTTAACCCCATTGCCTAGCCAAAAAAGAAGAAAAATAAAAATAAAAATAAAAATAAAGAAATAAAAAGAAACTTATTTTGAAGAGAAAATGAGAAACGTAATTAAAAAAAAACAGAACAGGACCAAATATATATTTCACTTCTGAAATATTACAACTATATCTCTAAGAGTATAGGTAAATTATTTATGGACCTAACTATTTGGAGGTCCTACAAATTATATGTGCACATGCACAGAAACATCTGTACAATGAATAACTGCTTGAGGGAATGTGTTTATATGATTTGTATTCATCTGTATTTGACTGCATCAGCCAAAAATTATCTATTGAACTGAAGAGTAAAAAGACTAACAAATCAATCAACACATATTTATTAAGTGATTAAGTGTCAGGCACTGCACTAACTACTAGGTATACAAATAAATGTAAAAACAGTGAAGCTAACTAAAGCCAAACCAAGGCTTGCCCTTATCACCAATTCAATGTTACATCTAAGTTACCTTTCAGCATTGATCATTGATAACAGCACTACTTCAGCTACCAAGGACAGCTCAATGGAATGAATTTTAACTGCACAAGATTTTATTAGGCAGCATTAAGTATATATAACATATATTAGATGTTAATATATATTAATCTGCATAGCTGTGTTATATATGTATACATATATGTTAAACATATGTGTATACTTATATATTCCAAATATTCTCCACACAAAGAGTCATACTCTTCTAAGGAGCATCACAAAAGCTGTGTTGGAAAAAGATGTTATATCTTGCAATTACTTCCTTAATTAGGCCATAGATGTACTATACAGTCTTAAAGCAGAAATGAAACCCCACATGTAAAATACAATTGGTCAGATGGTCTTCATTCTTTTAGAGCATGAAGTGACTTCAAAATGAGACCATTCCTTTGGCTGTCAGTGAAAGAGTTGGGAGAAACTATAAAAATGTTACTGTATTTTGATTATAAAATAAAACCATCAATCATATGTAGTTCCATTAACAGAATTCTTCAAATTAAAGATTAGCTCTGGTATCATGTTACATAAAGGCAGTGGTGAATACAGGATTTTTAGGTAACCCTATTCTACTTGGAAAAATTATAAGGAAAAGTGGAAAGAAATACACATTTATGTGCCAAGCACCATGCTAAGTGCTTTACAAATATCTCATTTGCTCTTCACAACAACCCTGTGAGGCAAATGCTGTTATTATCTTCATTTTACAGTTGAGGGGAAAAAGAGTTTAAGAGTTGGGTAAGTCACCTGTCAACAAAATTACTTAGCAGAGCTTTATTACTAAGATTTTTGCTTTACAAATGAACAAATCACAACTTTACATTCCTCCTTAAATGAGAAAGTATATATCTAAGGTCCCTTTTCCTATTCCTTCTTAAATGAGAAAAATATATCTAAGGTCCCTTTAGCTCTAAATCAATGATCCTATGACATAATAATTCCATTACTGAAATGCAACATAGAAGTGTTATCAAAAACAAACCAAAGAGAATATAAGAGAGACTTAAAGACTCAAAGAACATCACGAATTGTAACTGCAAGAAACAAAAACAATCTAAATGTCTAATGATAGAGAGTGGCTAAAAAACTAAATTAATGAATTAGAATACTATAATGCAATTAAGGCTGTGCAAGCATGAGGAACATAGACCACTAAAGAAAGACTTTTATGATACATTACGAAGAGAGAGAAAAGCCTAACTAGAAGAAAAGTTATTTGACCATGACCTAGAACTAAATTTCTTCCTCTTGTTTCAACAAGATAATAAGTTTCTAAATTAATGGAATACAGATCAGAGTATATTTTTAAAATTCTGTTGTGGGTTCTAGAATTAACATCTGAAAGTTTTCTGGTAATTAACATAAAATAACAAATCACTTATAAGATCTGCTTATTGCATTTTTTAGTGTCTTATACTCTACAGTATAAATTGTTTTTGTTTTACTTCATGCCTTTAATTACTGACATTTTTTTCATGTTTTGGTGTCAGCTATGGTACTTTTTATATATTTGTTTTAGGTTTGTTCATTTTCTAAATATTGACATTGGTTCCCTGTACAATTCTCACTCTATTCCTATAAGGAAAGTAAACTGTGTTTACTTTCTATACTTTGATTATGCTTTCATTACTGATGATCTTCTTTACACTAATGAAAGCCTTTTTTTGTTTTTTCATTTTTATTTAGTTTGCTTTAAAGACAAGATCAAGGTGGGGAAACTTGCATTCCAACTTTCCTGGGTGTTTTTGTTCATTTTTGCAAACAGTTTCCTTTTGGCCACTGCTCAGACACGTGGACTTTGTTTGCTTTTGATGTGTGTATGTATGCACACACATATATTGCTGTTTCCTTCACTGGACTATACAGAAAACAATGTGTGTTTAGACTTACTACAATAAAACTTTCTCACGTAAATGTGCAGTTTCTTATTGTTTCTTATTGAAATCTTACAAACTCCATTCAATCAATGTATTTATTTTTAAATCAATTCAATCTAAGCACTTACTATGAGAAAGATGCTGTGCTGGGAACTAAAAAAAAATTCCAATATTTTGATGGATCTATAATCACACGAATGTGGGAATTCCCTCACTTGTAGATAGCAACCCATTCAAGAATCTCCATCCTGATAAATTCTTATCCATGCTCTCCCATAAGTTCACCACAAGCCATCCCATCAACATGCTGGGGGCTTTCCTTAGGTGCTTCTTGATATCATGAGCATGCAAAGAGATCATACAAGCTATACATCTGCTATCCCTCATTCTTGCCAAATACATCTCTGATGATATATTTTAATGATGCCCTTTAAACTGCTTCTTGACCTGCCTAATTGTTTGTAGTGTGTCAAAGTTGGCTCATACTCATTATATACATTTTAACTGTCCTTTGGGTGATCACCAACTTTAATTTTTCAGAGACTGTAGTGTCTCAGACTTGCAGCCATTCAAGATCACAAGAAGAATATTGGTATTATAAAGATGAGCTTTTGTTTCAAAAATAAGTTGAGGTCATTAAAAGAGATCTGCAATTTCAAAAAGGCAGCCCCACACACTCTCCTCCTCCTGTTCATTTTGTTCCCAGATCATTATCAATTTGCAACGACTACCCAAGATAACTGTACTGATAGATGAGCTTTATAGACTGTCCAACTAACTGCAAATAATAACCTAGGCAATAAGCATTCATCATCTACTTAGTTTTCCTGTGTGAATAATCAGACAAAACTCTGAAGATACAAAAATAAAAAATGATGCAGTCCCTTGTTCTCAAAAACCTTATATTGTTCCCCAATTTATAAATGGTCAAAGGATATGAACAGGCAGTTTTCAGATGAATAAATGAAAGTCATCTATAGTCATATAAAAATGCTCTAAATCACTATTGATTAGAGAAATGCAAATCAAAACAACTCTGAGGTACCACATCATACCTATCAGATTGGCCAACATGACAAAACAGGAAAATAATAAATATTGGAGAAGATATGGGAAAATTGGAACACTAATGCTTTGTTGGTGGAGTTATGAAATGATCCAACCATTTTTGAGAACATTTGGAATTTGGAACTATGCCCAAAGGGCTATAAAAATGTGCATACCCTTTGACCCAGCAATAGCCCTTCCAGGGCTGCATCCCAAAGAGATCATAAAAACGGGAAAAGGACCCACATGTACAAAATATTTATAGCAGCTCTTTCTGTGGTGGCAAAGAATTAGAAATTGAAGAGATTCCCTTCAACTGGGGAATGGCTGAACAAGTTGTGGTATATGAATGTAATGGAATACTACTGTGCTATAAGAAATGATGAGCAGGCAGACTTCAGAAAAACCTGGAAAGACTTGCATGGACTGATGCTGAGTGAAGTGAGCAGAACCAATAGTGTTGTACATAGTAACAGCCACAATGTGCTATGACTAACTTTGATAAACTCAGCCCTTCTCAGAAATGCAAGGATCTAAGACATCTCCAAAAGTCTCATGATAGAAAATGCTATCCACATCCAGAGAAAGAACTATGGAGTTTGAATGCAGATCAAAGCATTCTATTTGCTCTTTTTTTTTTTCTTCTGTTTTGTTTTGTTTCCTCTTTCTTGTGGTTCCTTCCTCTTGGTTCTAATTCTTCTTTACAACATGACTAATGTGAAAATGTTTAATAGGAATGTAAAAAAATAAACATCTTACATTCTGCTAGGGGACAACAGATTGTTTATTAGGCAAGTAATTAAACTGCAAGATAGAGTATGATTAGGCAGAGAAGAAATCCAGACAAAGTACTCTGGGAAATCTTGAGGAAGAAAAAAATAAAAAAGAATAAAAGGTATTGGGGAAAATGAGAGAAAGCTTCATAGAGGAGATAGCACCTACACTGCCCCAAAAAAGAGGTTTTTACAAAAGAAATAAGAGAAGGGATCAGAATGGGAGAAGGGAAGGATCTGCATGAACACAGCAGTAGGAAAGATAAAGACAACATTGGGGAACAACCAGTAACCAACGTTGACTGAAACAAAACATCAAACAGAGAGAAGCATGAAAAACAGAATGGGACCAGATTGTTACATCAAGATACATAATTTGTGTTTTATCCCATAGACAATAGAAAACCACTGAGGAGATTTTTTTTTTTAAGTCATGAATTGAATGGTTTGTTATCAAACTAAATTTCTTATCTGAGTCACAATTTAAATGTTCTAAAAGGTTTTGGTGGCTTTTAGAAATGTTGCATAAAATTGATTCGCTGCATTCTTAAATACTCGATATATGATGCCCCAAAACAATGCTGAGACAAGCAAAGTAAGGTTGTATCATCCCCTTATAATAAAGGAAACCCACTCAGAGTTGGATCAACCCCAAACTTCTTTTTTGCATTGGTCTCTTTTCAACTCCACCTCCCACCTAGCCTTTTAACCTATGCAGAAATTTGATCAGTATCTTTAGCTCAATGTAGAAGAATTTGCTAAGGAAATCTTTCCTGTCCTTGGACTCATTTGGTCTTGAGTCTGACATTTCATCTTCTGTTCCTCAAGCATCAATTACAATAATAATGATTATCTGAATTTACCAAAGGAGCCAAACCAGATTCAGGAAACAGGAATAAATGTTTCTTTCCTACTCAGCCAAGAATGGGGAAAAAAAGGGGTGTGATGATGTTACAGTATGATGTGATGGGCAGTGCACTAGATTTAAAATCAGGAAGACCTCGGTTTGAATTCTGTTTCAGTAACTTATTAACTATCTGTGCCTCAGTTTTTGTCATCTGAAAAATTAAGGGGTTAGATTTAATGGGCTCTAAGTTCCCCTTGAGCTTTAAATCCTATAGCAGACAGACAACCTACAAAAATAAATGAGTACAGTGGTAAAAAGCAAAATTATTTATTCCAGGTCCTATTCTATATGTTGAGTTTCTATACACATGCTTTTATTTCTAGTATTGTGGTTTTTGTTTAAACTTCTTTAAAGTCACTGAATATGCTGTAAGTAAAAATTGTGTGCCCTGAAAGAGATTATAGTAAGAGGAAGTAAATATAAAAATTAAAAACATACCAGATATACATATATTTTAATGTTTTCAAAATATATTTAAGTACCATGAAATCATACTTGTTTTTTACTTTCTTTTAGAAAAAGAAATTTTATGAATTATTGTAAAGTAGGGAAAAAGAATTTTTAAGTGGTAAATTCAGGTTGAATGCTAACTGTGAATCTCTTTACAGCAATACTGATGAATTATTTTTATATGCTCATATAGATTCAAAACTAAACTACTAAAATTACTGGATTAGCGGTAAAACTGTTTTTCTTCTCAAATGTATGAGCCACAGAAAAATCTATCAAAGTGATTATTTTGTATATTTCCATGACAAAAGAATTCACTTTCAGAGAATGACAATTATATTCACTGCAGGATGATGCAGCACCAAGAAGACTGGCATAGGAGTCATTTTTAGTTTTTTTTTAAAAAAAAGTACAACAACTACAATCATTCACATAGTAAACGTCCCTGAAGCAAAGATTCATTACCTTTTTTTCTTCCAGGAACCCCTTTGGCATTCTGATGAAGCCCTTCTCAGTAATATGCTTTTAAGGGCATAAAATAGATTCACAGGATTAGAAAGGAAATGAATTTTGTTGAAATAGTTGTGTTTTTTGGTTTTTTTTTTAACCAAAGATGGTGGCATACTTTTATAATTCCTGCTACCAGGGATGCTGTGGCTGGTGGATCTTTTGGGTTTAGGAGTTTTGAGTTGGATTGGGTTAGGCCAACTAGGTGTCTGGTCTAAGTGCAATATCAACCTACTGAGCCTTCACTCATCCCTACCTCGAAATTGTGGGGCCAACAGACTGCCTAAGTAGCGCCACAGTGACTCAGATCTTAAAACAGAGCAGGTCAAAGCTCTGGCGTCAATCACAGTGGAACCGTAACTATAAGGAGTCTCTGCACTTTCAGCCAGGGCAAGACAGGGAGACCAAGTCTCAAAAAAAAAGAATTTATTGGACCCCCTAGAGTAGCGCTTCTTAAACTTCTTAAAACCTCAATGGGTTGCAAAAAATTTGGCAACAGTGCAAGGTTTCTGAATGTTCAACAACCAAAAATCATTTCAAAATCAAATGTGTAATGAATCCAAGGTGTTTCTGGCAGTGCCTGCCTGTGTTGCATTGCTGAACTTCAATGAAACCTTAGTTCTGAACACACGGCATGTACACTTTACATTACACATGCCCTCAGGCTACACAATGCCAACAAATTCTGCCAAGAGGCAAAAAGGGGTCACTAGGGGAAAAAGTTTAAGAAGCCCAGGGCTTCTGAGAAATTTTTACATGACCCCAGGTATATAGGCAGAAGTATGTTTAGGGCCATTTCAGAAACTGTTGGAAATTCTGTCCTAATCTCAAGCCAAAATTCATTTAACAATTTGTATGTATGGTAAAACAATGCAATTCATAACATGCAATAGTCTCAAACCTCAGCCGAGGTGTTTCTGGCAGTGTTAACGGTGTTGCATGGCTTGATGGCATGCGCAGTGCAAAGTGCACATGTTTATGTGTTCATAACCAAGGCGCAGTGAAATTCAGCAATACAAAATGAGCAAGTGCTGTCAGAAACACCTCAGATTCATTATGCATTTGATTTTGAATTAATTTTTGGTCACTGCATATTCAGAAACTTTTTACTGCTGCCAAATTGTTTGCTACCCCTACATTCAGTACCCACAGTTTAAAAAGCGCTGTCCTAGAGCCAGGTTACCCCTAAGTAGGAAATAAAGTAATTATCACTTCACCACCTCTAACATTCTTTTTTTTTAATGATTCTCTTTTTTTTTTTTGGCAAGGCAATTGGGGTCAAATAATTTGCCCAAGGTCACACAACCAGGGTCAAGAGTTTGAGGCTGGATTTGAACTCAGAGTCCTCCTGATTCTAGGGCCAGTGCTCTACAAACTGCACCACGCAGCTGCCCCCTACCTCTAACATTCTTTCAGGTGCAAACAACTATAGTGGTTGATCTCTCAGTATATTTTTAAAAACAGAATATTTTACCACCAAAAACTATAACAAACCATCAAACTCAGGATCAGAACAATTTTGAAAAAAAAAAGACTTTATTATTACTTTATTATTAAATGTAATATAAAATAGCTGTTTATTTATTATAAAATGTTATATTAAAGTAACATGTGATAACTGTCGTAAAGAATTTGTGGGAAAATAAATTTTATTTTATTTTTCCCAAAACAAAATTAACAGGAATACTTTAGAGCAGAGAAATGGAATAGAAAGAGGTAGAATAGATTACAGAATCACAAAATTTCAGAGCTGAAAGTGAAATGCAATGGAAATTTAGTCCAACCCACACCCCAAAACTAACTCCTACTATGGTGAGTGAGTGGTCATCCAGCTTCAACCAGAAGACTTTTAATGAAGATGAACGAATTACTTCCTAAGGATGTCCATTCTACTTTTAGATAAGTCTAATTGTTAGGATTTTTTTTTTCCTCTATCAAGTATAAATTTGCTTCTTTACAACTTTTACCCGATATTCCAGGTTCTGCCCTCTGGAGCCAAGCAGAACAAATCTAATCTCTCTTTATGGTAACCTTTCAAATCCCTGAAGGTAGCTATCATGTCCCTCATGGCCCATGTCTTCTCTTCTTCAGGATAAACATCCCCAGTTCCTTCAACCATTCCTCATATGAGCATAGTCTCAAAGCCCTTCACCATCCTTGTTCTCCTCCACCCCCTTACCCAGGTTACAAACTTGGATTTGCCACTTAGTAGTCTCTTAGTTGGGCAACTAGATGGTGCCATAGTGAATAGAGCCCTGGGACTGAAGTCAGGAAGACTCATCTTCTCTTGAGTTCAAATCTGATCTCAGACACTAGTAGCTGTGTGACCCTGGGAAAGTCATGCTGTCTGCTTCAGTTTCCTCATCTATGAAATGATCTGGAGAAGGAAATGACAAACCACTCCAGTATCTTTCCAAGAAAACCCCAAATGTAGTCACAAAGAGTCAGACACAACTGAAATGATTGAAAAACAAAATCTCTTTGTAGCCTTATGCATATTAAAGTATCTACCCCTCATTTTTTCTCATCTGCTTACCCTGAAGGGTTGATAAGAGACCCAAATGAGCTCATGGATCCTAGTCTCATAGCATCAGAGTAGGAAAAGATTTCAGAGGCCAACAAATACAACCCTTTATTCTTAAAGGTGAAGATAATGAAGCAGAGAGAGATCAAGTGACTTTTGTATAGACAGGGTCACAGTTACTAAGATGGCTTTTGAATGGTGTTTTTCCTGATATTGGGCATGAATAGGTCCAATGCCCTATCTTCACACTGTCTTATCTCAGTAATTAGTAAAAGTAACATTCATATGGAATGAATAAAACAAGTCATAATATAACTTTCATGTAACTGATTCAAAAAAATTGCAATTTATGAATTTCTATTTTAACTAGGCTTATGAATTCCAGTTTTATAGAATATTTTTCTATTCAAAATTACAAAGGGACATAATAAATTTGATTACCTGAAGATGTCTTATCTTATTTTAAAGAAAGCATGATAAAATTCAGGCAAAAAAATTATAAGTGAGAGATTCTTAATGAGAACACAGTGAATATTTTAGTCATAAAGTTCCTTTTCAGAAACTGATCATGTAAACTGCTTGAAGGAAATACTGATGCCATGAAGTCCAATCCATTCAAGGAAGGAAATGCATAAGAAAACTGAGGCACAGGCAGGTTAAGTGATTCACATAGGCTCAATTAGCTATAATGTGTCTTAAGGAGGATTCAAACCCAGGTCTTCCTGCTTAAAAAGCTACTTGAGGGCAGGGATCACCTCATTTTTGTCTTTGTATCTCTATAAAATAATAGTCCCTTAATAAATGCATGTTGAAAGAATGAATGACAAAGCACAATTTTAACAGCTACTCCTCTCTTTAAAAATATTTTCTAAATTTCTCCAATAGACAGAAAAAGAAAACTTGACAATTCTATTTGTGCAGGTATGTTTCAATCAAGTACAGCGCAAGTTTCCCAGGACATAGTAAAAGTCTAGTATATGATAATGTCCTTTAGAGCAGTAACAGTTTTCATTGTCCCAGACCATTTTCCAACTCACTTCTTCTATGGTATTCATAGGGTCATCATACATTTTGAGGTATAACAACTTCAAAGGTATGGTCTGATCCAAACCTTCCATCTTAATAAAGGGAAAACTGAGGTACAGAGTAATTTACTACAAAGATAGAAAATGTCAGAGTGAAGATTTGAACTCAATGCAAATAACTGACTCAAAATCAGTCATTCAGCATTAATTAAACATTTATTATATGTCATCCACTGTGATAAGCAGTAAGGAAATTAAGAAAGGCAGAAAAAGATTTGCAGAAGAAAATAAGAGGTATGTCATAGCAAAAGCAAATGAGCTGGGAAACAGATGGAAGAGAAAGAATTAAGAATAATTTATTTGGTCTTAGAAGTCATCTTTGCTATTCAACTAGAGAAAAATTTAAAAATTAAAAAAAATATTAGACAGTCCAGGAGATGGCAAGTTTTGTAACAGTAGAAAGAGTTTCGAGCAGAACCCACTAAAAGACAGAGTGAAACAAATTTATAGCCCAAGACACCCTGGATGGTTGATCAGAAAGGTAGATCAAGCGGAGCAGGGAGAGGAGTGCTGTTCGGCTTGGGCACACAGGCAAGGCAGGATTTGGCAAACCTGGAGCAGGCCTCAGTGGACTGAATCATGGGCAGCTGTGGCAGTTTCCAGACTTCTCAACCCACAAATGCCAAAGACAACTTAAAAGGTCAATGGGAAAAGTTTGTGCCTGCAGTGAACAAGAGAAGCACCAGGTCCCAGCCCCAGTTCCCTAGTACGGCCCCAGGGCAATGGCTGCTTCCAGAGCTTTGGCCCACAGACTGAGGGGGAATTGAATGGCTGATCACAGGGGGATTGCAGAGATCTCCTTGCTGGTGCTGAGGTAGGAATCTCTCGCTTTGCCTGTGCTTGGATCTGGGTCACAGTTCTGGGTGGCGGTCTTAAGGCAAGAAGGAACACTGGCGTGGTAGAGGTTGTAGTGGTGGAGAGAAAATCCTCCTCACAGTTCCAAAACAGAAAAGAGTGCTTATGGTCACTCATAGAGCAGAGCACAGGCCAGGAAAGGAGTAAACACCTCTCCCTTCATCATACCACCTTGGAAGAACTGAAAACTTACAGGTCCCTGGAAGTATAGCTGAAAACAGCTACACAAAACCCCCAAAGCTTGGGACAGTACATTCTCCACACTGGAAGCAGACCCCTACATAAAAAAAGTTTATAACTCAAGTAACAGTCTGGGATCATGAGCAAGCAGCTCTAAAAGAGCCAGACTACAGAATCTTACTTTGGTGACAAAGAAGATCAAAACATACAACCAGAAGAAGACAACAAAGTCAAAGCTCCTACATCCAAAGCCTCCAAGAAAAATATGAATTGGTCCCAGGCCATGGAGCTCAAAAAGGATTTTGAGAAGCAAGTAAGAGAAGCAGAGGAAAAACTGAGAGTGATGCAAGAAAATCATGAAAAACAAGACAACAGCTTGCTAAAGGAGACCCAAAAAAATACTGAAGAAAATAACACCTTAAAAAATAGCCTAACCCAAATGGCAAAAGAGAGGTCCAAAAAGCCAATGAGGAGAAGAATGCATTAAAAAGCAAAATTGGCCAAATGGAAAAGGAAGTCCAAAAAATTACTGAAGAAAATACTTCTTTAAAAATTAGAATAGAGCAATTGGAAGCTAGTGACTTTATGAGAAATCAAGACACTGTAAAATAAAACAAATCCAAAAGAATAAAAAAAATAGAAAGCAATGTGAAATATCTCACTGGAAAAACAACTGACCTGAAAAATAGATCCAGGAGACAGAATTTAAAAATGATTGGACTATCTGAAAGCCATGATGAAAAAAAGAGCCTAGACATCATCTTTCAAGAAATTATCAAAGACAACTGCTCTGATAATTTAGAACCATAGAAAATTTGACTTTCAAATACAAGACTCAAGTGAAACATGAAAAGGTAAACAAGAAAGAGAAATCATAAGAGACTTAGTGAGGTTAAACTATTTACATTCCTGCATGGAAAAATGATATTTGTAACTCATGAAACCTTTGTCAGTATTAGGGTAATTGGAGGGAAAAAAATATATGTATGTATGTATAGATAGATAGATAGATGGATAGATGGATAGATAGATAGATAGATAGATAGATAGATAGATAGATAGATAGATAGATAGATAGATAGACAGAGGACACAGGGTGAGTTGAAGATGAAGGGGTAATATCTAGAGAATAAAATTAAGGGTTGAGAAAGGATTATACTGGGAGGAGAAAGGGAGAGATAGAATGGGGTAAATTATCTCACATGAAACAGACAAGAAAAGGCTTTTACACTGGAGGGGAAACGGGGAAAGGTTAGAGGGAATGAGTGAATCTTATTCTCATAGGATTTGGCTTAAGGAGGGAATAACATACACACTCAATCAGGTATGGAAATCTATCTTACCCTACAGGAAAATAGGGGGGGAAGGGGACAAGAGAGCAGGGGAATGACAGAGGGGAGGGCAGGCTGGGGAAGGGAGTAATCAGAAGCAAACACTTCTGAGGACAGACAGGGTCAAAAGAAAGAATAAAATAAATGGGGGTCGGGATAGGACGAAGGGAAATATACTTAATTTTCCACAACACGACTACTATGGAAGTGTTTTGTACGACTACACATGTATAACCTGTATCCAGTTGCTTGTCTTTTCAATGAGGATGGGTGGGGAGGGAGGAAGGGAAAAAATATGGAACTCAAAGTTTTAAAAACACATGTTAAAAAAATTTGTTTTCACATACTACTGGGAAATAAGAAATATAGGAAATGGGATATTGACATATATCCTGTCCTACAGGAAAATAGAAGGGGAAGGGGAAGGGAATAAGGTGGCTGGGAGGAGATAGAAGGGAGGGCAGATTAGAGGAAGAGGTATACAGAATGCATGCCATCAGGGTGGGGGGAGGGATGAGATAGGGAGAAAATCTGGAACTCAAAATCTTGTGGAAGTGAATGTTGAAAATTAAAAAATAAATAAATTTTAAAAAAAGAAACTATTCTCCAAAAGTAATTGGCATGATGGCCTAACACTTAGGATATTGATAAGCTTCCTGCTAGCCTGAACACAAAAAATAAATAAATAAAAGCCAGGGACATGAAGAACTCCAGCTTCTCTCTCTGGCTTCTGTCTGCATGTCATCATGGGAAAGGAAAAAAAAGGGCAAGGAAGCAATGCTCAACTCAATCCATGCTGTAGTCTTGTTGTGATAAGACTATTATTTTTGTGAAGCAGCTTCCCCGGTAACCCTACTTTCCCATAAACAGCTGTCTCCCCATTGCAAATGGATCGGTCTGGAAGCCAAGTAGATGGGGCCGTTCAGATTTGGTGATTGCTGAGACAACATGAATCAAGTCATCAAACCCTCATGAATTGACCAAACACATTTACAGATGGAGATGACGGGTGATACCCAAATAAGCTAAGTAGCTTTGTAACCATGTTGCATATTTTTGCTGTTTTGACAAAGTAAACTTCCTTTATTAAATAAAAAAAAATAAATTAAATTAAAAAAATTTTTTTAAATTAAAAAAAAAAGAAAGAGCTTCAAGATCATGGTGAGAAGAACCCTGATATATCATATAATATAGACCAGGGGTGGGGAAGTTTTTCATGTTGGAAGGCCACATTAATATTTAGCTATAATCAAATAAGGCTACATTCAAGAAAATTCAATTAGATATACTTAAAAATTTGTTATTTTGTAAAAATCTAACTACTATATGCTTAATAATTTCAAAAAATGAAAACTATTTGTTAATTTTAAAGTTAACTTACCTTTTAATGACTTTGTTGTGTCTGCTTTTTGTTGGAAAGCATTTGAATATTTGGTTGCAGCATGGAGGTCCCCACTTTCAGTTGATCCTCTAGATGGGTATCAGCCATTTGTGATGTTAAGGTATCTTGATTTGGTTTGGCTAATTTTAGTGTGATGTCATGATTCTCAAAGTCAGTGGACTTTTCACTATATTCTCCAATTAATGAGTCTATAACAACTGCGTATTCTTCAAAAGATTTGCATGTATCATCCAGCTCATCAAGGACTTTTGCTGACTGGGGAAAACGTTCATTTGAAATTTCCTTTTAAAGATGAAGTGTTTTGAAAAAAAAATAGCTTTTTTCGAAATGGTTGCATTTTTTGTTAGGTATCATATATAGACTACGTTTTTACCTTGCAAAGAAATATTCAAGTCATTTTGATTTGACATGATATCACATAAAAATGCAGCATTCTTAGAGAAATCTTCTTTCAATAATTCACATTGCTGATTCTGTTCTTCATAAAGTTGAACTCTGTTCTCGCAGAGATAAAATTTTGGCTAACACTTGCTCCTGTGATAGGCAACATACTTTAGAATAACACGGCAAATCCACACTGAAAACCTCATCATTCAACTTTAGCATATTATGAAACTGATGATGCTGTGTTGCATTTGCACAAATATAGTTAACAATACTTGTAACATTGCAAAGTGTCATTTAAAATAGTAGCTTTACAACAGAGATTTTGCTGATGCAAGATACAATGAAAAGAAAGGAGAGCATCTAGATCTGTTAATACATTTTCTTTTATCTGTACAATAAACCCTTCGTGGTTTCCTGTCATGGAAGGTGCGCCATCTGTATATATACTCACTAAATTTCCCAAATTCAGTCATGATATTTATCTTGAAAGTTGTTGAAGATATCTATTCCTGTGTTCTGTTCACAAGAGTGCCCAAAGTGAGTAACTCTTCATAGCAAAGAAAGTCTTCTGTTAGGACCTGATTGAAGTATAAAAGCTACACTGTCAGTAGTATTAGTTGATTCATCCAAAGCGATTGAATAATATATATTTTTCTTTTGAAGTACTGCATGAAGTTGCCGTGTTAAGTTGAAGGCTAATTCATGCTGTTGATGAGTTACGGTTCTCCTTGAAAGAGGCAGTTGTTGTTTGTACTTTAAAACATTATTGGGGTCTAAGCATCCTACAACTTCAACAATGCATTCTTTCACAATTTCTACATCACTGAATGGCTTCCCCTTTTTCATGAGGATATAAGCCACTTTATAAGTTGTTTCATTGGCATTATTTCCAGGTCTTATTGCTGCCTGAAAGAATTGTCTTTGCTTTTGCTTTTCATGTTTTAATTTCTGCAATACAACCTTTCACAACTCTCCCTCTAATTTAAAATATGTGGTCCTTATGAGTATTATAATGCTGATGAGCACTAAATTTCTTTAATGCTGATATTGCAGTATCATACAGCAAGCAAATCACCTTATCTTTAGCAGAAACAAGGGTAATATTGCAATTCCCAATCCTCATTAAAAAAAAACTGTTTTCTTCCTTCAGCATCCACTTGGTCTTCTTTGATATGATGGGCTGTTAAGCAGACACAATTAAAAAATACTGGCAAATTGTGCAACTATCCACAAATTCTACTTCAAACAGAAACACAGTGCACCATTGTCAAAAGCTGATAACAGACTGGTGTACTCGACCCCCATAAACTCTTGCCAATCAGCCTCATGAGGTAGTGGCGCTAGTGAGGCAGGGGAAGCTAGAACTAAATAATGAGTGTAGCAGCCATCAATTTAGCCCTTATGGCATACTAATGTTCTAATTGTGTAAGTCAATCAGGGAGGATTATTTCATTGAAACTTATTTTATTCTTTGATATTTTAAATACACTCATTTTAAAAATAATATAAAAGATGAACAAAAATATATTAATAAAAATAAAAGAATTTTTTTGTAAAATTTGTATTCTGTCAAAAGGCTGCACTTAAGGACCTAGAATATGTGGCCTTAAGATTGCAGGTTCCCCATCTCTGATATAGACTATGTCCCAGAAACAGGAGCAACTATCAAGATGGAAAACTCCACTAAATATCCTCAAACCAATACTCACTCATGCCACGAGGCCAGCTTTCAATCCACTTCACATGATACTACAATGACATCTATTTATGTACACATATAAATATGTGTATGGATATATAAGGCTTGGAGATAGTGTTTAACTTATTATTTCTTTAATAATATTTCTTAAATACTGTTGTGTTTAGTATTATTATATTTAATAGTATTTTGATATTACTGTATTTAGTATTATTATATTTAATAAATACTCTTGTCTCTAGTAGTATGTTAAAATACTATTAAAATTTCTTGGAAATCTTCCTTGATATTGAGTTATTTAACTTCTTTAGTTTTTAACAAGTTCTGAAGAAATGAAAATATTTTTCTATACTATTTTCTATCTCTATGCATATTTTTAAAGAAATTAGCTACTCAATGCATTTCATCAAACAATTTATCACATATCATGTGGTACTCTGTTCTGCTCTTAGAGTACCTGCCTCTAATGACTCTAATCCTCCTTCTTTGTTGATTCTAATCTACTATGAATTAAGCCATAGGACATAACCAAACTACTTAAAAATTATATGTTAAGAAGTGGTCTAAATGGGAATCAAAGGAATAAAGAGAGTAGATTTAAAATGAGGAGTTTGTGGGAGATATTTTAGATAATCAGAGATCTTTTTCATCTCCAGGTACATATTTGTCATCCAAAAATTAGAAGTGTTACAATTTCAAATTCATGATAAGTAGGATATTAATATAATATTCTGAAAGGGGATTTGAGATCTTTGAATCTTAGGCAAAAAGCACCTATACAAAAGCATCTATTTTACGCCTCTTAAAACCTTTATATTCTCATTCTTCAATGTATTTTAGGCTAGTTATCATTCAGAATGGAAAAAAAAGACATAGTACATTCAAATACTCTCCACTACCAAGAACCATGGACAACTAAAAATAACTTGACTTCAAGTACAGTCCTAAGGTTGTGAAAGGCTGAAGGATATTTAACATAAAACTGAAAAATCTTAAATAACATTATTTACATGACACAGCTAATAAACTGAGAGCATGAATAATATTCATGGTTTCCATGATTCTATATTGCTTCCAAAGCTGGGTAATTAAATACAGTGGTGGTAATAATATTGTTAAAAGATTTTTTGTGGTTTTGCATGATTTGGGAATCTCAATCTATACAACACAATAAAACCCTTGGGGCAGCTACATGCCAGCATTTATATCATGTCATGGATCTGAGAGTTAGAGCCAAAAGACCATAAAAATAATTTAATCTAACAACTTCATTTTATAGATAAAGAAACAGAGGCTCAGAAAAATTAAATGAATTGTCCAAGGTCACAAAGGTTAGAAAAGTTGCCAAGTCAGTAGTAGAACCAAGGCCTCCTGACTCTCAGGCCAATGTTTTTTTCACCACAGTGTGTTTCCTTCTACTATGGAATATGACCTCATTCCAAATTATCTTAAAGAATAAGCATGTTATCTAAACCAAAATTAACCATACTGAAATAAGCACAATACTCCTTCCTACTGCCATGTTTTCAAAAGACTTTGCTGGGACATTTTGTTAAATCCCGAAGATATCACTTTTTTGAATTTAACTAAATTCTAACGTCATAAGGTCACATATTTAGATCTGCAAGAGACATTAGAGATCACCTATTTCAGCATGCCTCACTGTACAGATGAAGAAACTGAGACTTGAAGTGATGTGCCCAAATGTGCACACAAGTAAAAGGGGTAGAGTCAAGATTCAAACCCAGATCCTAGGACTCCAAATCCAGGTATAATTCTGCTATACCACACTACCTGGATTTTGCCTGCCAACTTGTTATATATAAAATAAAAGTGGTAGTAGAGATTTGAGGGAAAATGTTGAGAAAGTACATGTTTATCTACATGAGAATGAAGGGAAAGGATTATTACAGGAAAAAAAGGGACAGTCAAGTCCTTGGTTAAGATGTCATGAGGGTGTATTTCCGTAAACTTGTAATTTGGGGACAAACAGCGTAGCCAATATTTACTTAAGTAAGCTATTATGCATCTTATTGTTCAAGAACTACCTTGCCACAACCAATCTTAAGACTTTAGTCTCTACATTTAAAACCTAAAAATGGAAGGTTTCTTTATCCTCTCTCATCCCAACTCCACGTCTTTATGCAGAGATGGAGTAACTCTCCCGCTAACAGTGCCATGTGGCAAATTTCAAACTAAATTGAGTTCTGTAAAAAGGTGAAAGAAATATAATTGTGCCTATAAAAATCCTTACTAAACTTTGAAAGAAAAGAACTCTGAACTCTATCAAAAGATGACCTTATTCATTAAACATCATTAAGAGAGACTGTAAAAAATTCACACGTTTTCTCCCTTAAGCAGGTCACTGATTCAATGTCTTGAGAGCAGAAACAACTCTGGAAGGTCAAAATAAGTAAATATTATTGTGATCACTTTTCATAATTGATTTCAAATGCATGCACTTTCTTTTCTTCAGAGATCTAAGGAATACAGCCAATATTTACTCAGAACTCAGTCCATATCTACATAAATACTTCAGCAAAGCCATTTTTCTCATCAGTAAAAGGGGAATACTCCTCTTCCTACTACTACCACTATTTTTTTATTATTATTAATTTATTTTTAGTTTTCAACAATCACTTCCATACACTATTGAGCTTTAAATTTTTTTCCCCTTCCCTGCCCAAGACGATGTATAATCTGATATAGGCGCTACATATGCATTCCTATTAAACATATTTTCACATTAGTCATGTTGTAAGGAAGAATTAGAACATTGGAAGAGGAACCACAAGAAAGAGGAAACAAAATTAAACAGAAGGAAAAAATACAAGCCAATAGTATGCTTTGATCTGAATTCAAACTCCATAGTTCTTTCTCTGGATGTGGATAGCATTTTCCACTATGGGACTTTTGGAGATGTCTTAGATCCTTGCATTGCTGAGAAGGGCTAAGTCTACCAAAGTTAGTCATCGCACAACGTGGCTGTTACTGTGTACAACATTCTCCTAGTTCTGCTCACTTCACTCAGCATCAGTCCACACAAGTCTTGCCATGTTTTTCTGAAGTCTGCCTGCTCATCATTTCTTATAGCACAACAGTATTCCATCACATTCATATACCACAACCTTTTCAGCCATTCCCCAGTTGAAGGGAATCCCTTCAATTTCTAATTCATTGCACCCACAGAAAGAGATGCTATAAATATTTTTGTACATGTAGGTCTTTTCTCCATTTTTATGATCTCTTTGGGATACAGCCCTGGAAGGGCTATTGATGGGTCAAAGGGTATGCACATTTTTATAGTCCTTTGGGCATAATGCCAAATTGCTTTCCAAAATGATTGGATCAATTCACAACTCCACCAACAATGCATTAGTGTTCCAATTTTTTTTATCGTTTTCCTGTTTTGTCATGTTGGCCAATCTGATAGTTGGGAGGTAGTACCTCAGAGTTGTTTTGATTTGTATTTCTCTAATCAATAATGATTTAGAGCATTTTTTCATATGACAATAGATAGCTTTAATTTTGTCATCTGCAAACTGCCTGTTCATATCCTTTGACCATTTGTCAATAGGGAATGAGTTGTATCCTTACAAATTTGACTTAGTTCTCTATATATTTTAGAAATGAGGCCCTTATCAGAGGCACTGGTTGTAAAAAGTCTTTCCCAGTTTTCTGCTTCCCTCCGAATCTTGCATTGACTTTGTGCAAAAATGTTTCAATTTGATATATTAAAAATTATCCATTTTGCATTTCATAATGTTCTCTTTCCCCTGTTTGGTCATAAATTCTTCCATTCTCCATAAATCTGACAAGTGAACTATTACTTATTCTCCCAGTATGCTTACAGCTTTTATATCTAAATCAAGAACCAATTTGGCTTTATTTTGGTACATGGTATAAGATTTTGGTTTATGGCTAGTTTGTGCCATACTCTTTTCCAGTTTTCCCAGCAGTTTTTGTCAAATAGTGAATTCTTATCCCAGAAGCTAGGGTCTTTGGGTTTACCGGATAGTAGATTATTATAGTCATTGACTCCTGTGTCTTACGTACCTAACCTATTCCACTGATCCACCACTCTATTTCTTAGCCATTACCAAGTAATTTTGATGACTGCTGCTTTATAATACAATTTAAGATCTGGAACGGCTAGGTCACCTTCCCCTGCGTTTCTTTTCATCAGTTCCCTTGATATTCTGGACCTTTTGTTCATCCAAATGAATCTTATTATTTTTTCTAGTTTTATAAAATAATTTTGGTAGTTTAATTGATATGGTACTGAATAAGTAAATTAGCTTAGGTAGAATTGTCATTTTTATTATATTAGCTCAGTCGACCAATTAGCAAATAATGTTTTCCCAATCATTTAGATCTGACTTTATTTGTGTGAAACATGTTTTACAATTGTGTTCATATAGTTCCTGGGTTTGTTTTGGTAGGTAGACTCCTAAATATTTTATAACGTCTACGGTAACTTTAAATGGAATTGCTCTTACTGTCAGGCTTTGTTGGTAATATATAGAAATGCCAATGATTTATGTGGGTTTAATTTATAGTCTGCAGCTATGTTAAAGCTGTTTATTATTTCAAGTACTTCTTTACGTGATTCGTTGAGTATACCATCATATCATCTATAAACAGTGATAGCTTTGTTTCTTCTTTGCCTATTCTAATTCCTTCAGCTTCTTTTTCTTCTCTTATTGCTAAAACTAATGTTTCCAGTATGATATTGAATAATAATGCTGATAATGGACATTCTTGTTTCATCTCCAATCTTATTGGAAATGCTTTTAGCTTATCCCAATTACATATGATGCTTGCTGAAGGTTTTAGGTAGATGCTACTTATCATTTTAAGGAACACCCCATTGATTCTTATGGTTTTTACTGTTTTTAATAGGAATGGGTGAAGCATTTTGTCAAAACTGTTTCTGCATCTATTAAGATGATCATGTGGTTTCTGTTAGTTTTACTGTTGATATGACCAATTATGCTGATAGTTTTCCTAATATGGAACCAGCCCTGCACTCCTGGTACAAATCCTATCTGGTCATAGGGTATTATTCTTGTGATAAGTTGCTGTAATCTCTTTGCTAATATTTTATTTAAAATTTTTGGATCTATATTCATTAGGGAAATTGGTCTATAATTTTCTTTCTATTTTGACTCTTCCAGATTTAGGTTATTAGCACCATAATTGCATCATCAAAAGAATTTGGTAAGATCCCTTCTTCGCCTATTTTCCCAAATAGTCTATGTAGTATTGGGATTAATTGTTCTTTAAGTGTTTGATAGAATTCATTTGCAAATCCATCTGTCCCTGGAGATTTTTCCCTACGGAATTCATCAGTGATTGTTCATTTTCTTTTTCTGAGATGGGGTTATTTAAGTATTTTACTTCCTCTTCTGTTAATCTGGGCAATTTGTATTCTTGTAAATATTCATCCATTTCACTAAGATTGTCAAATTTATTGGCATATAGTTAGGCAAAATAGTTCCTAATTATTGTTTTAATTTCCTCTTCATTAGTAGGGGATTCACCTTTTCATTTTTGATACTGGTAATTTGGTTTGCTTCTTTCTTTTTTGAAAAAATTAAATTAACCAAAAGTTTATTATATTGTGTTTTTTTTCATAAAACCAGCTCTTAATTTTATTTATTAGTTCAATAGTTTTCTTAATTTCAATTTTATTAATCTTTTCTTTGGTTTTCGGTATTTTTTTTTTTTTGGTTTTCAGTATTTCTAATTTGGTATCTAATTGAGGATTGTTAATTTGTTCTTTTTCTAGTTTTTTTTAGTTTCATACCCAATTCATTGATCTCCTTTTTCTCTGTTTTATTCATGTAAGCATTTAGAGATATAAAAATTCCCCTAAGAACTGCTTTCACTGAATCCAAAAGATTTTGGTATGTTTTCTCATTACTATCATTCTCTTGAATGAAATTATTGATTGTTTCTATGGTTTATTGTTTGGCCCATTCATTCTTTAGGATAAGTTTCCAATTAATTTTTAGTCTATCTTTCCATGGCCTTTTATTACATAATTTTATTGCATCACGATGTGAAAAAGATGCATTTAATGTTTCTGCCTTTCTACATTGGATTTTGAGGTTTTTAATGCCCTAGTACATGGGTCAATTTTTGTGTAAGTGCCACGTACTGCCGAAAAAAGAAAAGATTCCTTTCTATCTCCATTCAGTTTTCTCTGTAGGCCTACCATATCTAACTTTTCTAAAATTCTATTCACCCTTAACTTCTTTCTTGTTTATTTTGTGGTTGGATTTATCTAGTTCAAAGAAGAGGAGGTTAAGATCCCCCACTAGTATAGTTTTGCTGTCTATTTCTTCCTCTAACTCCCTTAACTTCTCCTCTAAGAATCTGGATGCTATAACACTTGGTGAATATATGTTTTACTAGTAATGATACTACTTCATTGGCTATGGTGACTTTTAGCAGGATGTAGTTTCCTTCCTTATTTCTTTTAATAAGATCTATTTTTGCTTTTGCTTTGTCTGAGGTCAGGATTGCTACCTCTGCTTTTTTTTTTTTTTGTTACTTTAGCTGAAGCATAATATATTCTACTCCAGCCTTTTACCCTGTGTGTATCCCTCTGTTTCAAATGTGTTTCTTGTAAATAACATATTGTAGGATTATGGTTTTTAATCCATTCTGCTATCTGCTTCTGTTTTATGGGAGAATTTATCCCATTCACATTCACAGTTATGATTATTATCTATTCCTTTCTCTCCATTCCAATTCCCTCCACCTCTCTTTTCTTTTCCCTTTTCCCTCCTACTGCCTATAAGGCAAGTTAGATTTCTATACTTAACTGATTATGTTATTCCCTCCTTGAGCCAAATCTAATGGGAGTAAGGTTCAAACTATGCTCATGTCCCTTCCTTCTTTCTCTCTGCTGTAACAGGTTTTTGTGCCTTTTTCCTGTAATATAATTTACCCATGTCTGCCTCCTCCTTTCCTTTTCTCCCAGTAAAGTCCCTTAATTAGATCCACTTAATCTACTTACTTAGATCCATTTAACCAACCTAATTAAATTTTTTTATCATGACATCAAAGTCAATTTATACCCACGCCCTCTGTCTATGTATACCCGTTTAAAATGGTATAATAACAATACAGTTCTCAAGAATTACAAGTGTCATCTTCCCTTGTGCAGATGCAAACAGTTTGCCCTTATTAATAACATGCTGTTTTTTTCTGTCCTGTTAACCTTTTTATGTCTCTCTTGAGTCTTATATTTGAAGATCAAATTTTCTGTTGAACTACTGTCTTTTTATTAGAAAGGTTGGAAGTCACCTATTTTGTTGAATGTCCATCTCCTCCTCTGAAAGATTATGCTTAGTTTTGCTGGGTAGTTGATCCTTGGTTGTAATGCAAGCTCCTCTGCCTTATAGAATATAGTATTCCATGCCCTATGATCTTTTGATCCTGACTGTGGTTCCCTAATATTTAAATTGTTTCTTTCTGGCTGCTTGCAGCATTTTCTCTTTGACCTGGTAATTTTGGAATTTGGCTACTATATTCTTTGGCATTTTCAATTTGGGATCTCTTTCAGAAGATGATTGGTGGATTCTTTCTATTACTATTTTACCCTCTGTTTCCAGGACCTCAGGGAAGTTTTCCTTGATGATTTCCTGACAGATGATGTTCAGGCTCTTTTTTTTTTTCAGGTAGACCAATAATTTTTAAATTGTCTCTCCTTGATTGATTTTCCAGGTCAGTTGTTTTACCAGTGAAGTATTTTATGTTTTCATCTATTTTTTTCATTCTTTTGTTTCTGTTTGCCTGATTCTCACTCTCTCATAGAGTCACTAGCTTCCATTTGCCTAATTCTAATTTTTAACAAAATTGTTTTCTTCTATTAGATTTTGTACCTCCTTTTCCATATGGCCCACTTTATTTGGAGTTCTTCTCCTCAGTGAGTTTTTGTGCCTCCTTTTCTATTTGGCTAATTTTGCTTTTTAAGGAGTTGTTTTCTTCAGTGTATTTTTGTTCCTAGTTGGTCAATTGTATTTTTTAGGGATTTGTTTTCTTCATTGTACTTTTTTTCTCATTTGGCCAACTGTATTTGGGGGGTGGCAATTGGGGTTAAGTGACTTGCCCAGGGTCACACAGCTAGTAAGTGTCAAGTGTTTGGTCTGAGGCCAGATTTGAACTCAGGTCCTCCTGACTTCAGGGCCAGTGCTCTGTTCACTGCGCCAGCTAGCTGCCCCCCAATTATATTTTTTTAAGGACTTGCTTGCTACAGTTAATTTTTTGTCCTTCCTTTTCCAATCTATTGACTCTCTCTTGCATACTTCTTATTTCTTTTCCCTATTTTTCTTCTACTTCTCTTATTTAACTTTTAAAATCCTTCTTGAGCTCTTCTAAGAAGGCTTTTTGGGCTTGAGACCAGATCATATTTCATTTTGAGGTTTTGGATGTGGGTATATTGACAATGGTGTCCTCTTCTGAATTTCTGCCTTGATCTTCCCTGTCCCCATAATAAGAATCCATAGATTCTTGTTGTTGTACGTTTCTTTTTGCTTATAATATTTGCTTATTTCCTGACTTTTTAAAAATATTGAGCTCTCCTGTTGGAGAGCAGAGAGCACTGACTTAAGCTCTCATTTCTTTTCCCAGTTTTTCTTCTACCTCTCTTATTTGACTTTTAAAATCTTTCTGGAGCTCTTCCAAGAAGACTTTTTGGGTTTCAGACCAGTTCACACTCCCTTTTGAGGTTTCAGGTGTGGGTATGTTGACAATGTGGTCCTCTTCTGAATTCTTGCCTTCATCTTCACCTTCCCTATAATAAGAATCTATAGTCATTGTATGTTTCTTTTTGCTCATGGTGTTTGCTTATTTCCTGGCCTTTAAAAAGATTGAGCTCTCCTGCTGGGGAGCAGGGGGCACTGACCCAAGTTTCTTGTGTTGGGAGCCCAGGGCCTGGTCATTGGCTTTGTACTGGGGCCTCCAATGCTGGCAGTTGGAGGCTATAGGGTTCTGGAAGCTTACCTGGTGTTGGGCTGGAATCAGCAACACCCCTAGCTAGGGCTAGGGGTGGTAAGTCTGGCCCCTAGACGACACCTGCTCACCTGGACCTTTTGCTCCTTTCTTTGTCTCCTTGCATATGTATGTTTCACTGCTGCAGGATGTTTCTCCTCCTGGAGCTTTCCCTCTTGGATTTGTGCTTCCCAGAGTTTTGCTGAGGCAGCAGGAGACTTGGTTGATGGAGAATACTGTGGCATGCAGTGGTTTTCAAAGCCAGTTTCCACTGGTTCCCCTGCCCATACTGAGGCAATCGGGGGTCCTGGTGTTGGTGCTTGCCTGCTCTACCAGCTGAGTTTCAAGATCTTCCCCTGGTATGCTGAGGTGGAGCTTTCCACTGGCTTACTGGGACATCTCCCATTCCGTACTGCTTCCCCTCCCCCAGGGCAAGAAGAGCCTTTCCAAGCTTCCTGGGCTACAGGACTGCTGCACCCCACCTTTCTGCTGATTCAGCTGTTCCAAGGATTTTCCTGGGGTGATACTTTCTGGGCTTTCAGAAGTTAATGAGGGAAGCTGAGAGTGACTTACTTCTTACTTCCCCATCTTAGCTCCCAAAACTCCAACTACTACTACTACGACTAATAATAATACTAATGATGATGATGATGATGATGTGGAAATCAAATGAGATAAAACAATTAAGCCATATAGCATTATATAAATGCAAGTTAGTCTTAAGGTGTTTAATACTTTCACTGCTATCAGAACAAACACAAAGCATTATTCTAGGTAAAAGAAAGAAAATAAAGAAATCCAAAGGTTTGATTATAAAGCAAGAAGCTAATAACTTAATAAATACAAATAAACAGAAAACACATATATCAAAATCAATATTGTTCTTCAAAGTAGTCACACAGTAGCAATACATACTATGATCCCTGCTAATCAGGCTAGACTTTTTTTTTCCCCAATCAGCAGGGAAACTGTTCCTGAGATTTGATTGGGTCAGGAAACTACAGCTCAAAAGTCCATGTTCCTCTAGGGCATAAAAATGCAGAGTTCCTTAGACAATAAATATTCCAGTACAGGGTGAGTCAGCATCCCCTTCTGACTCATCACACCCTCCAGACTAGACAAGTTTTCTTAAAGGAATGAAAGTCCTCAATTGATAAATGGTCAAAGGGTATGAACAGCCAGTATTCAGATGAAGAAATTAAAGCTATCTATAGACATATGAGAAAATGCTCTAAATCACTATTGATTAGAGAAATGCAAATCAAAACAACTCTGAGGTTCCACATCACACCTATCAGATTGGCTAACATGACAAAACAGGAAATTGATAAATGCTGGAAAAGATGTGGGAAAATTGGAACACTAATGCATTGTTGGTGGAGTTGTAAAATGATCCAACCATTCAGGAGAGCAATTTGGAACTATTTCCAAAGGGCTATAAAACTGTGCATACCCTTTTTTATAAGTTGTTGCAGTTGTTGGGTTTTTTGTTTTTGTTTTGTTTTGTTTTTGCTTTTTGGTGAGGTAATCAGGGTTAAGTGACTTGCCCAGGGTCACACAGCTAGTAAATGCCAAGTGTCTGAGGTCAAATTTGAACTCAGGTCCTCCTGACTCCAGGGCCAATGCTCTATCCACTACGCGACCTAGCTGCCCCATGCGTATATCCTTTGACCTAGCAACACCATTTCTAGGTCTGTATCCCAAAGAGATCATAAAAATGGGAAAATGACCACATTTACAAACATATTTATAGCAGCCCATTTTGTGGCGGCCCAGAATTGGAAATTGAAGGGATTGAGGAATGGCTGAACAAGTTGTGGTATATGAATGTAAAGGAATCCTATTGTGGTATAAGAAATGATGAGCAAGCAGATTTCAGAAAAACCTGGAAAGACTTACATCAACTGCTGATGAGTGAAGTGAGCAAAACAAGGAGAACATTGTACACAGTAATAGCAACATTGCACAATGGCTGATTTTGATAGACTTACCTCTTCTTAGCAAAATAAGGCTTCTAAGACAACTCCAAAAGACTAATGATAGAAAATGATATCCACATCTAGAGAAAGAACCATGGAGTCTGAATGCAGATCGAAGAACACTATTTGCTCTCTCTTTTTTTGTTGTTTTGTTTTGTTTCTTCTTTCTCATGGTTCCTGCCATTGGTTCTAATTTTTCTTTACATGACTAATGTGAAAATATGTTTATCATGAATGCATATGTAGAGTCTATACCAGATTGGAAGGGTAGGGGAGAAAATTTGGAACTTAAAATCTTATGGAAACTAAAAAATTTGAAAACTAAAAATAAATTAAAAAAATTTTAAAACAGAAATGAGAGGTGTAAGAGCGAGAGAAAGGGGGAGAAGGAAAAAGTTCATATACATGAACTAGTACCATATCCTTGTTGAGTACCCTTTCTACATGGTAGTCAAGCAAACTTATTTTTTTATTGTGTTTGGTTGTCTGTGGATATTTCATATCATTCCAAAACCATGTTTGAACCTTTGGACTGACCTAGACCAGAACACCCTGGAAAGAGTATACATACTTACAATGCAACTATTGATCAAAATACTCCTCAAACTTCTGTTTAAAGTTGCTAATTTATAAGTCACACCAGAAAATCATTACTTTATTTTTGATTAAATATTGAGTAAAAAATGGTATTCCCTATACCGATTATCACCTTGTTCAACAGAAGTAGTTCCACATTACTTGTGCCTTTTTCTAAAAATCAAAGGAAGAAGACTCTAAGAGTTGTTCAAAGAATACTCTGAACAATGGCATCACTGTGGGGATGAGTGGACAATATTCATTGGATAGACTGGCTCAAGTTATTTGAAACAGTTATTAGAGATCAGTGGCATTCTTTTATATTCTTTTATAGTCCTTCACATATGATTTAAAAAATATATAAAACCAGAAAAAGAGGTAAGCTGGTCACAAGGGAGAGTGAGAGATAACAGGAACAAACTACTATCCATGAAATAATAAGACTCAGAGGATTACTTTCAGTTCTTTGGGTAAATCATAGGATTATAATCCATCAAGGAGCTATCATCTGCTTACAATTTTCCTGAGTTAAAGAAAAAAAATATATTTTCATTACTCACTAGTAGTCTTTCTTGACGGTCTTCCCTACCTTTCCCCCCACCCCCCGTCCTAGCTTCTTTGCATCTATTACAACCCTAATAATTTCCCTAATTTTATTTTAATTTAAGTGCTGTTATTCAATGACCAAATTATTTCTCCCTAATATTTTCTTTTTATACCCCTTTTTAAAAGTATTCCTTTTCAGATAATCCACCCCCTTAAAAATAATTGTCATTTCTATTTTTCTCAATTATTATCTACTTAAGAATTCTTTTAGGGGCATAGCCAGGATGGCAGAGCAAAAGCAATGACTTGCTTGAGGTCTACCCTAAAGCTCTCCAAATACCTATAAAAATGACTCTAAACAAATTCTAGAGCAGCAGAGCCCACAAAAAGAAACAGTGAAACAAATTTCCAGCCCAAGACAACCTGGATGGTTGATGGGAAAGGTCTACTGAGCTGGGCTGAGAGAGGAGCACAGTTCAGTGTGGGCCACTGGCAAAGACAGGGCCCCGTCGACAGGGCCTGGAAGAGGCCTCAGAGGACTGAATCACAGGCAGCTATGGCAGTTTCCAGACTTTTCAATCCACAAATGCCAAAAACAATTTAGAAGGTCAGTAGAAAAGATCTAATGGACCTGGGTGAGAGAAGAGCATGGTCCAGCCACAGCCCTGGCATATTCTGAACTCTTGGCCTACCCTAGTGGCTGATCAGAGGGGGATTGTAGGGATCTCTTTGCTGGCACTGAGGCACGATTCTCTTGCTTTTGCTGTTCTGGGGTGAGAAGTGCTAGCGTGGTGGACCTTGTGGCGGTGGAGAGGGAATCCTCCTCACAGTTCCAAGGAAGAAAAGAGTGATTATGGTCACTCAAAGACCAGAGCACAGGTCAGGAAAAGAGTAAACACCTCTCCTTTGATCATACCACCTTGGAAGAACTGAAAATTTACAGGTCCCTGGAAGTATATCTAAAAACAGCTGCAGAAAACCCCTGAAGCTTGAGACAGAAAACCCTCCACACTGGAAGCTGAGCCGTACCTTAGCAAAGAGTTTAGAAGTCAAGTAATTGGCTGGGAGCATAAGCAAACAGCACAACAAACTCAGACCACAGAATCTTACTTTGGTGACAAAGAAGATCAAAACATACAACCAGAAGAAGGCGACAGAGGCAAAGCTCCTATATCCAAAGCCTCCAAGAAAAATACGAATTGGTCTGAGGCCATGGAGCTCAAAAAGGATTTTGAGAAGCAAGTAAGAGAAGCACAGGAAAAGATGGGAAGAGAAATGAGAGTAATGCAAGAAAATAATGAAAAACTAGGGGCAGCTAGGTGGCGCAGTGGTAGACCACCGGCCCTGAAGTCTGGAGGACCTGAGTTCAAATCCAGCCTCAGACCAAACACTTGACACTTACCAGCTATGTGACCCTGGGCAAGTCACTTAACCACAATTGCCTAAAAAAAAAAAGAAAAACTAGTCAACAGCTTGTTAAAGGAGACCCAAAAAATACTGAAGAAAGTAATACCTTAAAAAATAGCCTAATCCAAATGGCAAAAGAGGTCCAAAAAGCCAATGAGGAGAAGAAGGCCTTCAAAAGCAGAATTGGCCAAATAGAAAAGGAGGTCCAAAAGCTCACGGAGGAAAATAATTCCTTAAAAATTAGAATGGAGCAAATGGAAGCTAATGACTTTATGAAAAATCAAGAAATTATAAAAATCAAAAGAAAGAAAAAATAAAAGACAATGTAAAATATCTCATTGGATAAACAACTTACCTGGAAAACAGATCCAGGAGAGACAATTTAAAAATTATTGGACTATCTGAAAACCATGATCAAAAAGAGCCTAGACATCATCTTTCAAGAAATTATCAAGGAAAATTGTCCTGATATTCTAGAACCACAAGCTAAAATAGAAATTGAAAGAATCCACCAATCGCCTCCTGAAAAAGATACCAAAAGGAAAACTCCTAGGAATATTATAGCCAAATTCCAGAGTTCCTAGGTCAAGGAGGAAATATTGTAAGCAACCAGAACGAAACAATTGTGGAAACACAGTCAGGATAACTAAGATTTAGCAGCTTCTACATTAAGGGATCATGGGCTTGGAATATGATATTCTGGAGATCAAAGGAGCTAGGATTACAACCAAGAATCACCTACCCAACAAAACTGAGTATAATCCTGCAGGGGAAAAATTGTCATTCAGTGAGATAGAGGAATTTAATGCATTCTTGAGATGCCAGAGCCAAACAGAAAAATTGACTTTTAAATAAAAGACTCACGAGAAGCATGAAAAGGTAAATAGCAAAGACAAATCACAAGGAACTTATTAAAGCTTAACTGTTTACATTGCTACATGGAAAGATGATATTTATAATTCATGAGACCTTTCTCAGTATAAGGGCAGATGGAAGGAATATATATATATATAGACAGAGGGCACAGGGTGAGCTGAATATGAAGAGATGATATCTAAAAAATAAAAATAAGGAATGAGAGAGGATTGTACTGGGAGGAGAAAGGGAGAGGTAGAATTGGGTAAATTATCTCACATGAAAGAGGCAAAAAAAAGCTTTTACAATGGAGGGTAAGAAGAGGGAGGTGAAAGGGAATGAGTGAATCTTACTCTCAACAAATCTGGCTTAAGGAGGGAATAACATACACACTCATTTGGGTTTGGAAATTTATCTTACCTTACAAAAAAATATGGGAGAAGGCGATAGAGGGTAATGATACAAGGTAAAGTAGATTGGGGGGGGAGGGAGTAACCAGAAGCAAATACTTTTGAGGAGGGACAGGGTCAAAGGAAAGATTACAATAAATGGGGAGTGAGATAAGATGAAGGGAAATACAATTAGTTTTTCACAATATGACTACTATGGAAGTGTTTTGCATGACTACATATGTATAACTTATATCGAACTGCTTGCCTTCTCAAGAAGAGTGGGTTGAAAGGGAGGAAGGGAGAGAATTTAGAACTCAAAGTTTTAAGAATGAATGTTAAACATTGTTTTTACATGCAACTGGGAAATAAGATATACAGGCAATGGGGTATAGAAAACTATCCTGCCCTACAGGAAAATAGAAGGGGAAGGGGATAAGAGAAGAGAAGAAGGGTAATAAAAAGGAGAGTAGATTGGGAGAAGGGGTATTTAGAATTCACGCCATCTTGGGGTGGAGGTAGGGGAGAGATGGGGGAAAATTTGGAACTCAAAATCTTGTGGAACTGAATGTTGAAAACTAAAAATTAATTAATTAAATAATTAAAAAAAGAAAACTAGATTCCTAAAAACCAGAGTATATATACACAATATTTTTATCTTTAGGATATATATGCACTAAACCTCTGCAAATTTGAGATTCCTACTGAGTTCGCCACCCAGGAATGTCAAAGTAAGCATTCTGTAGGCTACAGAATATATTATTTTCTCCTTTCATAGATGAATGTATTAAAGAGTTGATAATTTAAAAAAAAAAAAGAAGTCTTTTAGCTCACCATCTCTTAACAGGACTATTGCACTGACCTCCTATTTGGTGTCCCTGACACAAGTCTCTGTTCCCACTCCAATCCATCCCCAAGGAAGCTGCCAAAGAGATTCTCCTAAGACACAGGTCTAATTGTATCAACTCTGCCCAATAAATTTCAATGGCTCTCTATTGTCTTTATGATCAAATCTAAAATCCTGAGTTTGACAGTTGAATCTCTTCCCAACTGAGCCTCATTCCTATCTTTCTAATCATCTTCTGCTTTACCCACCGTTTTGCACTCTGTAACTCAGGCAAACTGGATTATTCAATGTTCTGGACATTCTATTTCCCATTTAGATGCCTTTACAACTGGCTAGGCCCTCATGCTTGAAATGCATTTCTTCCTTACTTCTTTCTTCTGTCATCCCTAGTTTCCTTCGGGACTCAGCTCAAGTGCCACTTCATACATGAAGCCTTTCCAAATTCCATCTCCCCACCCCACACCTCCCTGAATATTATTATCTTTTCACAACTTTATCCTATGCAAATCCCCCTCTGTCAGAATGTAAAATTACATACCCAATGTGGTTCTATGATCCTGGATGCTACTAATTAGAAAGGTGTATAAAACAAGGGGTGGGGGTGGGGGAAGGAAAAATGACAGGAATATAGAAATAGCAATAAACAAAAGTACATTTTTAAAAGTCCAAAAGAGAAAAATAAAAATATAAATATAAGAGAACATAAGTAATATTTTGAATTAAAACAGACAAATTATAAAAGAAAATGTAAATGAAGGACATTTTTTACTATGGACTGGCCCCCCAAAGTAGCTTGGAATGATGCATTCAGGAGCATAAAGGTAGGTTGCAGGAGGACCAACTGATAAGAAAATTCATTTCAAGTAAAACTAAAAGAATGAAGTTCAAGTTATGCAATGATATACTCTGAAATGCCAAGTTTCCTTCATCGTCATTCTCTTGGCTCTAAAGCTCAGAACTCCTCTCCAGTGTGTATCACTCAACAACAGTAGTTTGCCCACACACATATCAGTGAGTCTCAGTAAGCTTTTTTTTCCCTAATAAATGCCACTGAAGGAAATTTCAGGGGTCATTTAACCTAACCAAAATGGTACTGGGGGCAGAGCCAAGATGGCGGAAGGAAAGCAGTGACTTACTACAGCTCTCCCCCAAACCCCTCCAAATACCTACAAAAAATGAATCTAAACGAATTCTACAGCAGCAGAACCCACAAAAAAACAGAGTAAAACAAATTTCCAGCCCAAGACAACCTGGATGGCTGATCGGAAAGGTATATTGCGGGGGCGGGGAAAGGAGCGCAGTTCAACATGGGCATACAGGCTGCAGCAACCCTCAAGCAGGCCTCAGTGGACTGAATCGTGGGCATCTGTGGCGGTTTCCAGACTTCTCAACCCACGAATGCCAAAGACAACTTAGAAGGTCACTGGGAAAAGTCTGTTACTGGGGTGAGAGAAGAAGCTAGATCTCAGCCACCCCGAGGGCAGCGGCTAGCTTCTGAGCTTCTGGCCCACAGACTAAGGGGCAATCAAGTGGCTGATCAGAGGGGGATTGCAAGGATCTCTTGCTTTACTGGTGCTTGGATCTGGGTCACAGTTCTGAAGGTCTGTCCTGGGGCGAGGAGGAGTGCTGGCATGGTGGAGCTTGTTGTGGCAGTGGAGAGGAAACACCGCGTCCCTGATGATAGCACCTTGGAAGAAGTGACACTTTTCAGGTCCCTAGAAGTATCTCTGAAAACAGCTGTACAAACCCCCAACGCTTGGGACAGTACATTCTCCACATTGGAAACAGACTCTTACCTTAACAAAGAGTTTAAAACTCAAGTAATTGGTTGGGATCATGAGCAAGCAGCGCAAAAAGAGTCAGACTATATTATCTTACTTTGGTGACAAAGAAGATCAAAACATACAACCAGAAGAAGAAAACAAAGTCAAAGCTCCTACATCCAAAACTTCCAAGACAAACATGAATCAGTCCCAGGCCTTGGAAGAGCTCAAAAGGGATTTTGAGAAGCAAGTAAGAGAGAAAAGCTGGGAAGAGAAATGAGAGTGATGGAAGAAAATCATGAAAAGCAAGTCAACAGCTTGCTAACGGAGACCAAAAAAATACTGAAGAAAATAACACCTTAAAAAACAGCCTAATCCAAATGGCAAAAGAGGTCCAAAAAGCCAATGAAGAAAAGAATGCCCTAAAGAGCAAAATCGGCCAAATGGAAAAGGAAGTCCAAAAGATTACTGAAGAAAATACTTCCTTAAAAATTAGAATAGAGCAATTGGAAGCTAGTGACTTTATGAGAAATCAAGACACTGTAAAACAAATCCAAAAGAATGAAAAATTAGAAAACAATGTGAAATATCTCAGAGAGAATTTAAAAATTATTGGACTATCTGAAAGCCATGATCAAAAAAAGAGCCTAGACATCATCTTTCAAGAAATGATCAAGGAAAACTGCCCTGATATTTTAGAACCAGAGGGCAAAATAGAAATTGAAAGAATCCACCGATCGCCTCCTGAAAGACATCCCCAAAGGAAAACTCCTAGGAATATTGTAGCCAAATTCCAGAATTCCCAGGTCAAGGAGAAAATATTACAAGCAGCCAGAAAGAAACAATTCAAGTATTGTGGAAACACAATCAGGATAACACAAGATTTAGCTGCTTCTACATTAAGGGTCCACAGGGCATGGAGTACAATATTCCGGAGGGCAAAGGAGATAGGATTACAACCAAGAATCACCTACCCAGCAAAATTGAGTATAATTCTGCAGGGGAAAAAATGGTCATTCAGTGAAACAGAGGACTTTCAGGCATTCTTGATGAAAAGACCGGAGCTGAATTGAAAATTTGACTTTCCAATACAAGACTCAAGTGGAAAATGAAGAGTTAAACAGGAAAGAGAAATCATAAGAGACTTATTAAGGTTGAACTATTTACATTCCTACATGGAAAGATGATATTTGTAACTCATAAGACCTTTGTCAGTATTAGGGTAGTTGGAGGGAAAAACTGTATGTATGTATGTATAGATAGATAGATAGATAGTAGATAGATAGATAAATAGATAGATAGATAGATAGAGGACACAGGGTGAGTTGAAGATGAAGGGGTCATGTCTGGAGAATAAAATTAAGGGGTGAGAGAGGATTATACTAGGAGAAGAAGAAAGGGAAAGGTAGAACGGGGTAAATTATCTCACAAAAAAACAGAAAAGAAAAGGCTCTTACAGTGGAGGGGAACCAGAGGATGGTGAGAGGAAATGAATGAATCTTATTCTCATAGGAATTGACTTAAGGAGAGTATAACATACACACTCAATTGGGTATGGAAATCTGTCTTACCCTACAGGAAAATAGGAGGGGAAGGGGACAAGAGAGTAGGGGGATGATAGAGAGGAGGGCAGATTGGGAAAGGGAGTAATCAGAAGCAAATACTTCTGAGGAGGGGCAGGGTCAAAAGAAAGAATAGAATAAATGGGGGGGGGAATAGGATTAAGGGAAATAGAGTTAGTTTTTCACAGCATGTCTACTATGGAAGTGTTTTGCATAACTGCACAAGTATAGCCTATATTGAATTGCTTGCCTTTTCAATAAGGGTGGGTGGGGAGGGAGGAAGGGAGAAAATTTGGAACCCAAAGTTTAAAGAAAAAAAATGTTTTCACACGCAACTGGGAAATAAGAAATACAGGAAATGGGGTACAGAAATCTATCCTGCCCTACAGGAAAATAGAAGGGGAAGGGGGGGAAAGATAGCAAGGATAGCAGAAGGCATATTCAGAATGCATGCCATCTTGGGGTGGGGGGGAGGGGCAAGATGGGGTGAAAATTTGGAACTCAAAATCTTGTGGAAGTAAATGTTGAAAACTAAAAATAAAAAAAAAGAAATTAAAAAAAAAAGAAAAAAATATGGCACTGGTACAAGATACTTTATAATAAAAACAGAATATGGGCCCTCCCCTAAAATGGTTGCACCTCAACTTATTCACTTGAAGAATAAAGACGAGAAATGAAAGAATACCATTATCCTCGCCTACTACCTGAAGTAAATACCACTGTTGTCAAGTTCCCTGAAAATGGCAAAGAACTAATACCAAACCATGTGAATGCTATGGCAGGAGGTGAAATATAAATAGATTATAAGATGAGTTGGTCCAGAAATGAGAAGTCAGGTAGCAATTCTTCCTAGTGCTGCAGTGTTGGCACAGCAAACCAGACTCCAGATGGAGAAGAGAAACATGGAGGAGCCAATGTACTTGAGACAGCAGGCTGTCCATCTGGCAGGGTTTCACAGTTACTGCAGATTTCTGGTTGGCTATGTACAAATGGTGATTGTCCAACAATAATGGAATATATAACAAAGGACAAAAACTCTAAGTTCTTCTGGTCTCACAACTTCTGCTATTTGATTCCTTTTCTGCAACCCTATTTAATTTTTCTCAAAATTTTGAAGCCACTGTTCTGCATAAGGATGTCAGTTCAAATATAATTATTATGGTGCTAAATCTGATAATAATAATTCTTCCCAAAACACAAATTTACTTTGCTCACTAAAACAATCTTATTCTAAGCTTCATGTTAGAATTGCAGCCTAAGATAGAAGATATACTATTGTTGGGTTCAATTTCCTCATCTGCAAAATGAGGAGATCAGATGATATGATTTGTCTGACAGGTCCTTCCAGCTATAATATTCTACAAATGAATGATTCTAGGGAAGCCTCTATATCAATTTTGAAAGGGCTTCTACAAAAACAAAATGATCATGTATGTCAGTAGCATGAAATGTCACCAAATATGATCAGTAAAATATCCATGATCATTTCAAAGCAAAACTTTTAGCTGAGAAATTGTGACTCAGTCAACAAGTATTTATTAAGTACTTACTAGTGTTCTAGGCACTGTGCTAAGCTCTGGGGACAAAAAGGAAAAAACACAGTCTCTGCCCTCAGGGAATTCACACTCTAATGAGGAAGACAACACAGCAAACAACTATACATATACATATATATATATATATATATATATATATATATATATATAAGATAATAATCCCCCAAGTCTTTTTTTAATACTACTTGTTTTCATTTTTTAAATTTTTTTCATTGCTTCTCCATTGCCATTAAGAACAAAACAAATTTCCTTCTAGTTATTACTACTATTTTCCTTGTTGCAAGTGTGGGTAGTATCCCTAGTAGTAAGAATGGAGATTGATTAAACATGGCTAATTTGGGGAAGGGACAATTTTACTACAATTTCCATTCTACAGTATCCTGATACTATAATATTGAAAAAAAAAACAAAAACATAACTCAGTTTGCAAATAGTTGATACTCAATATTTTTTTCATTTAGTCACTGAAAATTGCAATGAATTATTTTGAACTAATGAACTAATCTATTCAGTAACAGTATACTAAGCTTTTGCTATTGTTTAGTTGTTCAGTCACATCCAATTCTTTGCGACCTCGTGGACCATACTGTCCATGGGGTTTTCTTGGCAAAGATAATGGTTTGTGATTTCCTTCTCCAGTGCAGAATAATAAGCTTTCACTATGTACAAAGGCCTGTGCTAGGTATTTTGGAGCTACAAAGATAAATAACACATGAATGTGAATTCTGCCCTCTTGGAACTTAAAATTAACTACCTGACATTCATGTGAAACATTGTGCTCTTTATATCAAATCATTTTCACATGCACTACTACCTCAGTAACACTTGGTTTCAGTCTTTGTCTCTACATTGCAATTTGAGCTAAGTCATAAAACCATTCTGGGTTTTTAGTTTTCTTATTTTAAATAACAATTGCCTTACCTACTTCAGTTTTATTACATCAATTTATAAACATTTATAAATATTTACATATTATACTTAGAAGTAATATAAATATGACATACATTCTATATGTAAATATTATGTTATTATATAAATAATAAATAAACAAAACTAGACTGGTGATTCCATAGGTATGGGAAGTTCCCAGGCAGGAACTTTCTCAACCAGAGCAGATTTGAACTTCCTCTGCCAGAGGGCTACCAGGGGAAACTGAGCAGTTAATGGCTTGGACTGGTCACAAGGCAGCGTATGTCAAACTCAGCACTTGAACTCAGGTCTTCTTAACTATAGCCAGCTCTCATTACTGTCATACATCATTATTATCATCATAAAGTACACCAATATAATTACAGTCTTCTCTATATATTCAAACAGAGACAAACTAAAACATAGCCCCCTGGCCTTCTTATCTAGTGCATTATTCACTGGAATATCTCTGTATCATGCCACTACCACCAGTTTTAAATTAAGACATAATTTATCATTCTCAGCAATACTTTCTTATCCTGAACTATATGCCTGGAATATTCCACTCCCTTCTCCTATATCCTTGTCATACAATTCCATCCAATAGATATTTTACTCATCCATCAAAATTCTATTTCAAGTGCTACCTCTTTTATGATTCCTCTCCCTCAATATAATATCTCCCTTATTTGATTTCCGAGTCTAGTCTACCCCTCTTAGGCATTTATCATATTCTGATTTGTCATTATATTTTTTATCTGTGTAAGTCCTATTCTTCCACCCACAGATTATAAATTCCCTGAAAGCAGGAATTCTCTTAATAACCCTCGAAGCACATTAACCTAGCTCAGAGGGTCTTAATATTTTTAATTAATATATTATATGAACTACCTTTGAAGGCATTGTGCTAAGTGCTAAATAGCAGTGACAGCAAGATAATTAATTGTTATAAAAGAAAAAAGCTACTAGACTCACAGAGAAACTGGGTTTGAGCCAGATATTTGACTGTCAACCTGGATAATTCACTTAACACAGTGACCCTCAATTTTTTTCTGTAAAAAAAAAAAATCATATAATATGGGGAAAATATTTTAGAAATTTTAAAGGAAAATATATGTGATCTACTGATATTATGGTTATAAAATAAAAATCAAGGTCTGTGTTATAAGACTTTGTCTAGAAACAATATGTAAAACCAAAAGTCAGTAAAGTGGCTTTAAGGATTTAATGATTTGAGTGGGATCTTGATAAATTTTTATCAGAAGTATGTAATATTGGGAACTTTGTTTAGAAAGGAAAGAAAATATATGCACTTGATAAATAAGAAGTCTGTCTGTTGCTAGGTAATACAGTAGATACACTGCTGGACTTGGGAGTCAGGATGTCCTAAATTCAAATCTTGCCTCATATACCAATTAGGTGAGTACCCTTGGGCAAGTCATTTAACCTGTCTCTTAGGTTCAGTTTCCACATCTGTAAAATGGGGATAATAACATTTGGCTAAATAGGGTGGCTTTGCAAATCAAATGAGACAACATGTAAAGCACTTTTTAAACTTGAAAAAAGTCTCTAAATGCTAATGGTTATTATTAATATTATTGGGTGAGGACAGATAAAGTATAGCACAGTTAAAATGGAGGACCAGGGTTAAAGTCCCAGATTTGTAACCTAGTATCTACGTAACAAGTCACTCTCTAAGTTATAGTTTCTTCAACTATAAAATTATTGGGTTATATAAAAAAATCCCTAATGTCTCATTAAATTCTAAATCTATTATTTATTAGGCTAGAACTCTAATAATAATGACTATGTTCACAATATTAAGAATTTACATACACATATTGAAGCATGCTCATGCTTAAAAATGTTGCATCAACAGAGTAAAATAGGATATGATTGAATATTAGATGTTATACAAAATGACTTATCTAAAAACTGGTAATTCTTAAATTTTAAAAATAAATTTTAAATTCTTTCTATTGTGTTCATAATGCCACTACTCTTCCAGCGCTACCTCCCTCCCAAAAAAAGGATGACTGGATTTTTTTTTGTCAGTCATCATGCATCAATCAAGCTCTTATTATGTACCAGGCATTGTGCTAACCTCTGGTGATACAAAGAAACCCAAAAGATTTCTCCCTGACCTCAAGAAGCTAATATTCTAATGGGGGAAATAACTAGCAAAAAAAAACTATGTGCATGAGATATATACAGACTAAGTAAAAGGTAATCTTGGAAAAAAGACATTCACAAGAGGGGGAGTAGATAAGGCAGAATGTAGGATCTTATCTGGAAGGAGAATAGGGAAACCAGAAGGCAGAAAAGAGGAAACAGGGCATTCAAAGTAGAGGGGACAGTCAGTGAAAAGTGATGGAGTTAGAAGATGGAGCATCAATTTGTGCGGAACAGCAAGAACACTGTTACTGGAGCATAGAGTAGATGGAGGAAAATAAAGTGGAAGAAGATTGGAAAGGCATGAAGGATTCATTTTGTGAAGGACTGTAAAAGTCACAAAAGAGGGAGGAGAGTATATTTAATCAATGAAGTGAGAGGAAGTTGATGGAAATTTTTGAGTAGAGAGCTGAAATACTCAGACCTGTACTTTAGGAAAATTACTTTGGCAGATGTGTGGAAGACATTTTGGAGAGAGTAGATACTCAAGTTAGGGAGACTAATCAGAAAGAAAACTAATGCGAAAGTCAAGGCAAGAGACAATAAGGAATAGAGAGGAGCTTGAATGTAAAGAAGGACATACACACAAGAAATGCTGTGAAGATTTGTTGAGAATAACAAAATTTGACAACAGATTGGATATCTGGAGTAAAAGTAAGGAGATGAGGATGGCATCCAGGTTGTAAATCTGGAGAGTGGAGAGTTTGGGAGGAAACAGAGTGAGTTCTGTTTCAGACATGTTGAGTTTGAGCTGCCTAGAAGAAGTTTGTAATGTCCAAGTGGCTTGGTGGTGACAGGCTGGAGTTCAGGAGAGAGAAAGAAACTATGGCTGAATACAAAGATCTAGGAATCATTTAAACAGAAATGATAATTAAACATACAGGAGCTGATGAGCTCACCAAGCAAGACAGTGCAGAGGGAGAAGAGAAGAGAGCCCAGGACAGACCGTTGATAGATACCAAAAAGATAGTAGTCAAAGAAAAAAAAAATGCTATTAACAATCAGAAAAAAAATTCAAGTATCAAGGAGCCACAGTCAGTATTGCACATGATTTAGCAGCCACCACTTTAAAGAAGCAGAGTTTTGAATGTAATATTCCAGAAGACAGATGATTTAGGCTAATAAGCAAGAATAGCTTACCCAACAAAACTAAACACAATTCCATGGAACAAGAGGAGGGAATTGACCCTTAAGGAAATAGAGGGCTTCTAAGAGTTCCTGATGAAAATAACAGAACTCAATAGATCAAACTTCAAAATGCAGAAAGAACTCAAGAGAAATGTCAAAAGGGAAACATAAGCCAACAATCACAAGGGACTAAAAAAGGATAAATTATTTACATCCTATTACGGGAAGATGATACTGGTTTCCAATCAGAACCCTATCATCATAAGGAATCATAGAAAAGTTCTAATTCGAGGGCCTTCAAGTTGTTTTGTTATGTTCTCATGATCTTAAAAGAAGAATGGAAGACAGGGGAAAGGAAAGATGAGGAAGATTAGTTCATCTATTTGGGGTATAGAAGTAGAAATCTATACAAGAAGGAAAAGGTTAGAGGAGTGACTGCTACTTGGATCTCCTTCTCAATCTGAACTTGTCAAAGAATGTTGAGTGTAGTAGGAAAAACGTTTCACTCTACAGGGAAACAGGAGGGAAAGGGGAGAAGGAAAAAGGGTGAATAAGAAAGGAAGGTAGATTAAAAAATAAATTAGCTCTAAGCAAAGCAAACTCTAAAAAAAAATGTGTGTGTATATAAAAACATTAACTAAGGAACCTCTCTGAGTGACTTGGAGCTAGGGAACACTCCTCGGAATGGCCCTGGGAGTGAAGTCTATTTCAGAATTTCCAAGAAAAGTGGCCTGCAACCTTCAGTTAAATGAATTCACAAAAAAAAAAAATGCAATCCTCATGAAACTTCTTTCATTCAGCTTTTATTCTGGTAGCATTATTCCATGCTGGTGTTATTCTTAATAGGGAAAAATGAGAATTTGTTTATGACTTTTTTTTTTTTTGGCACAGCAACTGGGGTTAAGTGACTTGCCCAGAATCACAGAGTAGTCTTATGTGTCTGAGGCCAGATTTGAACTCAGGTCCTCCTGATTTCAGGGCCGGTGCTCTATTATTTATGCCTTTTTAATTTGAATTTTTCTTAACAAATGAAGGAGAAAAGGTGTCTGGAACCAATGTGAGTCATTTTTGATTAGTAAAAATGTCTCTGTAGATGACCTACTCCTCTATCACTTCCTCTCCACTAACACTATTGTAATAACATTTAATAATACATTTATAAAATGTTAATATTTATAAAGCACTTTGCTCACTAGACTAGTACTATAGTACAAGAGAGAATATAAATATTATTATTTCCATTTATCAATGAAGAAATTAAGGTGAGAGAAGATAAATTATTTGGCCAGGGTCATGCAGACACTAAGTGTTGGGCACCAAATCTATAACCTTGACTCCAAATCCAATGTTTGTTACAAAAGATCATATTGCCTCTTAGAGAGAATTTTGTTGCGTGTCAATTTTTCTAAAGAAACAGAGCAGAACTTACTTCAACATCACATATATTAATATTAGAACAATACAGAGAAGATTAGCAAGACTCCTATGCAAAGATGACATGCAGATTTGTGAAGAGTTTCATATTTTGATGATACGAGAGTATACTCACAGAAACCTACAGATTCAACTAAAAAAACTAGTTGAAACAGCACCTTTAGCAAATTCAAATTGTCAGCATTTCTACAAATCAACAATAAAATTTAACAAGAACAGAAAGAAATAGGAAATCTATTTAAAATTACTGCAGACAGTATAAAATACTTGACAACTTCCCACACAAAGAGATTTAAATAATTGGAGAATATTAGTTGCTCAATAGGTAGGCCAAGACAATAAAATAAAAATGACAACATTGTGTAATTTAATTTACTTAGAGCCGTACTAATTAAAATACCAAAGAATTGCATTATACTGCTACAAAAAATAACAACAATTTCATCTGGTAGAAAAAAGGCCATGACTATCAAGGGAATCAATGGGGAAAAAAAGCGAAGGAAGAGGGCCTAGCAGGACCAGACTTGAAACTATTTTACAAAGCAATAATCATCAAAAGAATTTGATACTGGATAAAGAATAGAGTGGTTGATCAATGGAAAATATAAATATCCAATAAACAGGAACCGATGAGCACAGTAGCCTAGTGTTTGATAAACTGAAAGATCCCAGGGGAAAGAACTCACTATTTGACAAATACTGCTGGAAAAACTGATAAATAGTCTGGCAGAAATGAGGTATAGACCATCATCTCACATCATATACTAAGAAAAGTTTGAAATGGGTACACAATATGGACATTAAGGTAAAGACCTTAACTTAGAAAGGCCAAGGTCACTCACTGTATCCTGAGTCATCCCCTATCATCTTGACCTGTGTTTTGTCACTGGATTTCAATGACTCTGGAAGAGAGTGTGAGGCTGATAACTTTGCACAGCTCTGCCTCACTCAAACTCAAGTCAAAACATCACTCTTTTGATCTTTTGATGACATCGATCCCCTTAAGGAACGAAAGATGAACAACAAAAGGAGACATAAGCGAAATAGAAGAGCATGGAAAAATTATGTCAGATTCATGGATGGGGAAGAATTCATGACCAAGCAAGGGATAGAGAGGTTCACTGGCGTGGGAGGGTGTAGATAACTTCGATTATATAAAATTAAAAAGTTGGGTTTTTATTTTTTTCAGAAAAAAAAAACAATGTGACCAAAATTATAAGCAAAGCAGGAAATTGGGGGAGAATATTACAGCAAGTTTTTTCTGATAAATGCCTCGTTCCTCAAATATATATGGAACTGAGCCAAATTTGAAAAATAAATAAATAAATGCCATTCTTCAATTGATAAATGGTAAAGGATATCAATAGGCCATTTTCAGAGAAGGAAATCAAAGCTATCAATAATCACATGGAAAAATTGTTCTAAATCACTAATAATAAGAGAAATGCAAATTAAAACAACTCTGAAGTTGTTTTAACTCTTACATTCATCAGATTGGCTAAGTTGGCAGAAAAAGAAAATGACAAATGCAGAAGGAATGGGGGAAAATAGGAACACTAATGCATTATTCACAGAGCTGTGAACTAATCTAACCATTTTGAAGAACAATTTGGAATTATGCCTAAAGAACTATAAAACTCTCTACGCTCTTTCATCCAGCAAAACCTCTACTATGTCTACATACCAAGGAAATTAAACAAAAAGGAAAAGGACCTACATGAACAAAGATATTGATAGCATCTCTCTTTTTTGGAAATTGAGGGGATGCCCATCAACTGGGGAACAGCCGAACAAGTAGAAGAATGTGATGGGACACTACTGTACTGTAAGAAAACAGAAAAATCTGGAAAGACTTATATTAGCTGATGCATAGTGAAATGGGTAAAGGAAGGAGTAGAAGATGGAAGAGAATCTGGAACTGAAAACAAAAATAAAAGTTAAGAAAAAGAAGAAATAGACCAGAGCTTTCGTTTTCTGATACTGTTTCCTACTTCATCCAGATGGTGAAGATCTCAGTGAATCCATGGTGTGGACACCATGAACTGAACTGACGAGAAGGGAAGGACTCCCTTCCTCTTCCCTCTTTTATCCTAGCTCCAAGAAATAAACCTGGAGGTATCTGTTTCTGTTCTCTATCATTTGTCCTCTGTTTCATAATCCATAATCCATAAGATATGTTTATTAAAACATTTTGTTAATGTTTTACAGAAATAACTATTTTCCATAACAAAAATAACAGAAAAGTTTGACATTGTTTTTTTTTCTTCTTTTGCAAATCTCCTTAATGTCTGGATTAATAGACAGATTTTCACATGTGCTTCTAAATTCTTTAAGGTACATAAAGAAAATCTAGCTTTACACAGATATGTAATTGTAATATGGAGGGATATTTTAATAGGCAGATAACATCTTAGTATTATTGACAAAAGAGTTTTGATCTCTCAGACCTTGGAAAGCGTCTCAGGGACCCACAGAAATTATAAGAATAACTTCTTTATTATGCATTCAAATGCAAAATGCATTAGATTTACAAAGCATCTTATAGCTGTTTTTTCATTTGATCCTCACAACAAAGTAAGCTAGGCAATGTACATAGTACCCTTTCCCTTAAACCAATAAAAATGTGAAATTTAGCAAAGTTAATTGCCTCACAGCTACTTAAATGGAGCCAGAACTGAAATCCTGGTTTGTTACATTACAGGTGGAAGTGATTCTAGAAATTATGTAATTCAAACTTTTCCTTTTATAGATAATCAAATTAATACCCATAATCGTAAGGAAAATGTCCAAGGTCAATGAAGACCTAATTAAAGTTAATCTTTCTGATGTCTTGTCTACTGTTCTTTCTAGTATCATACCCTGTTTCTAAATTGGCTCATTTGCCAATTCCTCCCATTTTAAAAAACAAAAATCATTTCTTAAACTTGCCAATAAGAGGGGCAGCTAGGTGGCACAGTGGATAGAGCTCTGGACTTGAAGTCAGGAGGACCTGAGTTCAAACCCAGCCTCAGACATTTGACACTTACTAGTTGCGTAACCCTGGGCAAGTCACTTAACCCCACTGCCTAACAAAAAAACAAAACAAAGCTTGACAACAAGAGAAACATTCCTTTTATTAATCATTAAGGGTTAAGTATCTATGAACATGGATGGGAAAAAATGTTTCTTTACTCCAAAATAAGAAGTTTCCTTTGTAATCCTCTATTTTGTTTAATATATTGAAAAAGATTTTTTTCTGAGAAGGGGTCCAAAGGCTTCACCAGACTACCAAAGTTGTTCATGACATACAAAAAAAAAAAAATGGCAAAGAACTCCTGCTCTAAAATATCTTTCCATGGCTTTAAGCAGGTCACAAGGTTAAGATGTCATTGGGATTTATGCCAGTGCATGGTATGGCTTATAAAAAAAGTAAAATTTACCAATAAAAGAGTTTATTTACTTTGTAAAAAGAAATACATTTTTATCTTAAAATCCCATTAAAACACAGAAAGTTGGAAAGCAAACACTACTTTGAGTCCACTTTAACAGATCTGTACTTTTTTTTTTTTTTACTATGCTTTACCATGGCTTTAAAAAATGATATTAGTAACATATGTGCAACCTCATTTTTTTCCAATGGGATTTATTTGGCCAAAGAAGAGTATTAGAAACAATAGTGAATTAAGAAAAGTTAGGAAACTCTGATTCATAGTTTATTTAACAATTTCTGGCATAAAATTTATATGTCAATTTTTTACCAAATACTTTAATATCTCAATTGACTTATCAAAGTACAAGTTGCATCCCAATAATTTGCTCTAATCCTCTATAACCCTCATTCACATTTCCCATTCATTCTCCATAAAGGAGTAAAAGAATGGGCTAAAGATTTTCCTCTAGGTTTTTGAAAATAACATGGTTCTTCACGTGATCCTTGCTCTCACTAAATAATCAACTCATCTCCTTTTCTAAACATTTTCTATGTTATATTTTTATGCATCTCTTTTATGTGTCATCATAGCAAATCTGCTACAGTCAACAGGACCACTGCATGTCTCTTCATTGTCCTTTGGTTTGCCAGCAAATTTGATTTGTTTTTGGAGCTTGTGATGTTCCATGATGTACAGCTACATGGCATTACTGGAAATATATTGTTAAAAAGACAGATATTTGTGTTTTGTCCCACGCCACAATCAGAAACAGCTTCAGATTATTGAAAATTACCAATTTCCCAAAATTAATCCAAACCTCTTTCTTTCTCCTATGCAATTCTGAGACCACCTGATTGTTGATTTGGATAATACATGCTAATGGATTAATAATGCAAATTGTAGTCTGGATGACAGAAATTTCCATCACTTGATTACTCCTCTATGAAGAGTCAGGTTTTATATTCAGTAATTGACTTCCCAGTAAATAACCTTTGACCTCCATGCTGACCAAGAAAATCTCAAAAATCTTCTCCAGCACTTCTGGGAGGCAAGATGGCAAAGCAAGCATTAAGTCACTCTCACCCTCCCTTACAGACCTTGAAACCCAGAAAATATCACCCTAGGAAAAATCCTGGAACAATGGAGCCAGCAGAACGACAGGGTGCAGCGGTCTTTTAGCTCAGCAGGCTAGAAGGATTAACAGAAAAATCCTTGCTGTGGCTGAAGTGAACCTGGACTGGAGGTATCTGGGCAAGGTAGTGGCAAGCCACACCTCAACTCAATGAAGAGTCAGGTTTGACTGGTTTTATATTTAGTTAAGGAGGCTCTACAATCTTAAGCTTCATTCAGTCAGCACAACATCAATTGTAAAAAGCAAAACACTTGGATGACCTCATCATTTATAGGGAATTCTTTTCTAATTTATATTCTGTACTGGACACCTATTTTTTGTGCCTTCTTTCATACTGACAATCAGATGGTTTTTTTAAAAAAGTTATCCCACATTAATCTTCCAAAACTTTCATATGTATGGAAGGCGCTTTGTTGAAGGAGAGAATACATATTTGTATATGCATATATGTGTGTACATATATATGTCTATATAATTTTATTTATTTATATTCACATATTGAATGCATGCAAATGAGTGACCAGCTAAACTGATGAGGTTTTATTTTTTGTAGTTCAGCTGAATCAAAATGAATTTTGTACAACAATCTAAAGAAGAAAGTAATTATTGTTCTAGGCTTAATGGAGAAGATTTTTGAGATTTTCTTGGTCAGTAAGGAGGTCAAAGGTTATTCACTGGAAAGTCAAATACTAAAGGTGAAGCTTAAATACTTGGGCCACATAATGAGAAGATAGGACTCATTGGAAAAAAACCCTGATGTTGGGAAAGACTGAAGGCTAAAGGGGATGGCAGAGGATTAGATAGATGGACAGTGTCGTGGAAACAATGCACATAGGCATGGGCAGACTTCAAGAGATAGTGTAGGATAGAAAGCCTGGTATGCTAATGGTCCATGGCATCATAAAGAGTTAGACATGACTGAACAACAACAAATATCATTTCCTTTATCTTTTTTACACCTTTTTCAATATCAAAATAAAATGTAATCTCCTTGAGGGAAAAAAAAACTATTTGTTTTCTCATATCCCCAATAGTAATAGTAATAGTAATGACATTAATAATAGCATTTATATAACACTTTAAACTTTGCAAAACACAGTACAGATGTTGTCTCAGTTGATCCTCAAAATAACCCTAGAAGGTAGGTAGGTATTATTATTATCCCAGTTTTACAAATAAAGAAACTGAAGGACAGAGGCTAAGTGACTTGTCTAGGGTCATACAACTAGTGTTTATACACCAAGATTTGCATTTAAGTCTTCTTGATTCCAACTCTTGAGCTCTGAAGCACTACACCACAAAACATGGACTTACTCATAGTGGCACTTAATAAATGTTTGTTGAATTTATTCTAAATACTAGTTAGAATAAGTCAGTATGGGGCTGTTACCATTGCATGCCATAGTTTATTTTCATTTTTATCTTTTCTTCTAATCTATCAATCAACAAATATTTATTAGGCACCTACTATGTGCTAGGCACTGTGCGAAATGCTGAGAATAAAAAAAAGAAAGATTGATCTTCTAAACCAAGGTTAATCCTAACAAGTTGTTCATCTGATTACACATGACAGACTGATACTGAGATGATTCCCTCAAAAGTAACTAGGCATTTCATGTTTGCTAATATCTAAAGGACATAGTTAAAAATATGGTATATACATCATAAACTTAAATCATAGTGGAAAGAAGGGCAAACTTGAGACAGAAAATGCTTGGTTCAAGTCCTATTGGGCAACTCAAATTCTATTTGCCTCAGTTTCCTCATGTATGAAATGGGGACAATAATAGTACCTACATCTCTTGGTAACTGAAAGACTCAAATGAGATAATAACTGAAAAGAGCTTGCCATAGTGCCAGGCACACAGTAAGCATTACATAAACATTAGCTATTATTAATTATTATTATTACTACTACTACCATAAACTAACTGATGAGATATCAATCCACATCCATGAAAAGAGATTCTAAACCAGGTTCGCAACACTGATGAAATTAGAGGTCTGAACAAAACACACACACACACACACACATACACACACATACATATATACACATATACATATACATATACATATTCATATATAAGTAAACAGCACTTTTTATAATGTTATTCCCAAGCTTGTTATACCCAATACCTTCCATCTCTCTACTTGAAGTAAGTTTCATGCCTGAAAGACATGAGGTTTCTGAAGAATCTACAAAATTTAGGCCACTTATTTATTAGTCCTAAAGCACATTTTCAAATGTGTTTTTTGGTGTCTGCCTCTAATACATGGTTTTGCACTGACAGCACTAAGTACTAAGTTATATGACGATTTAGCTTAGAAAAACTTCCTAAAATTTATTATCTTCATCATCCTCAAAAACAGATGTTGGTACATAAGACAAAATCCTTTTTTGCTTATGCCAATCATGATTATTTTTATTAATTAATTGAGTTTTAGTTTTTCTTTTAAAAGTGGTATTGTATTGCTGGGTCAAAAGGTATGCACATTTTTATAGAATTTTAGACATAGTTCCAAATTGGTCTCCAGAATGGTTGGTTAAGTTCACAACTCCAGCAACAATGCATTAGTGTTACAATTTTCCCACATCTTATCCAACATTTATCATTCTCCTATTTTGTCATGTTGGCCAATCTGATAGGTGTGAGGTAGTACCTCAGAATTGTTTTGATCTGCATTTCTCTAATCAATACTGATTTTGAGCATTTTTTTTAATATGACTACAGATAGCTTTAATGTCTTCATCTGAAAACTGCCTGTTCATATTCTTTGACCATTTATCAATTGGGGAATAACAGGTATTCTTATAATTTTGACTCAGTTCTCTATATATTTTAGAAATGAGGTCTTTATCAGAGACAAAGGCTGTAAAATTGTTTCCCAGCTTTCTGCTTCCCTTCTAATCTTGGTTGCATTGACTTTCTCTGTGCAAAAATTTTTCAATTTAATGTAATCAAAATTATCCATTTTGCATTTCATAATGTTCTCTATCTCTTGTTTAGTCATAATTTTTTTCCATTCTCCAAAGTCTGACCATAAACTATTCCTTCTCTCCCAGTTTGCATATAATATCAGTCTTTATATCTAAATCATGTACCCATTTTGAATTTATTTTGGCATGTGGTGTAAGATGTTGGTCTACCTTAGTTTCTGCCATACTCTTTTCTACTTTGCCCAGCAGTTTTTGTTATATAGTGAGTTCTCATCCCAGAAGCTGGAGTCTTTGGATTTATCAAAGAGGAGATAACTATAGTTATTACCTACTGTGTCTTGTGTACCTAACCTATTCCACTGATCCACCACTCTATTTTTTAGTCAGTACCAAGTAGTTTTGATGCTTGCTGCTTTATAATACAACTTAAGATCTCCTATGGCTAGGCTACCTTCCCTTACATTTCTTCTCATTAATTTCCTTGATATTCCGAACTTTTTGTTCTTCAAGACGAATTCTGTTATTATTTTTTCTAACTATAAATTAATTTTTGGTAGCTTGACTGGAATAGCACTGAATAAGTAAATGAATTTAGGCATAATTGCCATTTTTATTATACTAGCTTGGCCTACCCATGGACAACTGATATTTTTTCCAATTATTTAGTTCTGACTTTATTGGTGTGAAAAGTGTTTTGTAACTGCGTTCACATAGTTCCTGGGTTTGTTTTGGCAGATAGAATCCCAAATATTTAATAATGTCTACGGTCACTTTAAGTGGAATTTCTCTTTCTATCTCTTGCTGTTGAGCTTTGTTAGTAATATACAGAAATGCTGATGATTTATGTGGGTTTATTATATATCCTGCAACTTTGCTAAAGTTGTTTGTTATTTCAAGTAGTTTTTTTTTACTAGGATTCTCTAAGTATATCATCATATCATATGCAAACAGTGATAGCTTTGTTTCTTCTTTGCCTATTCTAATTCCTTCAATTTCTTTTTCTTTTCTTATTGCTAAAACTAACATTTCTAGTACAATATTGAATAACAGTGGTGATAATGGACATCCTTGTTTCACCACTGATCTTACTGGAAATGCTTCTAGCTTATCCCCATTATATATAATGCTTTCTGATGGTTTTTTGATAGATGCTACTTATCATTTTAAGGAAGACTCCATTTATTCCTATGCTCTTTAGTGTTTTTAATAGGAATGGGGCCTGTAGTTTGCCAAAAGCTTTTTTCTGCATCTATTGAGATAATCATATGATTTCTTAGTTTTGTTGTTGATGTGGTCAATTACACTTTCCTAATATTGAACCAGCCCTGCATTCCTGGTATAAATTCTACCTGGTCATAGTGTATTATTCTCATGATAAGTTGCAATAATCTTTTTGCTAATATTTTATTTAAATTTTATGCATCAATATTTATTAGGGAAATTGGTTTATCATTTTCTTTCTCTGTTTTAGTCCTTCCTGGTTTAAGTATCAGTACTATATTTGTGCTTCCCAGAGTTGTGCTGAGGCACTGGGTGTTTTGGCTGCTGGAGAATGCCAATACATGTGGTGGTTTTCCAAGCTTGTGTCTCCCAGTTCCTTTGCCTGTACTGAGGCACTCCTGGGTCCTGGTGTTGGCGCTTGCCTGCTTCACCATGCTGGGTCTCAGTATCTCCCCCTGGTATGCTGAGGTGGTGCTTGCCTCTGACTTTCAGGGACACCTCCCATCCTGTACTGCTTCCTCTTCCCCAGAGTGAGAGGGACCTTTCCCATTAATCCCCCGAGCTTCCTGGGCTACAAGACTGCTGTACCATGTCTTTCTGCTAGCTCATCTATTCCAGGGTTTTTCCTGGGTCAGTATTTTCTAGGCTTTCAGAGGTCAAAAAGTGAGGGTGAGAGCGGCTTACTTCTTACTCTGCCATCTTGGCTCCCAGAAGTGGAAAACAATTTTCAGAATTTCTAATTTGGCATTTAATTAGGGATTTTTAATTTGGTCATTTTCTAGCTTTTTTAGTTGCATGTCCAATTCATCGATCTCCTCTTTCTCTATTTTATTCATGTAAGCATTGAGAGATATAAAATTTCCCCTAAGAAACTCTTTCACTGCATCTCATAAGTTTTGGTATGTTATCTCATTATTGTCATTCTCTTAATGAAGTTATTGATTGTTTCTATGATTTCTTGTTTGACACACTCATTCTTTAGGATTAGATTATTTAGTTTCCAATTAATTTTAGCCTATCTTTCCATGGCCCTTTATTACATCAAATTTTTGTTGCATCATGATCTGAAAAGGATGCATTTAATATTTATGTCTTTCTTCTTTGGATTGTGAGGTTTTTATGCCCTAATACATTGTCAGTTTTTGTCTAGGTGCCATGTACCACTAAGAAAAAAGGTACATTCCTTTCTGTCCCCATTCATTTTTCTCCAGAGGTCTTCTATGGCTAACTTTTCTAAAATTCTTTTCACCTCCTTAAACTTCTTTCTTGTTTATTTCGTGGTTAGATTTATCTAGTTCAGAGAGGGGGAGTTTGAAGTCTCCCACTATTATAGTTTTGCTGTTTATTTCTTCCTGTAACTCACTGAACTTCTCCTCTAAGAATGTGGATGCTCTACGACTCAGTGCGTATATGTTTAGTAATGATATTACTTCATTGTCTATGGTACCTTTAGCAGAATGTAGTTTCCTTTCTTATCTCTTTTGATTCCATCTATTTTTGCTTTTGCTTTGTCCGAGGTCAGGATTGCTACACCTGCTTTTTTACCTCAGCTCAAGCGTAATAAAGTTTGCTCCAGGCTTTTACCTTTATTTTGTTTGTATCCCTGTGCTTCAAATGTGTTTCTTGTAAACAACATATTGTAGGATTTTGTTTTTTAATCCATTCTGCTATCCACTTCCATTTTATAGATGAGTTCATCTCTTTCGCATTCACAATTATGATTACTAACTGTGCCTTTCTCTCCATCCAATTCCCCCCCCCGCCACATTTATGCTTTTCTCCCTCCTTTTTCCGTTTTCTGACTCATTAAAGTTTTGCTTCTGACCACCACTTCCCTTAATCTGCCATCCTTTCTATCAGCCCCTCCCTTTTCTTTCCCCTCTTACTTTCTATTTCTATACATGACTATGTTATTCCCTCTGAGCCAAATTTGATGAGAGTTAAGGTCAAACAATGCCAATCTCCCTCCCTTTTTTCCCTCTACTGTAATAGATCTTTGTGGGGGGCAGCTAGGTGGCGTAGTGGATAGAGCACCAGCCCTGAAGTCAAGAGGACCTGAGATCAAATCCAGCCTCAGACCAAACACTTGACACATACTAGCTGTGTGCCCTGGGCAAGTCACTTAACCCTGATTGCTTCACCAAAAAAAAAAAGGTCTTTGTGCATCTTCATGTGATGAAATTTACTCTTTTCTGCTTCCTCCTTTCTTCTTCTCCCAGTACAATCCCTTTTCACCTCTTAATTAGATTTATCATCAGGTCAAAGTCAACTTATACCCACACTCTCTCTCTATGTATACTCCATCTAAATATTGTAATAAAAATATAGTTTTCAAGGGTTACAAGTATCATCTTCCCATGTAGGAGCTAATAATGATTATTAAAAGGCAATGACCAAGTGTATCAACAAATCATGTTTCTTGGTGTGTTTAGATACAGAATGAAAATCAACTCTCCTAGCTATTTGCCTAATGGGAACCTGTAACCCAACTAAAGCACTTTCTGGCACTACAGCTGTTTGCTGTTCAGGGAGGCAACTGAACTCTGAGAAACAATAGGAGAAATAAAAGACCAAGGTGCTTAGGTTTCTGAGAAAGTAGAGATATCACATTAATGCCACAAGACATTTAATGTTACCTAAAAAAAAAAAAGCACATCCTTAACCACATTACTTATTTACTAGAGAGACTGGGGAAGTGAGAAGGAAGTCCTTGAGAAGAAATCATTTTTATGAGTTCTCTTGCCAAATCAAAATATAATCACTGAAAATTTTGAAGGAAATGAAAAAGAAAATTGTGTCCTCTCCCAAAAAAACTTCAATTTCTTGACCAAAGTAATTGTAACAAGAAAAACATTAGGTATATTGTCATTTTGGTTACTAGATTCATAAACCTGGACATTTGTAAGTGTAATGCCAAAAGAGAGATCATCTGCTGCCAGAGACAATGAATTTTTCAACTAGTACTTTTTTCACTGTTAATAAAATTCTCTTAAATTGCCATCATAACAATCTCTTGTCTTTAGCTTCCTCCTTTCTCATTTTAGAACTTCAAATCTTCTCTATTTCATTTAAAGCATTCCTTAACCAAATATAAATTGAGAATGCATTCTTCCTACAAGCAGAAAGCTGTACTTTTCATCTATGTTTAGAGGAAGAAAATATAGTAAACTGAAGTTTTAATAAGGAAACCTAGCCCCACTATATCTCTCTGCATCTTGATCATCCTTCAAACATAAATTCTCAGAAAATAATGGTTGTAAATTTTTCAATTGACATGACATTTGATAAAAAGATAATACTTCACAATATTCTTGCTCTCCAATCTAAATTATTTTTCTATGTGATGCTAAAATTTTATTGTGCTCATTTTTTTTTCCTTCTGTATACAAGATGAATAAGAACAACTAATTTTAGGAGCCATGAATGAGCAAGTATGTGACACTTCCAGCTAAGTGGCAGGATACAGACCACCAGGAAGAGATAACCAAGTCAACGGTGAACACTTGTGAAATGTAAGCAAGTCTGGCAAAGTCCAACACTGTACTTCAGCCGGGGAAATTAGATAACAAAAGGTTGGCCATGTGTGTTCTGCTCTTTAATAGGAGAGATGGATATCAGATAAGCAAACAGCCAAATATCCACATCATGTCTTTCCTAACAATAACAGAGACAGGAATACCTGGCAGCACTAACATTTCACATTATTTTGCTTGGATCAAATTCTAGCTTGAGCATTTATACGCTAATGAGAGCTTCTGTTTACTTAAACTTTTTTTTTAATAAGGACAACACTATCTCCCCTTTGACAAAATCAATTCATTATTCATTTGCCATTTTCTTTAATCTTAAAGCTGTGTCCCTCTCTGTTGCCATATGAATAACAATTTTCAAAACAAAAATGTTTTTTTTCCTTTTCTTCTTTTCTTGACCATTGGGTTGAATAGATTCACTCATGATTTTTTAAATGCTTTGCTTATCTTTAAAATAAGAAAAAAATTAACATTCTAAAAGGTTATCTAAATAGCATTTAATAGCTTCTAAATCAGTGTAACACTTTTGAGAGATAACAAGCTCCTCTTAAGGACAGCTAGGTGGCACAATGTGCACAGAGCATCAGGCCTGGAGTCAGGAACACTCATCTTCATGAGTTCAAATCCAGCCTCAGACACTTACTAGCTTGGTAACCCTGGGCAAGTCACTTAATCTTGTTTGCCTCAGTTTCCTCATTTATAAAACACGCTAAAGAAGGAAATGGCAAACCACTCCTGTATCCTTGCCAAGAAAATCCCAAATAAGGTCACAAAGAGTCAGACGTGACTGAAACAACTAAACGACAACAAAACACTCCTCTTTACACAAACCTCTCAATCTTCCAAAAGTTTTGAACACTTGACTTCGACAAATCTCTAACCCCTCCCTAACCCAACAACTCCCCTTCTTAATGGACTTGAAACTGGTACCCCATATTATCTAAGAACTTTATTATGTGTTTTTGTTATTTGTAATTGCAAAAGTCTATATGATGCATCTTTTATGGATATATTAATCTAAGGACTAGAACTGAGATGGCAGCACTGGGAAACAGGAAGAAAGGGTAGATTCAAGACATATACTAAAGGAATAATCAAAAATTATTCCAAGGTTTTGAACCTAGGTTCCTAGAGCAATGGTAGGCCCACTGATGAGGAATGAGGAAGAAAAGGATTGGTAAGAAGATGGCGTGGCAATTTCAGTTTTAGACAAGTGAGATGAAGGTGTTCGTGTGGCATCCAGGGAGATATGTATGGCTATTTGATATAAAACGAAAATTTGAAGATCAGTTTAATAAGAGGGAATGGCCCTGGAAACCAAGATTTATAATTCACCCACACAGAAGTAAAATCAAAGCACAGAAAGCAGATGAGAATATTGGAGAAAAGAAAGTCTGAAGACATAATCTTAATCTATAGTGGGGAGGAAAACAAATCAGAAGAAGTATGGTAAGAGAAGAACCATAAAAATGGAGTGTTATGGGCTGTATAGGTTGGTAGAATCATGGGATAAAGAGAAAGGAAGAGTTTCAAAAAAGAGAAAATTGTTACTGTGACAAACACTACCCAAAGAACAGAGAAGATAATTTAGAATAAAGTCATTTGTTGATTTAAGAGATAATTTGATAATATGACTAGACCTTTATACCAAGAAGGTCAAAGACAGAAAAAAAAATTCCATGTACCAAAAAAAAGTATTCATAGTAGATCTATTTTATAGTAGGAAAAAATTAAAAACAAAATGGGCACCCATAGACTATGTATGGATGAAATAGAATATTATTGTGCCTTAAGAAATAACAAATAGAGGGGCAGCTAGATAGTGCAGTGGATATAAAACCGGCCCTGGAGTCAGGAGGACCTGAGTTCAAATGTGGTCTCAGACCAAACACTTGACACTTACTAGCTGTGTGACCCTCGGCAAGTCACTTACCCCAGTTGCCTGGCCAAAAATAAATAAATAAAAACAAAGAAATAACAAATGGGGGGCAGAGTCAAGATAGCGGAGTAAAAGCAGTGACTTGCTTGAGCTCTCCCCCAAACCCCTCCAAATATCTGTAAAAAATGGTTCTAAACAAATGTTAAAGCAGCAGAACCCACAAAAAGACAGAGTGAAACAAATTTCCATCCCAAGACAACCTGGATGGTTGATAAGGAAGGTCTATTGCACCAGGCTGGGAGAAAAACACAGTTCAGCTTGGGCATGCAGGGAAAGACCAGGCCTCAGCAAACCTGGAACAGGACTCAAAGGACTGAATCACGGGCAGCTGTGGCGGTTTCCAGACTTCTCAACCCACAAACGCCAAAGACAACTTAGAAGGTCAGTAGGAAAAGTTTGTGACCACAGTGAGAGAGAAGCTCAGTCCCAGAGGCAGCAGCTGCTTCTGCAGTTTCTGGCCCACAGGCTGAGGGGGAACTGAGTGGCTGATCAGAAGAGGATTGCAGGGATCTCTCTGCTGGTGCTGAAGCAAGATTCTCTTGCTTTGCCTGTGCTTGGATCTGGGTCACAGCTGGAGGTGGCAATCCTGGGGTAAGGAGGAGTGCTGGTGTGGTGGAGCTTGTGGTGGTGGAGGAGAGGGAATCCTCTTCACAGTTCCAAGGCAGAAAAGAGTGCTTGTGGTCACTCATAGCCCAGAGCACAGGCCAGGAAAGGAGTAAACACCTCACCCTTCATCATACCTCCTTGGAAGAACTGAAAACTTACAGGTCCCTGGAAGTATCTTTGAAAACAGCTGCACAAAACCCCCAATGCTTGGGACAGTACATTCTCCACACTGAAAGCAGAACTCTACCTTAACAAAGAGCTTAAAATTCAAGTAATTGGCTGGCAGCATAAGCAAACTGCACAAAAAAAAGTCAGACGACAGAATCTTTCTTTGGAAACAAAGATCAAAATATACAACCAGAAGAAGACAAAGAAGTCAAAACTCCTACATCGAAAGCCTCCAAGAAAAATATGAATCAGTCACAGGCCATGAAAGAGCTCAAAAAGGACTTTGAGAAGCAAGTAAGAGAAGTAGAGGAAAAAGTGGGAAGAGAAATGAGAGTGATACAAGAAAATCATGAAAAACTAGTCAACAGCTTGCTAAAGAAGACCCAAAAAAATACTGAAGAAAAGAACACCTTAAAAAATAGCCTAACCCAAATGGCAAAAGAGGTCCAAAAAGCTAATGAGGAGAAGAATGCCTTCAAAAGCAGACTTGGCCAAATGGAAAAGGAAGTCCAAAAGCTCACCGAAGAAAATATTTCTGTAAAAATTAGAATGGAGCAATTAGAAACTAGTGACTTTATAAGAAATCAAGACATTGTAAAGCAAAACCAAAAGAATGAAAAAATAGAAAACAATGTAAAATATCTCAGTGGAAAAACAACTGACCTGGAAAATAGATCAGGAGAGAGAATTTAAAAATTATTAGACTATCTGAAAGCCATGATCAAACAAAGAGCCTAGACATCATCTTTCAAGAAATGATCAAGGAAAACTGCCCTGATATTTTAGAACCAGAGGGCAAAATAGAAATTAAAAGAATCCGCTGATCATCTCCTAAAAGAGATCCCCAAAGGAAAACTCCCAAGAACATTATAGCCAAATTCCAGAGTTCCTAGGTCAAGGAGAAAATATTGCAAGCAGCCAGAAAGAAACAATTCAAGTATTGTGGAAATACAATCAGGATAACACAAGATTTAGCAGCTTCTATATTAAGGGACCACAGGGCTTGGAATATAATATTCTGGAGGGCAAAGGAGCTAGGATTAAAAACAAGAATCACCTACCCAGCAAAATTGAGTATAATCCTTCAGGGGGGGAAAATGGTCATTCAGTGAAATAGAGGACTTTCAAGCATTCTTGATGAAAAGATCAGAGCTGAATAGAAAATTCAACTTTCAAATAGAAGATTCAAGAGAAGCATAAAGAGGTAAACAGGAAAGAGAAATCATAAGGGACTTATTAAGGTTGAACTGTTCACGTTCCTATATGGAAAGATGCTATTTGTAACTCATGAGACCTCTGTCAGTATTAGGGTAATTGGAGGGAAAAAAATTATATGTATAGATAGATTGATAGAGGGCACAGGGTGAGTTGAAGATGAATGGGTGATATCTGGAGAATAAAATTAAGGGGTGAAAGAGCATTATACTGGGAGAAGGAGAAAGGGAAAGGTAGAACAGGGTAAATTATCTCACAAAAAAACAGAAAAGAAAAGGCTCTTACAGTGGACAGGAACCGGGGGACGGTGAGAGGGAATGAGTGAATCTTATTCTCATCCGATTTGGCTTAAGGAGGGAATAACATACACACTCAATTGGGTATGGAAAGCTATCTTACCCTACAGGAAAATAGGGGGGAAGTGGTAAGGGAGGTGGGGAGGGGGATGATAGAAGGGAGGGCAGATTGGGGGTAATCAGAAGCAAACACTTCTGAGGAGGGACAGGGTCAAAAGAGAAAATAGAATACACGGGGCAGGATAGGATGAAGGGAAATATAGTTAGTTTTCCACAGCATGACTACTATGGAAGTGTTTTGCATGACTACACAAGTATAACCTGTATCAAGTTGCTTGCCTTCTCAATGAGTATGGGTGGGGAAGGAGGAAGGGAGAAAATTTGGAACCCAAAGTTTTAAAAAACAAATGTTTAAAAAAAATTGTTTTCACATGCAACTGGAAAATAAGATATACAGGGAATGCGGTATAGAAATCTATCCTATCCTACAGGAAAATAGAAGAGGAAGGGGATAAGAGAAGGGGGGTTGAGAGACAGGAGAGGGCAGATTAGGGGAAAGGGTATTCAGAATGCATGCTGAATTGGGGTTTGGGGAGGGACAAGATGGAGAGAAAATTTGGAACTCAAAATCTTGGGGAAGTGAATGTTGAAAACTAAAATTAAATAAATTGATGAATCTTAAAAAACAAAAGATAGCATAGAGGGAGAAGAAAAGAGAGCACCTACAGTTAGTTATTGGAAACAACCTGTACTAAAATATAGCAAAAGAGACTGTGATGGATCAGTCAGACAGGCAGAAGAACTAGAGAGAACAATGTCCTAAAATCCTATAGAGAAGAGAATATTTTGGAGAAGAGGGTGACTGATAATGTCAAAGGTGGCAGAGAGGTTGAGGAGGATGAGAACTGAGAAAAAGCCATTAGGTTTGGCAATTCAGAAATAACTGACAATTCTGGAGGGAATAATTTTAGATAAACCATGTCTCACAGATGAGGCAATTTATGGGCTAGAGGGGTTAAGTGACTTGCTCAAAGTGTCACTGCCACTTAACGGCAATGCCAAGGTTAGAACCCAGGTGTCTTTATTCCCAATCCAATGTTTTTTCTTCTAAAAAATTAAAATTTTTTTGTTCTGAACTTAAACATAAAAAATAAATAAATAAATATTGATTGAACGGTTATGAATTCATAAAAATTTTTAAAAGAAATAACAAATATTAAGAATTCAGAGAAATAAAGGAATATTTGAATGAACTGATACAGAATACAGAAAATAATGCCAGAAGAATATACACAATGAATGTGTTGTTCAGTCATTCAGTCATGTCAGACTCTTCATGAGCCCATGGACCATACTGTCAATGGGGTTTTCTTGGCAAAAATACTATAGTGGTTTGTCATTTCCTTCTCCAGTGGATTAAGGCAAACAGAAGTTAAGTGACTTACTCAGGGTCACATAGGGTCTAAGAAGGGATTTGAACTTAAGTATTCCTGACTCCAGGCCCAATGCTCTATCCATTGAACCATCTAGCTGCCTACACAATGATTACAATCATGGTCAAGGAAATAATATTAAAATGAAGACAAGCTCTTAATCACCATAATAACTTGATCCTAGAGAATAGATAATGAACAACCTTTCTTTCCAAAAAGAGGATTAGAAAGACAGAATACCACATTCACTGTGTTAGTTATGGTGACTGTATTGGTAGTATGACCTTAACTGTTTTTCTTTGGTACTAGGGAGGATTCAAAAATGGGAAGGAGTATGTATTAGGAGATGTTTGTGACATAATGACAAAGTTATCATGAAAATATAGTTTCATTAAATTTAAAAAGAGATTATTGGTAAGTAATTTGAGTGGAAAAGGATAAAAAAGATTCCTAAGGACTGCAGAATACTTAGGAGGTAAGAAAGTAGAAGAATTTCGAATTTGAATTGGAGGCCTACCTAAAAGGTAGGGCCACAGAGATCATCCTCCACTAACTGGATAGATGATTGAATTTGGATACAAAGAAGTTAAATGATTTATGACTTATTTTTTATTTTTTATTATGACTTATTATTATTATTTTATTATGACTTATTTATTTTTTATTAAGTAAGCAGCAAGTTTGGGTTTCCAAATCAGGTTCACTGATTCCTAATGAAATACTTTTCCCTCTACATCAAGCTACGAACACTATCTTCTAAGGAGAAATGAAATAGCTTCATAGATTCAAAATCTAGAATCAAGTAATTGATCAACAAATACTTATTAAGCACCAATTTTGTGCTAGGCAATGGGGACAGAAGTATAGAGGATGAAACAATCCCTACTTACAAGGAGCTTCAGTTATAAAAAATGTGCTGCCGTGGGATAACAATATATAAAGAAATATATAAAGGTGACAAATACAAATATAGAGTAAGCAGTTTGAGAGGGAGAGTATTAGCAGTAGAGGAATAAGGAAAGGTTTTATGGAAAAGATGGTGCTTAAGTTGTGGCTTAAAGGCAAAGAGGGTCTGTGAGGAGGAAGTGAGAAAGGAATGTATTGTAGGCATGGGACAAAGTTGGTATAAAGTTCAAACGGAGAGAAAATGGAGTGTCTCATAGGAAGAACACAGAAGGCTGGATCAGATAATGTAGAAAACAGAGTAACACAGAATGATACAGGAAAGACAGTTTGACATCAGGTTGTATAGGACATTAAAAGCTAAATGGAAGGCTTTGTATTTTATTCTAGAAGAAATAGTCAGGTAAAAGGGTTGACTAAGTAGGAAAACCATATGGTTAGATCTCTGCTTAAGAAAAATTACTTCAACAGTACTGCATATAATAGACTTGAAGGTCTTCTATGGTGAATTATCTGCTTGTTCTGTAGCAAAAAAAAAAACAACAACAAACAAAACAAACCAAAAAAAAACTTGAATTTGAATCTTCTTGATATCATTTGTGGATTTAAACCTGTTTTTCTCATATTCCCCTGTTGTTCACTGTCTCTCTCTTTCCTCTTTCCTCTGGTATGGATCATAACACTGTCTTGATCTCCACATACATTGGGAAGTTACTTTTCACTGAATTCAGTCCCTGTTCCCAAGCAGAACAGAACTAGCTAGAGAAATATAACTAGACATTCAAGAGGAATAAGAATGAACAGTCTCTAAAGTAAGAGGGAAATACCTGTGTCTGTTCTAAATACACACTCTTAGGTCAGTTACTTCACCCTCCAAGAGCATGAAAGTTGATGGAGACTGGGGTGTGCGACATGAACGCATTAAGGAATAGTATTCCTCACTGTTAATCTATACAATTGTTATTTTGTTGGACTGCTTTTCTTGTTCTATGGATTTAGCTGTAACAGCCCTGCCTTTAACACATAATTCCTCTTTTTTTTTTTTAAGAGTTAGAGAGGACTCGAAAAAATGGCTAGTCTGCCATCCTGTTGGCCAGATAACCTGGAGGAAAATATTTGAAATAGCTTCTGTGAGGAATGAGATAGAGAATCATTTAGGCAGGAATAAAAGTACTGCCTTGCTAAAGTGATGGACCAGTTGAGTTTATATAACATGAATCTGTAATGTACTCAGATAATATGGTTATGTGGTATTCTCTAGTTGGTAGAAAAGGGGTGTTGTAAGTAGGAGTAAAGAAGGCAAATGCTTGGAGTAATACAAGGCTGAGATTTGGCAAGAGATAAGTGGCAACAGAACACAGTATTTGAGAGACAAGCATTTGTAGAGTTGAAATTGCTAACTATTGGGTATAGACTGGAGAAGGAAGAAACTGAAGTCAGTGTCCTGAGAAAGCATTATATTATAGATGAGGGAACCAAGACCAACAAAAGTTAAGGGACTTGCTCCAGGTTTCTTGTTTTTATTTCTTTTTAATTTGGAACTGAAAATACCAAAAAAATTCCCACATACTCAGAAGAATACAAAATGAGGATTACATACGAAACCATAGGTCTCCACTTCATATCATTTTTTAAAACTATATAATACTTTCAAAACTGTCTCTTCTTTTCTATACATTTAAAAAAAAATGTTTCAATGGCCTAATTTCTTTTTTTGGTATCACTATTGCCAAGCCTCCTATACTCAATCAAATACCCCAATTATAAACAGAGAAAGAAAAAAAATTGTAACAAATAAACTTAATCAATTAAAATAAATACAGTAGCCATATCTAAAAATGTAAGTCTTTCTGAATGATGGGGTTCTTGGGCCCTGGCCCTAAGATCATGTCTCTGGAAGCCTCCCAATTTCTCAGTCGGTTCCTGTCCTGTGAAAAAAAATTGCTCTTGTTGCAGACTCTCCTGGCACCAGATTCCCAATGCCCATGCCTCTGACAACTCCTTCAATATCTAGTATACTCCCCTACACTTCCCATCCTTAGATCCCAAAGACACCTGGACCCATAGATTACCTAATGAGCATCCCTGGTATTTCTTTCCCATGCCTCTTTTCCATATAAATCCCAGCACCATCCTCAGTCTCTTGCAGATTCCCATAAGGACCCTTGCCCACTTTTGCTAAAGCATTACAATAAACTTTTTGCCACTTGATTAAGAGAAGGCTTGAGTGTGTGGATTCATTACAAGCAACACTGCCTTGGCATTCGTGGGGTCTCAACACTCTCAAAACCTCTTCATGAATCTCAAGTAGATTATTTTTTTTGTCAGGAGGTGGGTCCTCTGGATACATGGTTAGCCAACATTTTGATTAGGGTTCTTAAGTATTTCAAAGTTGTTTTTCTTACACAATGCCATTCTGCTCTTCAACCGTTCATGCTTCTCAAGATTCTCTGAAATCATCTCTTTCATTATTTCTTACGGCACAATAATATTTTACTACATTCATAATATGCAACTAGACAGGGCTTGGTAAAAGCACAAAGTAACAATTCCAAGTGGCAAAGATGTCTTAATCCACATGAATGAATGAAGCCATGTCAACATTTACTTAAATGATGCAAAATGTAGCTATATCCTCCACTAGACCAGACCAAAACTTCTCTAACTCTCTACTTGGTCTTTTGAAAGGTGCTCCATTGGACTGTGAGCTCCTTGAGAACAAGGATTGTTATTTGCCTTTCTTATCCCTAGCACTTACCACAGGGATAAGGGCTTACGGACTAGCTGCCTGATTGCTATAACCAAAAAGACCACCTGGAGACAATCTGAAACCAACCTGATCTTTAAGTCTCTTTGAATTTTTACCTAGGCTAATTCTAGGATCACAGATCCACTGACAACTTATCCAATTTCTTTCCAGCCTGGAAGGAACTGCCATTTCTCACACTTAGTTGGCATATCTTTCGAAATGCCAGGGCCACCTTTATGCAAGCAGTAAGCATCAGAATAGACTTTCAAATAACTTTTGCATAATACAAATGAGCTTTGTTAGCACGGTTGAGTGATATTGCTCATACCAGTGATGAAAAGTACCCACACAGAGAAAATTAAAGATACTTAAAATAATAAGTTTATTTTACAACTTATAGCAATGCTCATGCTTCACATGAAAATGCAAATTATCTAAAATGAAATCCACCCAGTATCAGGAAACATTTTCAGAGAGACAAAGGAGTATAGCTGATTTAAAGCTTTTGAAATGTAGCTAGTTGACACTCAATTCCTAAGCCTCTTTAAATAACTGCAAGGATTAAGAGATTACTGCCTCTAGTCTTTACTATAAAGAGAAATACAAAATTTTAAATTCAGGACAGCACAAATTACATTTGTGTTTGGGCCAGACAGTTCTAACAATGTACATTAATCTTCAGGAAAACCCTGTAAAGAGCAGAGTTCAACTATTACTCTCATTTGATGAGTAAATTGAGCCTCAGAGAGGTTAGTTACTTGCCAAAGGTCACAAAGGCAGAGTCAGGATTCACTCTAAGGACCAAGGACTTCTGACTCTTATACCATAGCCTCTCCACATACTGTAATTAGCTATGCAGTTAGTATTTCTAAAGACACTGTAAATCAGGGGGAGAGTTTTATTTTTTGGTTTTGGTATCTTGACCCATTGGAGGTTGTAAATCAATAATGGGCCACAAACACAGATTTTGATTTCAAATTTTTTTTTTTTTGGTGGAGGGGAGAGAAGGGAGGGCAATCTTGAGAAAAGAAATGGGAGATAACAAGGGAAAAGGACAGGAATTAACCAGAAAGCTCCTGTATATAATATTTTAGGGTGGTAGTCCTATGAATGGAAAGAAGGGGAAGGACATGAAAGATATTCTTTTTGGTCAGAACGTCTATTGTTATACATTTACCAGCACTCCTCTGGATAATATGGAAGTAGAAAACCAGACCTAGCAATTGATTAGCTATGTGACTTCTTCAAGAGGCCCCAAGTTCTTCTTCACTACAGGTCTGCAAGTATATACTGGTTGACCATTTCCTGTCAGTTTTATAGAGGGGGTTCCTGTTTAGGTCTGAGTTATAACATATCTTTTTTCCACTCTTTAATTCTTGATGATTATTATCATCATTAATATACAAATGATTCTGGTAGAGGTTAAGCAACTTGCCTAGGGCCACAGGGTCCATTAAGTCTCCGAGTCAACATTTGAACCCAAATCTTTTGAATCTGTTCATTATGAAATCTTTCCTCTCATTCTATAATTTAATATAATTCCATATTCATATATATTTAGGTTTGGGGGAGGGGGGAGGTCAGACCAGTGATTTCATTGGTAAAGAGAACTCACACTAAGGTAACAAACTCTTATCAAGGCATATCAGAACCTGCTCTACAACCTGACTAGCTTTGGGAGCTGCCTCGTGGAATGCTACCATAAAAATATCTTTGCAGAATGGCATTATGAATAATTTACTGGTCACAGATTCAGGTAATATGAATTTAAATCCTGCCTCAGATACTTGCTACTTACGTGGCCACAGGCAAATTATTTAACCTTTCAAAACCTCAGTTTGTTCATTTGGAAAATGCGAATAATAATAATACTTGTACTAACTACCTCCATAGGTTTATATGTGAAAAGTGCTTAGCAAATATTATATAGCTATAAAATTCTGAATTACTTTTATTCTTCAGGTATTTGCAAATCAAAAGAAAATTTGCCCACTTATAGCACTTGATTCAAAGTCCTACAAATACGCACTTTAAAATGTCTATTCAACCACTGAGGAGTTAATAATACCAAAGAAAATTTAAGTAGTTCCCGACTTTTCATAAAGTCTTATATAGGAATATACATATTTGTATTGTGAGTAAAAATCTACTTGAAAGAAAAAAAAAACTTAAGTTGCAGAAAGGATTTTTATGTTAAAATATATTTAATATTATTAAAATTTGTTTGTATAATTATATTCTGCATAATTATATTTTGATTATGAAACTTATATAATTATATGAAATATACATTGGAAAGTATTTTTAAGCCACAGTATTCTCTTAGTTGAACACAGAAAGCAGACACTAACAAGTAGCATCAAAGAATAAAAGCTTGGTCTTCATCATGTAATCAAATGAAGTAGTTTAAATAATAAAATATCTTTCCATACTCTTCTTCATCCTGTAAAAAAAAAAAAGTTTTTTCACAGACAGAAATGTCTTACCCAGTGACTTCAGTTGCTGCTATTCCTAAGGAATATTTTCTATATTGATTAACTTCCTCTCAGTGCTAATATGCAAGCATGGGGCCTCGTTGCCAACATTTGTCCTTCCTTTACTAATGGCCACACATGCTCAGGTGACTTCTGAGGAAAAAGTACTTCTATCTCTTCCTTATGTGACCTGCCTTTCTTATACCAATACAGTACTTTGTAAGCATTTGCTTAGTGGTAGAGCCAAATTAGCTCTACTAAACAAGCTATATTCATATTTTCCCTTTTCTGGAAGTTTACTTAGGCCAAATGAAGTTGTAACAAATTCATACTGAATGCTGTAGTTTATCTTAAATTTTCCTTTCTTGGTAGAAAAAAGAGGGGATGGTAAATGTCAAACCTCCGTCCAGCCTGAATCATTGGAACTGAAAGCAAGCTCATAATCTCAAGCATGGAAATAAATCCTTCTTTGTGTTACAGAAAACCTTTCTTCTCAAAGACTCTACAGATATGACTTCAGCAGCCATGAGGCAATAGATAGCAGGTATTATTAGCTTTATTTCACAGATGGTGTAACCCAGACAACAAGAAGTGAGCTGCCTAGTTCAGGATGTCACAGAAAGTCAGTATCAAGACTGGGAATAGAATACAAATCCCAACTGGCTCCTAGGGAATACTACTACCTGCATTAAAATTCCTTTTGTATCTGGATTTTACCAAAGTCATATGACAGAAGGACCTGTTGTAGTTTACAAATTCCTTTTTCTACAGTGAAAGAGTTGTGGAATTTGCACTTATGTCCATGTTACAAAAGACAGGTAGAGTGAGTCTGCATATTTGACCTTTTTGATGAGGGAAGTAAATGAAGTGAGATTTCCACTTTGACATTTAACATTCATTATAACACAACAATTCACAAAATCTGTACTTGGATATTTCATTTTATCATGAAAGTCATGATGAGGTTCTGAAAGCAATAACCATGGAATGAAAGCTCTGATCAGTTCTCTTGGCCTGGAAAGACTTTAAATATGGGACTGGTGAGAGACTGGATTGGCTAAGGATAAGATTATTCAAATTCAAAGTTAGTCATGAGGATGTTGACCAATTTTTCAGTTGCAGTACCTCTCAAAACAATTTAATAAGTTATAGATAGGCTGGGATCTGCATTTGGTGATGAAAAGTACCCACACAGAGAAAATTAAAGATACTTAAAATAACAAGTTCAGTGTTTAACATATCATCTTTCTTACAGTTCTAATGAAACATTTTAACTATAAAAAAAGAAATAAGAAATACTAAATGTCTACAAGTGAAAACATACTAAAGTTCGTTCTAATAGAACAGCATAATTATTTTGTGGTGTATAATGCCCTTTCCTTGAAAAGACAAGTGTTATTACCTAAAGAATATTTCTTATCCAGAAGCTCCTCATAATTTCCTGCTCTTTATAGGAGGATTTTCATGGAGAAATGGATATCATATTTTTAATAACAATTCTCACTACTACAGGTTTATAAACTGTTTTCCTTAGAACAACACAGAGGTACAGTAGGCTCTGCATCTCTTTTTGACAGATGAGGAAGCCAGCTGAAATCCCTTGTTCATAGCTGGTATGCTATGGTTCAAAGAACACTGGATTTATAGTCAGTGTCTTGGGTAGATAAACATGTTTGTGATACCCAACATTTAACATACATATTCTACTACTATTGTACTTTTAACATTCAAGTATTTACTTTGGCCAGAGGAGGAATATCATCTAGACATTTTCCTCCTGGACTGCGCTGGGTCTAGCACTACTGGATTGACTGACCTAATAAGGCTCTTCCTTATAATCACACTATTTACTATGTCAGCAACTGAGTATAGAACCATGCTCTTCTTTCCTTCTTTGACCACTTTTGTTTGGATGTTGAAAGACACTTTGACACTGCTGGGCACCTTCCACAACACTTGTTTGTGTTTTGTGTCCAAAGCACTCTGGAATTACAATAGAAGATGTCTGTTATGTTGCCATGACCTCTGGGAAGGCTACAAGAACTTGACTTCACAACAGCTCAGGGAAACCACTAAGCCCAAGAGGCCACTGGCCTATGCGTCCTGAGGTTGAAAAGCAGCACGAAAAAAGAACTGTCCAAGAGAATCCTGAGCCAGACATGATAGAACCCTCTTGCATCACCCCCTAAGTGGTTTGTATGTATGTGTATGTGTTGGTATAGCTTTTCCCTATGAGCAATATCCTTATATCCTACTATATTACCCTGCAACTTTTCAACATGCTTAAGTGGTTAAAATCACCACTCTGCTGCTTATTCTCCGTGTGTTCATAAAATCATAGATTTAGAGCCAGAAGAGACCTCAGAAGACATCAAATCCAACCCTGCTCATTTTACAGATAAGGAGTCAGAGGCCAATGGTGATTGTGATTTTCACAAAGTTACACAGGTCTCCAAACTCCAAATTTAGCAATCTTTCTACTACCATATGCTTCGTTCCTGATGTTGGAAAATCATTTGCTCTCTCTTGGCCTCAATTTCTCCTTTTATCAAACAAAGGAGTTGGATTTTATCATCTTTGAGGTCCTTTCCAATCTCTAATCCCAGCTATGATCCTAAAATTGATGATGAATTCAAGTCACGTTTCTTACCCAACCAAGTCTAGAACACAACGTAATTTGTTGATATCTAGGGGTACCAGACATTTGAACCTTCTATTGTTTCCAACATAACCTGAGGAAAAACATTGATATTCACAGCTAGAAATGACAACTGAGTGCAACCCTAGACTTAGTGCTGAGAAACATTAGTTCAGCAGTGCTGAGGAACATCACATCTTTCTAAGTCAAAACTTGGCTGCCTCTTCTAGGTCTTAGCCAAGAGCAATTGGCATAATTGGCACTGATTATTTACCAACATGTTTTCAAAATCTTTTGCAAGGGTGAAACCAGATGGGTTTGTACTTGGTTTACCTGAGTATATCAGTAAAGTAAATCAACAGTTAGGCTGCCCAAATTCTGTGCCTGGAGGTAGGTATTTGGATTTGGGGGGTGTGAGGCAGAGAGAGCTAATGCCAACAAACTCCATGAGAAAATATCATCAAAGTTTGAGTATCGGTCATCTCTTTGTTTTTAAATTAGGAAATGTGTTAGGGCTGATCTTTCTATACAACAAAACCAGGATTTATATGAAGCAGCACATTAGGCACAAGTTAAGACAAAAAGAAATTGGGGAATGAGGTGAAGGATTACATTTATCAAGTGCTTGCTATGTGCCAGGCTCTGTGCTAAGGAATCCTCAGACTACCAAGGCCTCAACTTTCAAAGGAATAGGCAGCATGAAAGCACAAGAGTTATGTAGTAACACAAGAGTTCAATGGTGTTTGGTTGTTTATTTTTCAAGGGCTCATGAAAGGAACCTATCATCAAAGCCTCTATCTAGATACAGATGTCCTGGGGTAAAATGCAATCAGTTAACTACTCAGGATCCAAAATACATACACACACACACACACACACACACACACACACACACACACACAATCTATGATGCTCAGAAAGTTCTAAATAATTATAAAGAAGATGAGAAGGAAAGAATCAGGAAACTTTAGGAAAAGGAAGAATTCAAACAGCATATGTCTATAGGTGGCAACAACTTAACTGAATTGGAGACAATCTCCTATGTTACTTTGAGCAAAGTTCAAACAAATTAGCATGTAAGTTATGCTGGCTCTAAACCAGTACACCCATATTAAGTATAGAAGCCAGAATCTAAAATACTTAATCCTCTTACATATTTATTAAACCATTTTATTAAAAACAATGATGCTGTCACTTAGGGGTTTTCTACCCTTTTAAGGTAAAGCTTAGGTTTCAACAAACAAAAATCAGTAGATTAAAAATCTGTTTTTCTACAGGGAGGAAAATAAAATATACAATGCTTTCTGGAGATAATCTCCATAAGCTTTCTTTAACTGACAGTAGAAACTCACTTAAAGTTATTTTACCACCCCTAAACAAAAGGGCTGATTCAATAATCTTATAAAGAAATAGGTTCAGAAAAAGTTAACATTAGAACACTAAATGAACTTCATTCAAAAAATACCTCTTTTTCAAGATGCCTTGGCCTACATTTATGATGTAGAAAAGTTTTTAAACAACATTTCTGACAGCCTGCTTGATTATAGTTTTGTTAAGCTGAAGCTTATAAAGATATCCTAAATTTTCAATATTACTAAGGTACTCATTAATTTCACAACTCAACAGCGCAATATTATTTACTAGAATTCAACAGTCATTCTGCTACCTTTGGTAAAAGCAACAAATGGAGAGAGGTGTGATACCCAGCACAATCTCACCTAATGAATGGTCACCCACTAATGCTTTTTTCAGGCTTGTCTTTCTTGAATTGCTAAATGTGAACTATTGTTCCATTGTATTTCTACTCACTCAACATCTGTGAATCCCGCAGGCATGAATAATGTCTTTCTCGTTAACTCTGCCAATGTGTGCTCCACACCTTAGTAATGCCCTTATATTTATATTGTATTATGCATTCATCTTTCTATATGTCTTGGTTTTCCTAAAAGATTATAAAGTCCTTAAGGGTAAAGAGAGGTTTTTCCCCTAGTGTCTTACATATAGGAGGTACTGAAAAGAAGGCAATTATTGTTTATCTTGATTTGGAATTTGGTGCTATCTTCTTTAGATTCACTTTGTTTTTAATATATTATATTGATACATATTGGTTTTACATCACAGTAACCCATATATTCTGTTATACTGTCTCATCATTAAAAAAGGAGTAATCCTGAGCTATTCCAATTTATTCTCCTTGTAATATATAAGGTTCTGTCCTCTTATGCCATCCCCCAACCTCACTGCCTTGCTATTTGTAAAATTTATTTTTTTGATGTTGTAATTCTTAAGTTTGACTATAAGATTTAATGGTAAATTAAACTTGAGTTTCTTTTCATTGGTGTTCTGTGAATTCTCTCAATCTGTACTTTTGTCATCTGCTTCTAATATTTCTACACAATTCTCCTTAATGATTCTTGAAGTGTACCATTTGATTGTCTTTTTCCATTCTTTTTTTTCCTGGAATCCTTACATTATTTCTTTGCATCCTACTTTGAAGTTAAGTGATAAGTTTTGTAGAACACTCTGTGTTCTTTGAAGTCAGAGCTTTTTTTTTTAAATTTTGTTCAGTTAATTTTCTGCCTCTGTATTTTTCTGTTCTATTTTTCATTCTTTTTTTAAAAAATCTAATGTGATTTTATTCTAAATTCTTTTCTCTCCAATTGATTTTTCATAAAAAGCATAAATTTCAATCTTTATTTTACCTTTTCATTTTATTCTTTGATTATGCTTCCGAACTCCTCTTATGCTAGTTGCTCCTGCTCCATTACTATTTTAAGAAACCTTGCAGAATTGTTATTTGTAACACCTTGCTCAGGGAATTTTTATTCAATTTCCTTTGCTGTTAAGTAGTTGTTCATTGAGATGTCTCTGTCCCAAATGCTTACATGATTTTTAATTTCAGTCAGTTCTTACTGGTCTGTCAGTTGGGTGATTTTTCTTCTATGATGCCCTTGTTGTAAAAGTACCTCTGACAATCAAACTTTTCTCTTCCAGAAGACAATGCTTCTGTGCTTCAACCCTATCCTCTAATTATAGTTCTCTATTCTCTCAGACCACCGGGATTAGTCAAGATCTGAATCCTTCAAAGAGGTGAGAAGGTGACCCATTGAAAAACTTCCAAATGAGTTGATGCTATTTTGTACTTTTCCCAGTCCCACTCTTCTGGATCCTACTCTCTATTCTGTGATAATCTTTAGTACTTATACTGACTTTGACAGACTAATCAGAAAGATACCGGGAGAAGGCTGGCATTTTGGGGGAAACTCAGACAGGCCTTTTCAATTGGTTGTCTTTTCTACTTCTTTTTTCCTTATTGCCTTCTTTCTCCCTCCTATGAAGGATTAGAAAGGCATAATGAGTAGAGTATCTCTGGTTTCCTCCCTCCTCCATAACTCTGTCCTCCACACTATACCACAGCCAATCTCTTTCCTTTCTCTGAAGCTTCTCAGATGGCCAAATTCATGGTTCCCCCCACCTCTGGGCAGTGTTAAGGGGCTAACTTTACCTAAAACTACATTTTACATGAGGAACATCCGATAGGCTGCCGAGCTGGTCTTTCTGTAGAAATTATCTTGTGATGAGTTTTGGTCAATTCTCACTTCTTGTCATTGCTAATCATGCTGCATTTGGGGGGCAGTAAGTGAAAAACTGCAATCCAAGTTACCTTTCATTCTGCCATCACCACAATACTCCTAAGATTTACTTCATCACAACCCTGGGGACCATCAGCAATTGTCCTGACCTATATCTTGCCATTGGACTCCCAGTGTCTCTGGAGGAGAGTGGGGCTGATGACTCCACACAGCCCTGCCTCGCTTAAATCCAATTCTCTTGTAAGTCAACACATCATCCTTTTGATGTCATTGGTCCTCTTTGAGAATGAAGGACAAGCAACAACAACAACCACAAAATCACAACCCTAGACATTCAGAGCTATATGGAAAATTGAGCTGCTGGGGCAGTGGCCATGAAAACAACTTTGCAATACCACTAGCATCTCTCACAGGCCCCCTTTAGACATTTGAACAGAGGTGGGGAACTTGTGGCCTCAAGGCTGCAGGATCCTCAACCCTGTATTTGAAGCATTCTGTTTTAATCTTTTTTTTCCGTCATCAATAAAAGCATCTTTAACATGCTTAATGTCAACATTTTAGATCAAATTTTCTAAAAATCAACACTCAATATAACATTAGTGGCCTATCACAGTGCTCTACAGTCAATAAACATATATGACTAACATTTTCTCCAACCTGACACATAAAAATACAAATAATCAATCAAGTATGAATTAAAGAGCTGTGAGCTAGATATGCTGAGGATACAAAGACCAGGGGAAAAAAAGAAACACTCTACTTTCAAGGAGATATCCTGGATTTCAATGACAGGCTAGTTCTTAAGACAACATAATTTCAGCAACAAGAGAAAATCAAATCATTCCCATTCTCAAAAAGCATAGGGTTTGAAAAAGTAGTTTACCTTCATCCTTAGAAAACAGACATAATTGTAACTCTATCATTGTGAAATACCCAGGTTACTAGTATGACCTTTCAATCACTTTGGCACTTCCCAGGGACTCTTAGAACACACCAATCATCTTTTGTAGAATTTTCTTGATTTTGAAATGAATAAGGAATCTTTTTATTAAAGGAGAAGATTCTAAGCGCCAATCATGCCAAATTTTGGATGATAGTAAATTTTCAATTTTCATTTTTTCATTAACATTATTTTTCCTCTATACATGATCAAGAGTAGTGAGTTATTATCTCCAATATTAAGCCAATCTATCATGTCCTGTGTCAATTCTGTCTGTCTTTTATTGTAGGTATGTGTGAAAGGGAAACAGGTCAAATGTTAGAATGGCCAAGCACTGCTTTGGGAGGGAGGGATCATAAAATACAATTCTAATCATGCCTATATGGAAGGAGGGAAAAGAGTGATAAAGAAGTGAAGAAAATTAAAAGAAGAGAGTAGGAAGGGGAAAAGACAAAGGAAATTATAAAGAAAAGGAAAAGGGAAATATGGGGAGTAGGAGAGAAATCCCAATCAGACTTCAAGGGTGATTAAATCTTGAGTGAAATAAGTAAAAATAAAGATGACATTCATTCAAATACTGAGCTATCTGAGCCACCCTTTACAGATGCCATTTTCAAAAACAAACAAGCCATACCAATCATTTGATCCTAAAACCTTTAAACGGTTTCAAAACATATGCTATTAACTTTACATAGTTTAAATTATAAACGCCAAAATGAATGAGTTCCTTGTCTCCTGTTATCTATTTTCTTACTTTTCTCTTTTATGTTTGCCTTTTTTTAAATTCCCTTACTTTTTTCCAGGCTTAGGTCAAGTGCTGTGTGTTACTATCAATTCCAGGACTTGAATCAACTCTTCTGAAGGCTCTCATTACAAGATGTAGTACTCCTGGCACAATGACTTTTCTTTATCTTGCTGCCTCCCTTCTCCCTCTCATTTCCAGTCTCAAAGTTTCCCACTGGTTCCTCTTTCCTCTATGTGGTTTAGTTTTCCTTTCATTTATTTCTATTTTCCGTTTTCCTTATATTGTCTATAGTGATTTACTCTATAAGTTAACACCTTTTCTCTGAGTTGGGCCCCTCTAAATTGCCAAGTGACACATAATAAAGTAAAAATAGTTTCTATTTAGATGGTGATTAATAATACAGAGGTTTAGAAATCTAAAGCAGTTTCAATCATAATGCAGTCTCCAGTGAGGGCATCAGCATACTCCTGTCAACACTACTTTTCAATATTCCTCTTTCTCTTATTCACTAGAGGATTAAGGCAGCTATTGTTATTCTGGTCCAGTAGTTTAAAATATCACCGTATCTTCACAGAAATGCCATATTGGAAGGAGAAATGTAATAAGTGAATCTAATTAAGCCTGGATCATTTGATGGGAAAGAATAAGGGCTATAATGAATAAAGATTCAGGTCAATAAGTAAATCAGGAAGCCAAAAAACCTACATGCATAAATCCTGTTGCCACAATACCCCCCCAAAAAAAGAAAATAATACACAATTTACAGTTAAATAATATGGCCAACTGACTGATTCTTTGAAATACTCCCATGCTCACAGAATCAGGAGACATCTCACAAGCCAACAAATTCATACTTGACCAAGAATTTCCTCTACAGTAACCCCCAAAATGGCCAACCAGGCTTCAGTGAAAAATATAGAGCAAGGGGAACTTCATTACAACCCAGGTATTCATTCCCACTCCACTTTTACTTAGCTCTCAAGAGTTTTTCCTTAAACCAATATAAGGCTTTCTGCAACTTATACCCATTGTTCCTAAATTTGTTGACTGGGGTCAAACATGATATCAAATCTCCTTTCTGAGTGACAGTCTTTCAAATATTTGAAGGCAGCTGTCATGTCCAACACTCCTACCCCAAGTTTCCTCTAGGATAAACATTCTCAATTTCTTCAACCAGTCCTCACAAAGCATGATGTCAAGAACGTCATCAGATTGGGTATCTTCTTCTGGACTCTTTCCTGCTGCTATCCCTTCTCAAGTTCTAATCAAGCACTGGCAGATAAGGTTCATATTTCAATCACTGTGTCGTGAATTGGGTTACCATATGTTAGTTTAAGGGAAAGATTTTCTGACAAGTTCCAGGATGTAAATAATATCGATTCCTTCTATAAATTATCTTTGTCACCCAATGTCTCAGTGTATGATGTAACATTGAAATGTCCCATTATATAGGATGGAACCTAACTCAGCTGATAAATATTAAAGTAGCTCACATTTAAATAGTACATTAATGTTTGCAAAGCAATTTACATCTATTATCTCATGTGATTACATATATGTGTGTGTATATAAACATATATACATGTGTGTGCACTGTTCACATTAGTGAAGGAGAAATATGTTAAACACTAAAGCATGAGATGATGACATGATCTATTTGAATTTCTACCTAAGAGAGATACCAAAACTGAGGGAAGATCAGTGTCTCTAAATGACAGTGAAATAGTAGTAATTCCTGAATGCTTTGCATTACAACTTTTTTCTTTGTCTGAACCTGTGTTTTCATCAGTGTATGAATATTCCTACCACCAACGCAAATTGGCAACTCACCTGTAACTTTAGAGTATCTGAAAACTAATAAAGACATGGAAAATTTAAAGAACTGGAATTCCTTGGTCAAACAAGCTAGCATGTAATCCATGAACCTATGTTCTTTTGATTTCAAGGATTGCCCTCTCATCACTATGCCAGGTTGCTCCTCATCTATATACATTAGGCTTCTCTAATATATGATGAAAACATTATGATTTTCACATACAAAGTTTTAGTGTGTTTCTTGTTAAGTGAGACAAGGTTGGATATGAGTGAAAAATCTTTAGAATATCTATTGAAAATCAAATCTGAATGCTCTCAATTAACAAAGAAAAACTTGAAGCATAGAGTATTTTCTCTATTCCCTCTTTTCATCATCTGCTTTTTCTTCCTGAAATTTCCCATTGTACATTCAGTAACACCAGTATGATAGCCTACTTCCAACCCAAGACCTTTCCTGATCCTGTTCTGTCTTACTGTTTGTTAGTGCTCAATGCCACTCAAAATTATTTTGTGCAAATTCTCGTGTGTGTATTCTCTGTTATCTCCCCACTAGAATTCAAGCTCCCTGTGGGCAGGGACTATTCTGGTTTTGTTACTGTATCACAGAGAAGTAGCAAAGTTTCTGACACAGAGCAGGTTTATTGACTTGTTGCCCTTCATCAATGACATCTGGCTCCATGACACTCTTGTTAGCAATGCTAGGTCAAAGGAGAAAACACTTCAACTAGTTTTCACCTGATTTTCAAGAAAAAACTCACTTAAAATTTCATGTGTTTGATTATATTTCTGCCATCAAGATTATACAAAAGGAATTTCTATGTGTTTGTTAGTAGGAAGAATAGACTTAGAACCAAATGATCTCAATTCAAGTTCTACCTTAAACATTAACTAGGTATGTGATCTATATTGACATTTCACCTCTGAAAGAATCATTTTCCTCATCTGTCATCTCATAGGATTAGAATAAATGATTATTATCGTCACTTCCTGCTCTAATATTCAGTGCTCTAAACCCTTATGATTTTAGCTTGTTAAATATTGCACATACACATACATACATATAAAAAAACGTTTAGGGAGCAGCTTGGTGGCGCAGTGGATAGAGCACCGGTACTGGAGTCAGGAGGACCTGAATTCAAATGACACTTGACATTTACTAGCCATATGACTCTGAGCAAGTCACTTAAGCCCAATTGCCTCACAAAAAAAAAACAAACAAACAAACAAAAAGACTTTCAGTCTATATGCCTGGTAAACTATGGAAAAAGTAAAGATTTTTCTTAGACAAAAGTGCTTTTCTTTCACTACTCATACTGTGTACCATAGCACTCCAGAACTTTCTGTCCTCCACTATCTCCCAAAGTCTATCCATGCTCATGTTCATTGCTTCCATGACACTATCTATGCTTCTCATCCTCTGCTATCCCCTTTTCCTTTTGTCTCCAATCTTTCCCAACATCAGAGTATTTTCTAATGAGTTCCATCTTCTTGCTAAGTGGCCAAAGTTTTAAGCTTCGGCTTCAGTATTTGACCTTCCAGTAAATTGTCTGAATTAACTTAAATATTGTCTGATTTGATCTCCTTGCTGTTCAAGGGACTCTCAGCAGTATCAAACTCAAACAGAAACAGGGGACACTAAACCATATATAAAGATCTCTTCAGGCAGCATATAAACATAGAAAACTACATATTCACATCAACAATACTCTATTTTATATTTATTTTTTAAGTAATTCTTAATTACATTTTAATTTGGTTCCTCCAGGAATGCTACTGTGGGTCACTTTGGTCCATGGGCCACATGTTTAACATCTCTGCTATAGAGTAAGCACTATCCAATTATTAAAAACTTTTTAAAAGTCTTAAAATTACTTTTTCTAAGATCCTACTAAGGCAATCAATACCAATAATCAGAATCATTAACACTTTCCTCTCAGACATATTTCCATTGTTCCAAAAACAATAAAAATGTATTTCTGAATGAAATTCAAGCATCATATTATAATGCTTATCAGAAAACAGCTTCCATACTCTGAGGTTCTTTGATATCATGAGTACAGTCAGTTTTTCTGATGGAGATCTTACCCTCCCCCCTTATAGTTTACAAGTTATTGCGGCTTAAAAAAAAATCCCTCTGCAGCCAATCTAGAGATACGCCTCTCTGTACTAAGCTAGGTTGGTTGTCAGACTACTGACATAAAATGTCACCAACCCATACTCAAAATCTTTCCCAGCTTGGCAGAGACAAACACAGCTTGTTTTCTGCAAATAGGATCTTTGAGAACTGAGGATCACCTCAAAACCACAGAACTTCAGTATAGGATACATTAAATGTATAAACATTTATGCCCAGAGTCAATCTTATTAAGTTTCATTTTTAAGCAGGAGGTACAATTTCAGGGATGTTGTCGTTCAATCACATCCAACTCTTTGTGAACCTATGGACCATGGCACTCCAGAACCTTCTATCCTCCACTATCTCCCAAAGTCTATCCATGCTCATGTTCATTGCTTCCATGACACTATCTATGCTTCTCATCCTCTGCTATCCCCTTTTCCTTTTGTCTTCAATCTTTCCCAACATCAGAGTATTTTCTAATGAGTTCCATCTTCTTGCTATGTGGCCAAAGTTTTAAGCTTCAGCTTCAGTATTTGACCTTTCAGAAAACTGTCTGAATTAATTTAAATATTGTTTGATTCGATCTCCGTGCCGTTCAAGGGACTCTCAAAAGTCTTCTCCAGAACCACAAATTGAAATTGTCAATTCAGCAGTGCTCAGCTTTCCTTATAGTCCAACTGTCACAGCCATACAATGCTACTGGAAAAACCATACTTTTGACTGTATATACTTTTTTCATCAAGGTGATATCTCTGCTTTTTATTTCAGAGATACCCATAGATTAAAACCCTCACTAGAATCAACCACTTCACACTGCTTTCTTCACATTGACCTAGAATCAGTCAAGAGACTCATATCCTAGAATTAAAGTCACTTACAAGTACTCTACCCTCCCATCACAAGAAGTCCTAGTACCCCTACTTTAGCCTCAAGGCAGCCCTGAAAATACAATAATATTGTTTAGAGATGTTACCAGTCCTTCAACTGGCTCTCCCACTACATTCACCTGGTACTATGGTAGTACAGTATAGAATATAATGCTTTCATGACAAGAAATTTTGATGAAGGTAAAGAATGTGATAGACTATTTCCCAAGGATCTATAATAAAGCCACATTCAAAATGGTACCATCCCTGCCATTCTTTTTTTTTGGGGGGGGGGAGTATTGCTCATTTTCAACTGTTTACTAATTATCATTCCATATTAAGAGGAAATTCTGGAATAAATGGAAAGACAATCATGTATATAAGTTATGTTTTTATTATGTTCTTGTATAATAAAAGGCAAGAGTAGCACCAGTATGTCAAATGAATAAAAATATGCAAAAATAATTAACAAGAAAATTACATAATATATATTTAAATTTATCCTAATTTGTAACAAAAAGTACTTTTAACAAAGTACCTGAACATTCAAAATGTTTATAAAGAAGCTCCCGAACAGATACTAAGGCAGCTTACCCAAAAGTAGTATATACACTTAAAGGTCATCATCTTTAGACTGCCACTGGCCTTTGTGTTAACAAGTAACTATTGCCAAGGCTTATATCTGGGACTTATTCTGTCTTGGCTTCTTTTGAAAATTCCTCATTGACTCCTCCTAGACAGAGTTTCTCCAGACCTGGTTAGGAACACAGGAGATATGCCATTCCAGAGGAATAACCCTTTGGTGATGGAAATCACTTTATGGGAGACCTTTATCAACCCCTCCATTGAAAGCACATTTAAAAAAAAATCTGAACACTGTGCAATTATCAATATTGGGATACACCTTCCTTCTTCCTACATGCATAGTCAAGGACAACAGATATAGAACACTGTATATACTTTCACACTCAGTGTGTTAGTTTTACCAAACTACCTTTTTCTCTTTATTACTAGGGGTAATAAAGGTATTTGTTTACAAAGATATACACATATATGTGTATATGTATGAATATAAATATGTCTATATACATGTATATGCATGCATGTATATATATGCATATATATATAAATAAATATATTTCTACACATACATACACAGAATGTACCAAAAGTCTTGGTGCAGTTTTAAGCATTTAAAATTTGAAACTAAACTAAGGGCTTTGGAACACTCTATATTTCAAAATAAAAGTATTCTAAAACAAAAAAAGAATCAATATTTTTAAAAGAAAAGAAACAGCATCTTAAAACTCAAGACTAGCATACCCCCAAAAAATGAAACTCCTATTTAAGTTCATTAAAAAAAAACTCTAGGCTAGAGACAAAATAAAATGTTAGAAATAACAACTGGGTTAGGCATTAGGAAACCTAGTTTATATATAGTTCTAGTTCTACTGTTAGCTAGCTGTGAGACTTTAGAGCCACTTGGTTCTCTAGGACTTACATTCTACAGCGTTGGCCTGAATGAGCTATGTCCAAGCTCCCTTCAATCTTTGAAATCCCAAGAATAAGCATACCAAGCCCGAAGAAAGTCAACTAAAAATTTATTGAAACAATAACTTCAGCAAAGTTGTAGGATGCAAAATAAGGCCATATAAACTACCAGAATTTCTGAATATTACCAATAAAATTCAGAAGGGATAGAGAAATTTCATTTAAAATAACTATAGAAAGTATAAAATATTTGGAAATCTTCATGACTAGACATAAACAGAAACTATATGAGCACAGCTATAAAACAAATAAAAAGTCAAAGAAAATAAAACACCAAATAATGGGCAATTAATATTATTTTTTTCATTAATCTTTAATGCTAACATTACCTAAATGATTTCCTCATTGCCACATCAAGAGAACAAAAGATTACTTTATAGACATTGAAAAAAATAATAACAAAATTCTTCAGGAGGAACAAAAAATTAAGAGTATCAAAGGAAATAATAGAAAAAAAAGGGAGAGAAGGAATCGAACCTAACATTACCAGATCACAAATTTTACTCCAAAGCAATAATCATTTAAATGATTTGGTATTAATTAATAAATATAGAGGTCAATAGATGGAACTGATTAGGTACACAATACACAGACGCAAAAGAGACAGTAGCCTAGTATTTGATAAACCCAAAGATCCTAGCTACTGGGATATTAACTTAATAATTAACAAAAATTGCTGGGCAAGTTAGATAATAGTCTGGCAAAAAGTACATATAAAACAATGTTTTTCACACTATGTAACAAGACAAGCCCCAATTTGTTACATGTGTTAACATAAAAGGATAACAAACATAAAAATTAAAGAAACAAAAATGAAGTTACCTTTAAGATCTATGGATAGAAGAAGAGTTAATTACGAAAGAAGAGATAGCATCAAAAAGATTAAATGGACAAATTTGTATGAAATTAAAATGATTTTGCACACACAAAACGAATGCAACAAAAATTAGAAGGAAAGGAAGTAACTGGGAGAAAAATCTTTATCTCGTGGGCAGCTAGGTGGCACAATGGATAAAGCACCAGCCCAAGTCAGGACGACCTGAGTTCAAATGTAACCTCAGACCAAACACTTGACACTTACTAGCTGTGTAACCCTGGGCAAGTCTCTTAACCCCAATTGCCTAAAAAACAAACAAAAAAAAAAACCTTTATCTCTGATAAAGGTCTCATTTCCAAGGTATATAATAAATTGATTCAAATATATAAGAATGGGGACCATTCCTCAATTGAGAAGCGATCAAAGGATATGACAGTTTTCAGAGGAAGAAACCCAAGCTATTACTAGTCATATGAAAAAGGTCCAAATTATTAATAATTAGAGAAATGCAAATAAAGCAATTCTGAAATTCCACCTCATACCTATCAGATTTGCAAAGTTGACCAAAATAAGGAAAATAAATGATAGAGATGCTATGAGAAAATATATGTATTTTTAAAAAAACTACTGGTAGAGCTGTAAATTGGTCCAGCCATTCTAGAAAATAATTTGGATTTATGTCCAGAGTTACTAAACTATGCAAACCCTTTGATCCAGTGATACAACTACAAGGCTTATAACCCAAAGAGATCAAAAATATAAGAAAAAATACATATTCATCTATGTTCATTTACCAGAGTTCTTTCTGGGATGAGAAAGAACAGGAAATTAATGGAGCAATCATCAATTGGGGAACGGCTAAACAAATTATGGTATATGAGTGTAATGGAAAGCTATTGGGCTACAAGAAGTGATGAAAGGAATGTTTTCTGAAAAATCTGAGAAGAGTTGTATGAACTTAGAGTGAAAGGAGTAGAATGAAAAGAAAATTTTATACAATAAACAACAATGTAAAGACAACTGATCATGACAGAAAAACACCACAATCAATGCAATGACCAATCACAATTTCAAAGGATTGTGTGAGCATGTTACCACCTAACAGAGAAGTGATAGCCTTAGGATACAGATTAAGGCATGTATTTTGGGGGCAGGACCAATGTAGGAATTTATTTTACTTTACTATGCAAATTTATTACAAAGGTTTTTTTTTATTATTCTTTTTTCCCTACTTGGGGAAAGGAAGAAAGGAAAATAAAGTATTTTAAGTGAAAAAAATTATTTAAAAAAGAATGGTTATACTGCCACATCCTCCTCAAATGTACTCAGATATCACAGAAGGATAAAATATTGCACACTAAGCAAAGGAAGAGAGAAAAATAATGCATGACTCCTTAAGTAAATCACAGATTTGACCTTTATTTTTAAGCTACTGCATTATTAATGGAGAGGAAAGGAATTAAGATCCACAATCTTCATAAAATTTAGATTGTTCTATAGTTGTTTCTTCTAATTGCACAAATATCTTTTTATGCTATCTTTTATAAAACAAAAATGTAACCCAACTTTGCATAAGTTCTACAGTTCTACATCAGTAAATAACACTCTTTCAATTTTCTTATTTTGCTTTGCAGAATCTTGGAATTTCTAATGAGAAACTTTAAATGTTTTGATCAATTCCATTCTCTCTGAAAAAGGGATTTAAAAAAAAAGAATGAGAGAAAGAAACCTATTTAACAAAATACTGAATAGTTAAGAGAATGAATGGATCTAAATGTCAACTGGTGACTTGTGCTTACAAATAATCTGCAACATTCCTAGTATACATGATTTATGTGAAAAGAGGTGCCAAGAAGTAAAATCCCATAAATACATAGGAGCTGAGTCTCTCACAAAAACAACTGAAATTAATTAAACAGCATGGGGAAAGTAAATGAGTAATGTGACAGCAAGCATCAGGGTTTAGCAGGCAATATAATTAACTGCATGACCAAAATAAAGATAGAAAGTCTATAGCCCACCAGATACTTGACTGTCACATTTGCCAGGCAGCTAGGTGGCGCAGTGGCTAGAGCACTGGACTTGAAAACAAGAAGATTCACCTTCCACAGTTCAAATAAAGCCTCAGAAACTTACTGTGACCCTGAGCAAGTCACTTAAGCCTGTTTGCCTCGGTTTTTCATCTGTAAACTGAGCTACAGAAGGAAATGGCACACCACTCTAGTATCTTTACAAGAAAACCCCAAATGGGGTCACAAAGAGTTGGATACAACTTAACAACAAACATTTGCCAGTCAACATCCATAAATGCCACTTTCCAAGTTCAAGAAATACAGAAGTGAAAACCCGTATGGAGCTTACAGACCTAATACAATAAACAATGCCTTCATTTTTGGAGGCTGAACAGGATTGCATAGAGCAAAAGTCACCAAGTGCACAAACTTACAGGTGATCATGATCCAATTCAGAAAGTGGGCTTAGAAGTTTCACAAATTCAAAAGCCACTCTAATGCTGCCACAGGAATCAGAAGAAGCATTTACATTTTTTTCAAAGGAATAATTTTGAAGAATAATAATATTAGTAGAAAATCATGATTATAATAATAATATAATAATCATATTACATTATATTAGTACTGCATTGCACAGGTAACTATTTACTATCACAACCTTTTTCATTCTGATACTGTATGTAGTTTTCATGAATTACTTTTGTTACAGTCTCAGAAGTAGAAATGCACATTTGCTTAAATTTAATTCAGACAAGCACTATTAATAAACACTATGGTAAGGGACTGATGCAAAGCAAAGATAAAATAGTATCTCCCCTAAAGGAATCTAGAGTCTACTAGGGAGGAAGAGGAGAGGATATTCACATATCTAAATATAAATTATATAGTCTATAGTGAGTAGTATGCAAGACTCAGAGTAAGAGAGAATTGAGTTTAAATCCTGCCTCAAACACCAATATAAAACACAAGTCACTTAATCATTCTCAGCTTCAGTTTCCCCATCTGTGAAACAGGGATAATAATAGCACCTGCCTCACAGAGTCATCATGAGGATCAGATGAAGTAACATAGGTATATCATTTTGCAAATCTTAAAGCACTATATAAATGCTAGCTGTTCTTATTATTAATATAAAATGCCTTCAAAAACAAGAGAATGTTCATGAGTGGTGAAGAGGGAATCCAAAAAGGTCTTATGTAAAATGGACTCTGCTTTAAAGTAAGTTGAGGTGTAAAAGAGTATGGCAGAAACTAGGCATAGACCAAAATCTTACACCATATACCAAAATAAAGTCAAAATGGGTTCACAATTTAGATATAAAGGCTGATACTATAAGTAAACTGAAAGAGCAAAGAATAGTTTACCTGTCAGATTTATGGATAACTGAAGAATTTATGACCAAAGAGATAGAGAACATTATGAAATGTAAAATGGATAATTTTATTACATTAAATTGAAAAGTTTTTGCACAAACAAAGCCAATGCAACCAAGATTAGAAGGGAAGCAGAAAACTGGGAAAGAACCAGTCTCTCTGATAACAGGCTTATTTCTAAAATATATAGAAATTAAAGCTGTCTACAATCATATGAAAAAAATGCTCTAAATCACTAATGTTTAGAGAAATGCAAATCAAAATTACTTTGAGGAACCACATCACACCTATCAGACTGGCTAACATGACAAAACAGGAAAATGATAAATATTGGAGAAGATGTGGGAAAATTGGAACACTAATGCATTCTTGGTATAGTTGTGAAGTGATCTAACCATTTTCGAGAGCAATCTGGAACTATGCTCAAAGGGCTATAAAAATGTGCATACCCTTTGACCCAGCAATAACACTTCTAGGTCTGTATCCCAAAGAGATCATAAAAATGGGGAAAGGACCCACATGTACAGAAATATTTATAGCAACTCTTTCTGTGGCGGCCAAGAATTGGAAATGAGGGGATTCCCATCACGTGGGGAATGGCTGAACAAGTTGTGGCATATGAATGTAATGAAATACTATTGTGCTATAAGAAATGATGAGGAAGCAGAAATCAAGAAAACCTGGAAAGACTTGTATGGACTGATGCTGAGTGAAGTGAGCAGAACCAGGAAAATGTTGTACACAGTAAACAGCCACATTGTGCGATGACTAACTTTATTAGACTTTAGCTCTTCTCAGCAATGTAAGGATCTAAGACATCTCCAAAATTCTCATGATGGAAGATACTAACCAAATCCAGAGAAAGAAGTATGGTGTTTGAATGCAGATTGAAGCACACTATTTGATTTTTTTTTCTTGTTTTGTTTTGTTTCTTCTTTCTTGTGATTCCTCCTATTGGTTCTAATTCTTCTTTACAACATGACTAATGTGAAAACATGTTTAATAGGAATGTATGTGTAGCGCCTATATCAGATTGCACACCATCTTAGGGAAGGAAGTGGAGAGGGAGGAGATGAAAATTTAAAACTCAAAAGCTTATGCAAGTGATTGTTGAAAACTAAAAATTAATTAAAAAAAAAGAAAAAATCCCCAGGGCCAGATGGATTTACAAGTGAATTCTTTCAAATATTTAAAGAACATTAATTCCAGTATTGCATAAACTATTTGGGGAAATAGCTTTTGACAAAATACAACACCCTTTCCTATAAAAAACAATAGAGAGCATAGGAATAAATGGGGTCTTCCTTAAAATGATAGGTAGCAACTATCTAAAACCATCAGCAAGCATTGTATGTAACTGAGATGAGTTAGAAATATTTCAATTAAGATCAGGGGTGAAAAAAGGACGTCTATTATCGCCACTGTCATTCAATATTGTAATAGAACTGTTAGCTTCAGCAATGAAAGAAGAAAAAGAAATTGAAGGAATTAGAATAGGCGAGGTATACTCAGAGAATCCTAGAGAATCAAGTAAAAAAATACTTGAAACAATAAACAAATTTAGCAAAGTTGCAGAATATAAAATAAACTCACATAAAGCATCAGCATTTCTATATATTACTAACAAAGCCCAACAGCAAGAGACAGAAAGAGAAACTCCAGTTAAAGTCAATGTAGACACTATAAAATACTTGGGAGTCTATCTGCCAAAACAAACCCAGGAACTATATGAACACAATTACAAAACACTTTTCATACAAATAAAGTCAGATCTAAATAATTGGAAAAATATTAGCTGCTTCAAGGGTAGGCCAAGCTAATATAATAAAAATGACAATCCTACCTAAATTAATTTACTTATTCATTACAATACCAAACTCCCCAAAAAATTACTTTATAGAGCTAGAAAAAATAATAACAAATTCTTCTGAAAGAACAAAAGGTCCAGAATATCAAGGGAATTAATGAAAGGAAATGACAGAGAAGAGTAGCCTAGCCATACCAGATCTTAAATTGTATTACAAAGCAGCAATCATTCGAAGTACTTGGTATTGGCTAAGAAATAGAGTGGTGGATCAATGGAATAGGTTACATATGCAAGACACAATAGTCAATGGCTACAGAAATCTATTGTTTGATAAATCCAGATTCCAGTTTCTGGGATAAGAACTCACTATGTAAGAAAAACTGCTGGGAAAACTGGAAAATAGTATGGCAGAAACTAAGCATAAAGCAATATCTTACACCCTATACCAAAAAAAAGGGAAAATGGGGACAGCATTTAGATATAAAGGCTGATACTATAAGCAAACTAGGAAAGCAAAGATTAGTTTACCTGTCAGATGGAGAAGGGAGGAATTTATGGGCAACGAAGAGATAGAGAACATTATGATATGCAAAATGGATGACTGTGATTATATTAAATTGAAAAGATTTTGCACAAACAAAGCCAATGCAACCAAGATTAGAGGGGAAGCAGAAAGCTGGGAAACAATTTTTACAACCAGTGTCTCTGATAAAGGCCTCATTTCTAAAATATATAGAAAACTGAGTCAAATTTATAAGAATACAAGTCATTCCCCTATTGAGAAATGGTCAAAGTATATGAATGGGCAGTTTTCAGATGAAGAAATTAAAGTTATCTATAGTCATAAGAAAAAATGCTCTAAATCACTATTGATTAGAGAAATGCAAATCAAAACAACTCTGAGGTACTACATCACACCTATCAGATTGGCTAACATGACAAAACAGGAAAATGATAAACGTTGGAAAAGATGTGGGAAAATTAGAACACTAATATATTGTTGGTGGAGTTGTGAACTGATCCAACCATTCTGGAGAGCAAAAGGGCTATAAAACTGTGCATACACTTGGACCCAGCAAAACCACTCCTAGGTCTATATCCCAAAGAAATCATAAAAATGAGAAACGGATCCACATGTACAAAATATTTATAGCAGCTCTTTCTGTGGTGGCAAAGAATTGGAAATTGAGAAGATGCCCATCACTTGGGGAATGGCTGAACAAATTGTGGTATATGAATGTAATGGAATACTATTGTGCCATAAGAAATGATGAGCAGGTGGACTTCAGAAACACATGGAAAGACTTATACGAACTGATGCTGAGTGAAGTAACCAGAACCAGAACATTGTACACAGTAACAGCATCATTGTGGGACGACTAACTTTAATAGACTTGGCTCTTCTCAGCAATGCAAGGATCTAAAACAACTCCAAAAGACTCATGATGGAAAATGAAATGCACATCCAGAGAAAGAACTATGGAGTCTGAATACAGGATCAAAGCATATTATTTGATCTCTTTTTTTTCTTTTGTTGTTTTGTTTTGATTCTTCTTTCTCATGGTTCTTCTCATTGATTCTAATACATCTTTATGACATGACTAATGTGAAAATATGTTTAATGTCAATGTGTACGTAGAATCTATATCAGATTGTATCCTGTCTTGTGGAGGGGGAAGGAAAGGAGGGGGAGAATATTTAGAACTCAAAATCTTATAGAAGTGAATGTTGAAAACCAAAAACAAATAAATAAATAAAATGTTTAAAAATATGACAAAAACCATTATGTACAATAAAGTGCCTCCCCCACTCTGAATTAGAGAATTCCTTTCTAATGCAAAAAAAAACAGGTTCTCAAAGTCTCACCATTACCTTCTAATAGATTTCATTTTACTGTGGTTCTTCCAAATGCATACCATCTCCCATTTGCAGTTTATTTTGCACTCCTTTCCAAGTGTTTTCACATTTCAGGTGGTTTTGAATGACCATACCTGTCAGCACTGAGGCAGGGCTGATCAAGTTAAACATAGGAGAGGCAAGGTTAGCTGCCACATATGGATCCAGGCACAAGACAGCATTCCTTTGGGTGATGCTTACTATAAATCTATTGGTCGTCAGTAGAGAATCTGTAAGAATTCTTGATGAAATTCACAATCATTTCCCTCTTAATACAGTACAAAGAGCCTGAACAGGAAGTCCAGGACATCTTCATTCCAGTATTGGCTCTTTGGATCACACACTGAGTCAACTTTGACAAATTAATTGCTCCAGACTTCACTTTCCTCCCCTGCAAACAATGAGGGTGGGCTCGTTACCTCTAAGTTGCCTCATAAATATGTCTCTTGTCATCTGTGAGAATTTTAATGACCATTTTTAAGAAAAAGACTGAGTAAACACTTGTCAAAGTTGACTCTTTAAAGAACTAACTACATACTTTTTAAAGTTCTTGTCATCACTGTGATGACCCAGATCATCTTAGATAACTTGAGTTTGATCTCCAGCTTGAGCCCTCCCTAAGCACTGATACGTTTCTTGTTTCTATTTCCATTGCAGTACAACTAGAGTTCTTTGTGGATAACTAGTGTTGGGGGGGGGGGGGGTTGGGGGTGCTACTAGATGCACAGAGGCACCCCAAGATCACGGGGAAAAATCCCAAATCACGGCACAGATCTGCCTGAATGAATTCAACTCAGATCTTCTTTCAGCCAGAGAAAAAGTTTATTAAAGATAAGCATATAAGCCAGACTCCAAAGGAACTCAAACATCAGTGATCTAAATAGGGCTCAAGGTGGTCAAGTGAAGCTAGCAAGGACAAGCAGTGTGAGGCAGTCTAGAAAGCTCAGTGTCTAAGTCAGGGCTGGGGCTAGGGTGGTCAGGCCAGGTGACACCCGTTATCGGCAGGCATGGGGTCTCACCCTCTAAGGGCATGAGAAATTCCCAGCATCAGAATGGGGGAAAGGTGAGCCTTAAGTACAGACTGAGGGAGGGGCCATCCAGTTTGGAGTGATGGGAGGAGGGGTCTAGGGAGATCTGGATGGGGGTGGCCAGCAAGCTGAGGCTAAAGGCACTCTGGCCCCTAGCTAGGATTAAGGGTGGGAATGGCCAGGAAGGCAAAACAATGGGAAAGCCAGTTGATGGGGTAGGTGGATCGTTTGGAAAAGGGTCCAGGTGAGAATTTCTGTTTGGAATGTCTGAGTGATTTGAACAGACAATGAAAATAGATAACGAAGGGAGCTCAAAGGGGAAGTTTGCTTTCAAAGGGCTTTTAAAGGGAAATAAGGCAGATTCTAAAACTTTAAGGGTTTCCTGGGACCAGTAAACAAAACTGAAGCCAAGTTCTTTTTGTCAAAGAGAGATAAGTGAGTCTACAAGGAATCTAAAAATTGTAAGGTTTTTCTGGGAATTGTAGGTAAACCTCTTCATTGGGGTCCTTAAAATGTCTTTCAGAAATGTTTTGTTTTGTTTTGTTTTTTAAGATTTAGGCTTCATTTGGGATTACTGCTATCTTAAATTTGATTTTCATGCTTTGGGAGCTCAAAAGTATCTATAATCACTATAGTGGATAAAATATAGTTGATTCCCAGTCATTCCAGGTTCAGCGCCTTATAATCCATCAATAGGACTGTTTAAGTATTTCTAGGTCTCTTTTTCACCATTTCTGTTATGACTATCACATCAAAACTTTAGTCAAAAGTTGGCACAAAAAACAGGAAAGTTCAATTGCCCCCAAGAGAACTCAAATAAATGTTCCATTTTGAACCCCATGTAAATCAGTTCTATTCTTTACTATTAATTTAAAAAAAATATTTAGGAAAAAGTAATAGTTAAACCTGTTAAAAATGTTGGAGTATCTGGATTTTTAATTGTCCCTATTATCTACTACTATCTTTCTGCCACATTAACCTAATAATAATGAAATGACTGGAAAACAGCTTTAGATATCTCTGCAGAATTGTTAAGGCCTTATAGGGAATTAAGCATCTGTACTGCATTGTACATGACTAGTCAAGTGATAAAAGTCTATGAAAAACCCATTCAAGCATGAGAAAAACATGTAGGTTTAGGATTCTTTCAATAAAAATAGGTATACAAAGCCAAGAATTTTGTTGGCTATAAACTTCCATGGTAGCTATGGAAAAAAAAAATCATTTTCTATGAATATAAAGGTACCCTCACTGTGATTAATGAATGGAGATTATAGAGGTGGACTGCCACAAAAGAAACAAGATATTGTGCAAGAGTTGTTGCTGTTTCCTGATTTTAGCCAGACCAAAAAAATGAGTGCAGAAATGTATTAAGTAATGATTATGTGCAGAACATTGTGCTAGGCATTAGACTAGATGAAGTTAATTAGAAAAGACCACATCCCTACCCTCACAGAGCTTGCAGTCTAGTAGAGGAGGAAAAAAACTCATATAACACAATACAACATAATAAATACATTCAAGAATTAGTACCTAGTGACAGCTGCAGGAGATGGCAAACCACTCCAGTATCTTTGCTAAGAAATCCCCAAATGGAGTCATGAAGAGTCAGCCATGACTTAACAACAATGTCTTAGAGCAAAGGTCAAGGCAAATAGAATGATTTTCACTAAATGTAAAGATATTTTACATGTATATAGCCTGTATCTGTACTAGGATAAAGATTTATACTGTTACATGGCAGTGTTCTAAACAAACCAAACCGTATGAAAAATAATAGAAAACAGTTTGATAATATCATCTACCATGAAATAATGTTCTTTCCGTCACACCCCCTTCCCTTTCAACAAACTTCAACAGCTCTATCTTCTCCAGGACTGAATTTAGAATTTTTGTTTAACTTTAAAAGTTTCTAATAAACTGGTCCCCTCTTTCCTTTTCAGTCTTCTTACGCCTTGCTCCCTCCACAACTCTACAATCCAGTGCACTAACCTCGTTTCTGTTGTCATGCAAGACACTTCACCTCCCAACTCAATGCATTTTCGTTGGCTGTCCATAATGCCTAGAATTCTCTCCCTCTTCATCTCTGTCTCCTGGCTTATTTAAATCCCAGCTAACATCCCACTTTCTATAAGAAGTTTTCCCCAATTACTTTAATACTAGTGCCTTTCCTGTGCTGATTACCTACAATGTATCCTGAACATTAACTTGTTTGTACAGGGCAGCAAGGTGGTGCAGTGGATAGAGTCAGAATGACCGGAATTCAAATCCAAGCCTCAGACACTTACTAGCTATGTAATGCCAGGCAAGTCATTTAACCCTGTTTGCCTCAGTTTCCTCATCTGTAAAATGAGCAGGAGAAAGAAATAGCAAACCACTCCAGTATCTTTGCCAAGAAAATTCCAAAGGGGGACACGAAGAGTCGGACATGACTCAACAACAACATATTTGTTTGCATGTTATCTCCCCCATTAGACTGTAACTGCTTTGACAGCAGAGATCGTTTTGTTGGTAGTGGTGGTGGTGGTGGGTGTGTGTGTATGGGTGTGTATGTGTATGTGTGTGTCTTTCTCTCTATCTCCAATACTTAATGCAGTGTTTCCTGGCTCATAGCAAGTGTTTAATAAAAACCCGTTGCCTGACATATACTGTAACACAGAATACACTTTTAACATACCATATTTATATATTTTATGTAAATTATTGGGTGAAAACTATTCATAATAACTGCTAATTAAATGAAAATGCTATATTTTGATAGGAAGGATGACTTAATAGTCTGATATTCAATTTAGAACATAGTATTGATGTTTTTGGAACCAGAGGTCCAGATCTGAGCAGAATCAGCTCTGACCTCTGTTATTCTTAGGTGGATAAATCAAATGCCATTTGATTTACTTCTTTGTACTTAACATGTTATTAGAACCAAAGGACAATTTGCAGAGTGGAGAAACCAGGCTAGGAATATCATCTGCGCCTGGGCATTCAGAGAGAGTAAGGATTTGACAATTGCAAGGACTGCTCCTAAAAATGGAGTGGGTCAGAACTTCAAACAGGAAAAACTAGAAACAAGAAGCAGGAATGAACCTTTTCCAGAGTGTCTGAGGCCATAAGTCAAGACAAATCTTGAAGTCGGAAAATAGTGTATCAGGGGATCAAACAATGAGCACAATTCTAATTAACACGTACAGAATGCCTGACTGATGCAACATATACTTTTAAGCATGTGCAACCGGTTCTGGTCTATAATCATGAAAAGAATGTTTTTTGACTGGTTATACAGCTGTAACTGGGGTGCATTCAAAAGGCATTAGTCCAAAAGAGCCAATCCTCTTGGTCTGATCCCTTCCTCCCTAGCTGCATTCCCATGAGGAGAGACTTCTTATAAGTGGAGAAGTCTCAGGCAATTCCCCATCCAACATTTGACTTCTGACCTCTGTTCTTTGCATGTATTCTACCTAACTTTTGGTGAAAGAATATTAGAGATGGGTATTCTTGAGTCCATGCTGAGTTTATGGCCAGCTTTGTTACCTAGGATGAGGGTCAACTTTTGGGACGTAGTCCAGATATGGTTGAGACACAGACTCATCCTGCAGGTAAGTTGCATTTAGACTTAAATTTAGTGATCCCAATACTACATAGCAACAGTTTTAGATCTGCCCCTCCCCCCCCCCCCCCCCCCCCCCCCCCCCCCCCCCCCCC